>NC_068943.1:5000-338208 GCF_026419915.1 Harpia harpyja
CAGCACTGCAAATTTTAAAGTGCAACAGTACTGCAAAATCTAAGTTAAGCGCAACAGTACTGCAAAATCTAAGTTAAGCACAGCAGTACTGCAAATTCTAAAGTTAAGTGCAGCAGCACTGCAAATTTTAAAGCACTGCAGGACTGCAAAATCTAAGTTTTACAAAAGCAACTTTAAAGTTTTACAAAAGCAACTTTAAAGTTTTACAAAAGCAACTTTGAAGTTTTACAATAGCAACTTGAAGTTTTACAATAGCATTTCACAACAGCAACTTCAAAGTTTCACAATAGCAACTTCAAAGTTTCACAATAGCAACTTCAAAGTTTCACAACAGCAACTTCAAAGTTTCACAACAGCATTTCACAACACCAACTTTAAAGTTTTACAACAGCATTTCACAATAGCAACCTTAAAATTTTACAATACAGTTTCACAACTCCAACTTTAAAGTTTTACAACAGCATTTCACAATAGCAACCTTAAAATTTTACAATACAGTTTCACAACACCAATTTTAAAGTTTTACAATAGCAACTTTACAGTTTCACACACAGTTTTACAATAGCAACTTTACAGTTTCACAACAGCATTTCACAATAGCAACCTTAAAATTTTACAACACAGTTTCACAATAACAACTTTAAAGTTTCACAACACCAACTTTAAAGTTTTACAACAGCATTTCACAACACCAACTTTAAAGTTTTACAACAGCATTTCACAATAGCAACCTTAAAATTTTACAATACAGTTTCACAACACAGTTTTACAATAGCAACTACACAGTTTCACAACACAGTTTTACAATAGCAACTTCAAAAATTGCAATACAAAATGACTTCCACCATAGTAGTAAATTTTTTATTTGTTTTCACATTGCATTAAATTACAAAGTTTACAGAGCATTTTCCAAGTTTACAGAGCATTTTCCAAACTTATCAGTCTTTTCCACATTCCTCACTGCCATTACATCCGTCGCTGCACGTCCAGAAGTTTTCCTCCCCGAGGCGACGTTACCTCCACTCAAGCAGAAAACAAGTAAGCTCTTCTCCTCTTCACACACTGTCCGCTTCCACACCTAGACACAAAAATAAAAATTGAAAAATATAATTACAAACTACAAAGAGCACCCCAATAATTTACAAACACAACACAGAATAATACAGTTACATTCACACACTTCACAATCCTGGCCTACACAATGCTGGCCATCTAGTCCAACTCCCCCCACACCCTTCGCCAACAAAATCCTCTACTGTCTTCCAAAGACCATCCGCTAAACAACATAATTCCCTGTGCTAAGTGGCAATTACCACGTTCCAGGGGAGCGCGCTCCACGGGAACGCCGTTCCCCGGAGCATTGAAAAATTCACCCTGCCTGCCAAAACCCCGGCCCGAGCCTGACCCCCGTCCGAACATTGGCGATGAACATCGCCTCACAGAGCGGCCGGGACCGGGGAAAAAAAAACCCAGCCGGGGGGAAAAAAAAAAAAAACCCCCCGGCTGGGGTTTTTTTATTCTACTTGTATTTTTTTAAAATTCTAATTGCCTGAAAAACATCTCAACTGTACAACCTGAAGGGAAAAAAACCATTAAAAACCTAAACCACTTAACCCTACAAGGTGACAACACATTCACAACACACTACGCATTAACATCACATTCACACCAGCCCTCGCTCTCACTCATTCATCCAACTGCCTGCCACCCTCAAGGGGCCATCACCCCGTGCCTGCGGCACCGGGGGCCTCAAAAATCGCCCTGCCTGCCAAAACCCCGGCCCGAGCCTGACCCCCGTCCGAACATTGGCGATGAACATCGCCTCACAGAGCGGCCGGGACCGGGGAAAAAAAAACCCAGCCGGGGGGAAAAAAAAAAAAACCCCCCGGCTGGGGTTTTTTTATTCTACTTGTATTTTTTTAAAATTCTAATTGCCTGAAAAACATCTCAACTGTACAACCTGAAAGGAAAAAACATTAAAAACCTAAACCACTTAACCCTACAAGGTGACACACATTCACAACACACTATGCATTAACATCACATTCACACCAGCCCTCGCTCTCAACTCATCCAACTGCCTGCCACCCTCAAGGGGCCATCGCCCCGTGCCTGTGGCACCGGGGGCCTCAAAATCGCCCTGCCTGCCAAAACCCCAGCCCCGAGCCTGACCCCCATCCGAACATTGGCGATGAACATCGCCTCACAGAGCAGCCGGGACCGGGGAAAAAAAAACCCAGCCGGGGGGAAAAAAAAAAAAACCCCCCGGCTGGGGTTTTTTTTATTCTACTTGTATTTTTTAAAATTCTAATTGCCTGAAAAACATCTCAACTGTACAACCTGAAAGGAAAAAACATTAAAAAGCTAAACCACATAACCCTACAAGGTAACACACATTCACAACACACCACTCATTCAGATCACAGGCACACTAGCCCTCACACGCAACTAACCCATCCTGCCGCCAAAGGGCATCAAGGGGCCATCGCCCCTTACCCGCAGCACCCGGGGTCTCAAAAATCAACCCCCAGCCCCAGCCCAACCTCCTTCCAAACTCCCCACAAACTATACTTCCATTACACCAACGCTTCAACACACACCATGGGCACCATACATAGATTTTTCAACCCGATACTTAGCTTTCATAGTGGCACAAGTCACAGTCCAACCTCCGTAGGAGCCGCATCGCCTAAATGCGAGGTTCCTTCAATCGCCTCGTGCCCCGTGATCACCTGCAAAACCAACACACAAAACTGTTGAATAGACACTTCACCCTCAGCATAAAAAAATCCTGCACAGCTCCAAACTCCTACTTCCCACCTATTCCAAAAGCAAAAACCTCAGTGCCTTAACCATTTCTAGAACCTTACCACAAAGTGTCGACCTACACAATATTAACACCCATGCCCACTTACTGCCTTACTATATTCTACCCCACAAACCACTTGCAATCCACTCCACTACTGACATGCAATGACTGAAAAATCATTTAACCCTCAATGCTAACAATCTAGACATATCAGGATATCACCCATAGACTCCTACTGCTATTCCACCTACCCCTGACTCTACATCCCCGGGCAGAGCAGCTCCAAGCCAAACACACCCATGCACACAACACACACACAACACAGAACACTAACAAGAAGGGGATTCAAAGCGAGAGAAAACTCTCAGCAAGAAGAAGGACTCCCGGACGGGACGTGCCATCCGGCAAGATGACCTACGGCGTCCAAAACCACGAAGCGAGGAGGCTCTACGACAGCCCCAGAGAAGAAGAGGCAAAACTAACGGCCCCTTACAAGATGGTACTGTCTAAACCAAAGTGATGGATGCGTAAGAAGCCCGTCATCAAGACCTAGGAACATCAAGATGCAGGGAAGAACTCCCAGTCCAAGACGACAGGCGGCTAGGCAGCAGAGCCGCCAAAGCAGCCTGGAAGAGCGCCGCAGAGGAGAACCGGCTGGTTCCTTCCAAAACCGATCCACGCTTTAGAGCTCCGAGCGCAAGACAAGAAGCGCCCGATTGGCACCGGGCCGATGAGTACGGGCATTCGAGACCCTAGGGATGGCGCCCGAAGCGCCTGCCGCGCTCCCTGAGCGCAAAGACTGATGACGGCATTGAGAGCCAACGAAGGTCTAAGGCACAGAAGACAGACTACACAAACCACACACCACCACAGACACAGGCTGGAACTGCCCTGCCCGGCACACGCTGCTCTCGTGCTGAAAAGCAACCCGCTCCCTTCGTCTGCCCGAACGGGACTGCTCCTGGACAGCCCTGCCCTCCTACGCTAACTTTCAAACCCCTCCCTGCAATTCCCAGCTGTGTCCCTCCCTCCCAGCCTCTCCCCAGCTCGGGTCCCTCAACTTAACTTTCAGAGGGCCAAGGGTACGAATCCATCCTCCAACAAAAGTCACACGGCCTAACTGGGATGATCCGGCAGTCGCCAGGTTCCTCTTCATCACCTGCAGTGAAGACAAAAAAAAAAAAGCCAACAAAGTCAGAAGAGGCGGTAAGTAACCCATCGGCCAACACCAACTACTTTCCCCACCCCCCACTTAATCACACACACCACAGGGTTACGCCTACCTGCTCATTCCAGCGTCAGACCCTGCAGCCATCATCACTCATGGTACCTGAGACAGCAAGACACACCAAATTAGCATAGCAGTCATGAGAAGTCACCAGCCCCATTCTCTCCTCACTAATCCACAACTCACCTCAAATGCTCATCCCATTCCAAAGGTGGCCCGCACAGCGCCTGCAAAACAAAAGGTAAATGCTTAACCGAGCAGCCACCTAATACTTTGATATTCAACAGCAAGCCAGCCCACAACCACCTCACCTTCTCAAACTCCTCATCGGCCTGCGGCTTCACCCCTCCGAGGCTGCGTGCACCACCTGCAAAAACCAAAGCAGAAGACGCGTACTGAGAGGCTGCCCGAAACCTCAGCCTGCCCGGACCGATTCCCAACTTGCTCTCCTTTACCTTGGGCGCTCGACCACCCCGCTCTGTCATCAAGAGCTTGCCACGTCAAGGCCTGCATACCACCTGCAAAAGACAAATGACAAGGGATGTTTCCAACTTTGCCAACAATACGACACCTCCAAAGGAACAGTTCCTTTAACCCAGTAGTCACGACTCACCTTGCCCGGGACACCTCTGGTACCAATACCCCGCTTTGCTCCTTGCTTCATACCTTCAAAATAAAAGAAAAAAAGAACCCTATCAGCTACTCATAGAGCCACTGGCCACACCTTCCCTCTGATTCCACTCACAGACCCACCTTCTTACAGGGCTCCGCTCCCCTCCTCCATCGCTCTGTGGCACACAACTTGTCCCTCTGCATCTGAAAAAAAACCCCAGATATATTCAACAACAAGTCACCTGGATGCAGAGCAAGAGCTTCACAATTCCAGAGGTCTTGATGCCATCTAGGAAGACCATCTGGAGTCCAACTACAGCCTGCCATCTTAAAAAAAAAAAAAAAGGGCCAAACTTTAAGCCCATCACATGCAAGCCTCAACACCTTACAGACTCAAATCTGCTTCACTGCCCCTCAACAGCCCATGCCACACAGCTCCAATCATCTCCATAAAACACCATCAATGTGGCTGTCCACAGAGCCCACCAATGGCTACACAATGTCAGATGACTTTACAACCCTTGCCTAAACAATTAAGGCAAATCAACATTTCACCCATAGACTCCTACTGCTGTTCCACCTACCCCTGACTCTACAACCCCGGGCAGAGCAGCTCCAAGCCAAACACACCCATGCACACAACACACACCACTAACAACAAGGTGATTCAAAGAGAGAGAAAACTCTCAGCAAGAAGGACACCCGGACGGGAGGTGCCATCCGGCAAGATGACCTACGGCGTCCAAAACCACGAAGTGAGGAGGCTTTACGACAGCCCCAGAGAAGAAGAGGCAAAACTAACGGCCCCTTACAAGATGGTACTGTCTAAACCAAGGTGATGGATGTGTAAGAAGCCCGTCATCAAGACCTAGGAACATCAAGAGGCAGGGAAGAACTCCCAGTCCAAGACGACAGGCGGCTAGGCAGCAGAGCCGCCAAAGCAGCCTGGAAGAGCGCCGCAGAGGAGAACCAGCTGGTTCCTTCCAAAACCGATCCACGCTTTAGAGCTCCGAGCGCAAGACAAGAAGCGCCCGATTGGCACCGGGCCGATGAGTACGGGCATTCGAGACCCTAGGGATGGCGCCCGAAGCGCCTGCCGCGCTCACTGAGCGCAAAGACTGATGACGGCATTGAGAGCCAACGAAGGTCTAAGGCACAGAAGACAGACTACACAAACCACACACCACCACAGACACAGGCTGGAACTGCCCTGCCCGGCACACGCTGCTCTCGTGCTGAAAAGCAACCCGCTCCCTTCGTCTGCCCGAACGGGACTGCTCCTGGACAGCCCTGCCCTCCTACGCTAACTTTCAAACCCCTCCCTGCAATTCCCAGCTGTGTCCCTCCCTCCCAGCCTCTCCCCAGCTCGGGTCCCTCAACTTAACTTTCAGAGGGCCAAGGGTACGAATCCATCCTCCAACAAAAGTCACACGGCCTAACTGGGATGATCCGGCAGTCGCCAGGTTCCTCTTCATCACCTGCAGTGAAGACAAAAAAAAAAAAAAAAGCCAACAAAGTCAGAAGAGGCAGTAAGTAACCCATCGGCCAACACCAACTACTTTCCCCACCCCCCACTTAATCACACACACCACAGGGTTACGCCTACCTGCTCATTCCAGAGTCAGACCCTGCAGCCATCATCACTCCTGGTACCTGAGACAGCAAAACACACCAAATTAGCATAGCAGTCATGAGAAGTCACCAGCCCCATGCTCCTCCTCCCTCATCCACAGCTCACCTCAAACGCTCATCCCATTCCAAAGGTGGCCCGCACAGCACCTGCAAAACAAAAGTTAAATGCTTAACTGAGCAACCACATAATACTTTGATATTCAACAGCAACCCGGCCCACAACCACCTCACCTTCTCAAACTCCTCATCGGCCTGCGACTTCGCCCCTCCGAGGCTGCGTGCTCCACCTGCAAAAAACAAACAACGACAAGGGATGCTTCCAACTTTGCCAACAATACGACACCTCCAAAGGAACAGTTCCTTTAACCCAGTAGTCACGACTCACCTTGCCCGGGACACCTCTGGTACCAATACCCCGCTTTGCCCCTTGCTTCGTACCTTCAAAATAAAAAGAAAAAAAGAACCCTATCAGCCACTCATAGAGCCACCGGCCACATCTTCCCTCTGATTCCACTCACGGACCCACCTTCTTGTGCTGCTTCGCTCCCCTCCTCCGTCGCTCTGTGGCACACAACTTGTCCCTCTGCATCTGAAAAAAAAACATATTCAACGAGTCACCTGGATGCAGAGCAAGAGCTTCACAATTCCAGAGGTCTTGATGCCATCTAGGAAGACCATCTGGAGTCCAACTACAGCCTGCCATCTTAAAAAAAAAAAAAAAAGGCCAAACTTTAAGCCCATCATATGCAAGCCTCAACACTTCAGAGGCTCAAATCTGCTTCAGTGCCCCTCAACAGCCCATGCCACACAGCTCCAATCATCTCCCTAAAACACTATTGGCATGGCTGTCCGCAAAGCCCGCCCACGGCTACTAGACCCAAGATAACTGTACAACCCTCACCTAAAGAATTAAGGCAAATCATCATTTCACCCATAGACTCCTACTGCTGTTCCACCTACCCCTGACTCTACATCCCCGGGCAGAGCAGCTCCAAGCCAAACACACCCATGCACACAACACACACAACACAGAACACTAACAACAAGGGGATTCAAAGCGAGAGAAAACTCTCAGCAAGAAGGACTCCCGGACGGGAGGTGCCATCCAGCAAGATGACCTACGGCGTCCAAAACCACGAAGCGAGGAGGCTCTACGACAGCCCCAAAGAAGAAGAGGCAAAACTAACGGCCCCTTACAAGATGGTACTATCTAAACCAAGGTGATGGATGCGTAAGAAGCCCGTCATCAAGACCTAGGAACATCAAGATGCAGGGAAGAACTCCCAGTCCAAGACGACAGGCGGCTAGGCAGCAGAGCCGCCAAAGCAGCCTGGAAGAGCGCCGCAGAGGAGAACCAGCTGGTTCCTTCCAAAACCGATCCACGCTTTAGAGCTCCGAGCGCAAGACAAGAAGCGCCCGATTGGCACCGGGCCGATGAGTACGGGCATTCGAAACCCTAAGGGTGGCGCCCAAAGCGCCTGCCGCGCTCCCTGAGCGCAAAGACTGATGATGGCATTGAGAGCCAACGAAGGTCTAAGGCACAGAAGACAGACTACACAAACCACACACCACCACAGACACAGGCTGGAACTGCCCTGCCCGGCACACGCTGCTCTCGTGCTGAAAAGCAACCCGCTCCCTTTGCCTGCCCAAACGGGACTGCTCCTGGACAGCCCTGCCCTCCTACCCTAACTTTCAAACCCCTCCCTGCAATTCCCAGCTGTGTCCCTCCCTCCCAGCCTCTCCCCAGCCCGGGTCCCTCAACTTAACTTTCAGAAGGCCAAGGGTATGAATCCATCCTCCACCAAAAGTCACACGGCCTAACTGGGATGATCCGGCAGTCGCCAGGTTCCTCTTCATCACCTGCAATGAAGACAAAAAAAAAAAAAGCCAACAAAGTCAGAAGAGGCAGTAAGTAACCCATCGGCCAACACCAACTACTTTCCCAACCCCCCACTTAATTACACACACCACAGGGTTACGCCTACCTGCTCATTCCAGCGTCAGACCCTGCGGCCATCATCACTCATGGTACCTGAGACAGCAAAACACACCAAATTAGCATAGCAGTCATGAGAAGTCACCAGCCCCATGCTCCTCCTCCCTAAGCCACAGCTCACCTCAAATGCTCATCCCATTCCAAAGGTGGCCCACACAGCGCCTGCAAAACAAAAGGTAAATGCTTAACTGAGCAACCACATAATACTTTGATATTCAACAGCAACCCGGCCCACAACCACCTCACCTTCTCAAATTCCTCATCGGCCTGCGACTTCGCCCCTCCGAGGCTGCGTGCTCCACCTGCAAAAGACAAATGACAAGGGATGCTTCCAACTTTGCCAACAATACGACACCTCCAAAGGAACAGTTCCTTTAACCCAGTAGTCACGACTCACCTTGCCTGGGACACCTCTGGTACCAATACCCCGCTTTGCCCCTTGCTTCGTACCTTCAAAATAAAAAGAAAAAAGGAACCCTATCAGCTACTCATAGAGCCACCGGCCACATCTTCCCTCTGATTCCACTCACGGACCCACCTTCTTGTGCTGCTTCGCTCCCCTCCTCCGTCGCTCTGTGGCACACAACTTGTCCCTCTGCATCTGAAAAAAAAAACATATTCAACGAGTCACCTGGATGCACAGCAAGAGCTTCACAATTCCAGAGGTCTTGATGCCATCTGGGAAGACCATCTGGAGTCCAATTTACAGCCTGCCATCTTAAAAAAAAAAAAAAGGCCAAACTTTAAGCCCATCATATGCAAGCGTCAACACTTCAGAGGCTCAAATCTGCTTCAGTGCCCCTCAACAGCCCATGCCACACAGCTCCAATCATCTCCCTAAAACACTATTGGCATGGCTGTCCGCAAAGCCCGCCCACAGCTACTAGACCCAAGATAACTGTACAACCCTCACCTAAAGAATTAAGGCAAATCAACATTTCACCCATAGACTACTGCTGTTCCACCTACCCCTGACTCTACATCCCCAGGCAGAGCAGCTCCAAGCCAAACACACCCATGCACACAACACACACAACACAGAACACTAACAACAAGGGGATTCAAAGCGAGAGAAAACTCTCAGCAAGAAGGACTCCCGGACGGGAGGTGCCATCCGGCAAGATGACCTACGGCGTCCAAAACCACGAAGCGAGGAGGCTCTACGACAGCCCCAAAGAAGAAGAGGCAAAACTAACGGCCCCTTACAAGATGGTACTGTCTAAACCAAGGTGATGGATGCGTAAGAAGCCCGTCATCAAGACCTAGGAACATCAAGATGCAGGGAAGAACTCCCAGTCCAAGATGACACGCGGCTACGCAGCAGAGCCGCCAAAGCGGCCTGGAAGAGCGCCGCAGAGGAGAACCAGCTGGTTCCTTCCAAAAACCGATCCACGCTTTAGAGCTCCGAGCGCAAGACAAGAAGCGCCCGATTGGCACCGGGCCGATGAGTACGGGTATTCGAAACCCTAAGGGTGGCGCCCAAAGCGCCTGCCGCGCTCCCTGAGCGCAAAGACTGATGATGGCATTGAGAGCCAACGAAGGTCTAAGGCACAGAAGACAGACTACACAAACCACACACCACCACAGACACAGGCTGGAACTGCCCTGCCCGGCACACGCTGCTCTCGTGCTGAAAAGCAACCCGCTCCCTTCGCCTGCCTAAAGGGGACTGCTCCTGGACAGCCCTGCCCTCCTACCCTAACTTTCAAACCCCTCCCTGCAATTCCCAGCTGTGTCCCTCCCTCCCAGCCTCTCCCCAGCCCGGGTCCCTCAACTTAACTTTCAGAAGGCCAAGGGTACGAATCCATCCTCCACCAAAAGTCACACGGCCTAACTGGGATGATCCGGCAGTCGCCAGGTTCCTCTTCATCACCTGCAATGAAGACAAAAAAAAAAAAGCCAACAAAGTCAGAAGAGACAGTAAGTAACCCATCGGCCAACACCAACTACTTTCCCAACCCCCCACTTAATCACACACACCACAGGGTTACGCCTACCTGCTCATTCCAGCGTCAGACCCTGCGGCCATCATCACTCATGGTACCTGAGACAGCAAAACACACCAAATTAGCATAGCAGTCATGAGAAGTCACCAGCCCCATGCTCCTCCTCCCTAAGCCACAGCTCACCTCAAACGCTCATCCCATTCCAAAGGTGGCCCGCACAGCGCCTGCAAAACAAAAGGTAAATGCTTAACTGAGCAACCACATAATACTTTGATATTCAACAGCAACCCGGCCCACAACCACCTCACCTTCTCAAACTCCTCATCGGCCTGCGACTTCGCCCCTCCGAGGCTGTGTGCTCCACCTGCAAAAAACAAATGACAAGGGATGCTTCCAACTTTGCCAACAATACGACACCTCCAAAGGAACAGTTCCTTTAACCCAGTAGTCACGACTCACCTTGCCTGGGACACCTCTGGTACCAATACCCCGCTTTGCTCCTTGCTTCGTACCTTCAAAATAAAAAGAAAAAAAGAACCCTATCAGCTACTCATAGAGCCACCGGCCACATCTTCCCTCTGATTCCACTCACGGACCCACCTTCTTGTGCTGCTTCGCTCCCCTCCTCCGTCGCTCTGTGGCACACAACTTGTCCCTCTGCATCTGAAAAAAAACCATATTCGAGTCACCTGGATGCACAGCAAGAGCTTCACAATTCCAGAGGTCTTGATGCCATCTGGGAAGACCATCTGGAGTCCAACTACAGCCTGCCATCTTAAAAAAAAAAAAAAGGGCCAAACTTTAAGCCCATCACATGCAAGCCTCAACACTTCAGAGGCTCAAATCTGCTTCAGTGCCCCTCAACAGCCCATGCCACACAGCTCCAATCATCTCCCTAAAACACTATTGGCATGGCTGTCCGCAAAGCCCGCCCACGGCTACTAGACCCAAGATAACTGTACAACCCTCACCTAAAGAATTAAGGCAAATCAACATTTCACCCATAGACTCCTACTGCTGTTCCACCTACCCCTGACTCTACAACCCCAGGCAGAGCAGCTCGAAGCCAAACACACCCATGCACACAACACACAACACTAACAACAAGGTGATTCAAAGAGAGAAAACTCTCAGCAAGAAGAAGGACTCCCGGACGGGACGTGCCATCCGGCAAGATGACCTACGGCGTCCAAAACCACGAAGCGAGGAGGCTCTACGACAGCCCCAAAGAAGAAGAGGCAAAACTAACGGCCCCTTACAAGATGGTACTGTCTAAACCAAGGTGATGGATGCGTAAGAAGCCCGTCATCAAGACCTAGGAACATCAAGATGCAGGGAAGAACTCCCAGTCCAAGATGACACGCGGCTACGCAGCAGAGCCGCCAAAGCAGCCTGGAAGAGCGCCGCAGAGGAGAACCAGCTGGTTCCTTCCAAAACCGATCCACGCTTTAGAGCTCCGAGCGCAAGACAAGAAGCGCCCGATTGGCACCGGGCCGATGAGTACGGGCATTCGAGACCCTAGGGATGGCGCCCGAAGCGCCTGCCGCGCTCACTGAGCGCAAAGACTGATGACGGCATTGAGAGCCAACGAAGGTCTAAGGCACAGAAGACAGACTACACAAACCACACACCACCACAGACACAGGCTGGAACTGCCCTGCCCGGCACACGCTGCTCTCGTGCTGAAAAGCAACCCGCTCCCTTTGCCTGCCCAAACGGGACTGCTCCTGGACAGCCCTGCCCTCCTACGCTAACTTTCAAACCCCTCCCTGCAATTCCCAGCTGTGTCCCTCCCTCCCAGCCTCTCCCCAGCCCGGGTCCCTCAACTTAACTTTCAGAGGGCAAAGGGTACGAATCCATCCTCCCCAAAAATCACACGGCCTAACTGGGATGATCGGGCAGTCGCCAGGTTCCTCTTCATCACCTGCAGTGAAGACAAAAAAAAAAAAAGCCAAAGTCAGGAGAGGCTATAAGTAACCCATCGGCCAACACCAACTACTTTCCCAACCCCCCACTTAATCACACACACCACAGGGTTACGCCTACCTGCTCATTCCAGAGTCAGACCCTGCGGCCATCATCACTCCTGGTACCTGAGACGGCAAGACACACCAAATCAGCATAGCAGTCATGAGAAGTCACCAGCCCCATGCTCCTCCTCCCTAAGCCACAACTCACCTCAAATGCTCATCCCATTCCAAAGGTAGCCCACACAGCACCTGCAAAAGAAAAAGGTAAATGTTTAATTAACCACCCAATTAGCTAATCAAGACCTACCCAGCCAACAACCACCTCACCTTCTCAAACTCCTCATCGGCCTGCGGCTTGGCTCCTCCGAGGCTGCGTGCACCACCTGCAAAAACCAAAGCACAAGACGCATGCTGAGACACCGCCCGAAACCTCAGCCCGCCCGCACCGATTCCCAACTTGCTCTCCTTTACCTCAGCCGCTCACATGCCCCACCTGTGCCGTCAACAGCTTGCCACATCGAGGCCTGTGTACCACCTGCAAAACACAAATGACAAGGGATGCTTCCAACTCTGCTAACAATACAACGCTACCAAAGAAATGATTGCTTCAACCCCTTAGTCACAGCTCACCTTGCCCGAGTCGCCTCCGCTGCTGATAGCCCACTTCGCTCCTTGCTTTGCACCTTCAGAATAAAAGAAAAAAAAGAACCCTTATGAACTAGTCATAGAGCCACCAGCTGCATCTTCCCTCTGACTCCACTCACAGACCCACCTCCTCACGGCGCTCCGCTCCCCTCCTCCGTAGCTCTGGTGCACGCATCTTGTCTCTCCGCATCTGAAAGAGAAACCCATATTGAACGAGTCAGCCTGGATGCAGAGCAAGAGCTTAACAACTCCAGCTACAGCAAGCCATTTTAAAAAAACAAAACAAAACAAAACAAAACCAGAGCCAAACTTTAAGCCCATCACATGCAAGCCTCAACACCTTACAGACTCAAATCCGCTTCACCGCCCCTCAACAGCCTCTGCCACATGGCTACAATCAATTCCATAAAAAACTCTCAACATTGCTGTCCACACAGCCCACCAATGCCTACTCAATCCCAGATGACCGTACAACCCTTGCCTAAACAATTAAGGCAAATCAACATTTCACCCTTAGACTCTTATTGCTGTTCCACCTACCCCTGACTCTACATCCCCGGGCAGAGCAGCTCCAAGCCAAACACACCTGTGCACAGACCAACACAACACAGAACGGTACAGACAAGGTGATTCAAAGAGAGAGAAAACTCTCAGCAAGAAGGACTCCCGGACGGGAGGTGCCATCCGGCAAGATGACCTACGGCGTCCAAAACACTGAGGCAAGGAGGCTCTACGGCAGACCCCGAGGAGTCCGACGTAACGGCCTGTTAAAAGACAGCACTGTCAAAACCAAGAGGATGGATGTACAAGAAGCCTGTCATCAAGACCTAGGAACATCAAGATGCGGGGAAGAACTCCCAGTCCAAGAAAATGGATGGCTAGAGAGCGGAGCTGCCGACGCAGCCCGGAAGAATGCCACGAGAGAGGACCGACCGGAATCTGCCGAGACCGATCCGTGCTTTAGAGCTGCAAATGCAAAAAAAGAAACGCTCCAATGGCACTGTGCCGATGAGTACGGGCATTCGAGACCCTAGGGACGGCGCCTAAAGCGCGTGCCACGCTCCCCCGGCGCAAAGCGCAATGAGGACATTGAGACCCGCAAAAGGTCTAAGGGACAGAAGACAGACTACACAAACTGCACACCACCGCAGACAAAGGCTGGAACTGCCCTGCCCGGCACACGCTGGTCTCGTGCTGAAAAGCAACCCGCTCCCTTCGCCTGCCCAAACGGCACTGCTCCTGGACGGGCCTCTCTCCTGCGCTACCTTTAAAACCCCTCCCTGCAATTCTCAGCTTCGTTCCTCCCTCCCAGCCTCTGCCCAGCCCTGGTCCCTCAACTTAACTTTCAGAGGGCCGTGGGTCTCAAACCATCCTCCACAAAAACCACACAGGCTAACTGGGATGTTCCTCAAGGTGACACATTGGTCTTCAACATCTGCAATGAAACAAACAAACAAAAAAATCAGAAAAGGGAGTAAGCATCCCGCCGGCCAACGCCAACTACTTGCCCAACTCCCCCCTCCTCATAAGCACCACCGTGTTTGCTTCCCCGCTCGTTCCAGCTCCGCTACTTGCCCACAAAATAAAGTCAAGCCCCAAGGCTTGTAATCTACGAGGGGCCTGCCACAAGCTGCAAAGGTTCTAGGGACAACACGGCGTTCTGTGGGCAATGAGGAAAGGTGACGAGGCATCCCAGAGCCTGAAAGGCGCTGTGCCTCCTGGCCCTTCTGCTTTCTTTAGAAGTACTAAAACTCCATATATGGATGCATACAAGATGTTCACTCTAACCCCTGCTAAACAACGTCATCATTCGTCCCGTTAAGAGAGATATCAGCAACTTACACAGCATACAGCAGAACTGGTGAAATAAAACAAGGTTCCATTTTCAATAAAGTTGGGGATTCCAGGAAAACACAATGCATGAAAAATTAAAAAAAAACCCAAACAAACAATGCATACTATTAAACCAACTTTCTACCCCTGAACACTCAAAACAAAATTACTGACCTGAAAAAAAGAAAGGAAAAAAAAAAAAAAAAGCTGCACACAAGTGTTACTTTCTACTACACATGCTGCTGAACCTTAACCGGTCCTGAAGGTCTTACCTCGAGCAGACACCTCTTCCCAAAGAGCTGAGCCAGCTCAAAAGCTGCAAAGGACTCAAGGAAGAGCTGAGCACCAACACCAGAGAAACCCAGGAGCACAATGAGCTCCCTCAGCAGAGGCTGTGGCTCAAATACCCCGAGCCTCCGCCCACCACCCTTCCCACAATCCCCTGGGAAAGGGGAAGGGCAAACCACCAGAAGGTATAAAGTCAGCTGGAGGAGCAGCAGGAGTGTTCTTACCTGCCTTAAATTTACAGTAAGCGAGACCCTGAACAGAGAAAGCGACCTTTACTGGCAATGACGCTACCTGCTCCTGTACTACAGCTACAACTATTGCATCGGCAACGTGACCGGGTAAGGAGTTAAACCTAATTTTTCTGAGGCGTAGACAGAAAAAGATAGAGGTGCCTCTAAACTAGGTAGGAAACTAGCTCATTAAATGCAATAACAATGTAGTTATTAAAATCACATCAATCAGCGGCGAGGCCAGCAGACGCAACGGTAAGTCGGCGGCTAAGCGCTACATTGAGGCGGACCGGCAGGTTCCCGAGGCCCGGGAGCCCCGGGGAAGAGCAGGGGGACGGTGCAGAGCCGGCAGCTCTCGTAAGAGAGGCTGACGCGGCGTGGGCGTTGCCAGGGGCGACTGCGGGAGATTTAAATGGCCCTGAGGAGCGCCAGCGACCAAGAGCGTGGCAAACAGGGCGTGGCGTGTCAGGGCGTGGTGCGGCAGTTTGCGCGGCAGTTCGGGCAGGTAGGGCGCAGCCCCCCCCTTCCCAGCTCGAGAAGGCTACTGAAGTGGTGGACGTCGGCCTCAGAAGGAGACCCCGATATGGCTGCCGCTCGGGTGAAAGCCATTGCTAGGAAAAACGTGGCGATGCAGACAGAGCTCCCGTGTAAATGTGCAGCTGTCCAGGTCTCTGGCTGCAGGGAGCGCCTGAGTCTATCAGAAATGATGGAGGTCAGTGGGAACGCCTCTTGTGTGAGCTGTGACCAGGTGAGTGATTTGCTCAGCCTGGTGGTAGAACTGAAAGAAGAAGTGGAAAGGTTGAGGAGTATCAGGGAGTGTGAGAGGGAGATAGATTGGTGGACCCACACCCTACCGTCCCTGAGGCAGACGCAGCAGACGGAGGCTCCGCGAGAAGCGGAGGTTCCCCTGCCCCCTTGCCACCAGGCAGGAGGGGACCTAAGAGTTGGAGGGGAATGGATACAGGTCCCTGCTCGGGGAGGCAGGCGAGTCCCCTCCCGGTCTCCCTCACCTTCCCGGTTGCCCCTACGCAACAGGTATGGGGCTCTGGAACTTGAGGACCGGGTCAGTGAAGATCAGGGTGTAGGTGAAGCCCTATCCAGGGAGGTGCCTAGGCTCAGTCGGGCAGCCCCACGCATTCTCGCAGCCTGTGAAAAAAGAAAAAGGAGGGTAATTGTCATAGGCGACTCCCTTCTGAGGGGGACAGAGGGCCCAATATGCGGTCCTGACCCGTCCCACAGGGAAGTCTGCTGCCTCCCTGGGGCCCGGGTAAAAGACATTACCAGGGAACTCCCGGGTCTGGTTAGGACCTCTGATTATTACCCATTGCTGGTTGTGCAGGTTGGCAGTGATGAGATTGCAGGGAGAAATCCAAAGGCAATCGAAAGGGACTTCGGGGCACTGGGGCGATTGGTGGAAGGAGCACAGGGAGTGTTTTCCTCAATCCCTTAGTGGCAGGGAAATATACTGAAAGGAACAGGAAAACACACCTGGTTAATATGTGGCTCAGAGGCTGGTGCCGTCGGTGGTGTTTTGGGTTTTTTGATCGTGGGGAGTTTTACGTGGCACCGGGCTTGCTAGCGACAGATGGTAGGTATCCAGCTATCTCAAAGGGGTAAAAGAATCCTCGCTCGTGAGATGGCGGGGCTCATAGAGAGGGCTTTAAACTAGGTTTGAAGGGGGTAAGGGATAAGGCTAGGTGCACCAGAGATGAGCCTGGGGGCAGCGTGCCAATATTAGGGGTGGATTCGATAGGCCAGCTCAAATGCATCTATGCCGATGCACGCGGCACGGGCGATAAACAGGAGGAGCTGGAAGCCATCGTGCGGCCGGATAGATACGACTTAGTCGCCATCACGGAAACACGGTGGGACGACTCCCGTGACCGGAGCGCTGCGATGGATGGCTATAAGCTCTTCAGAAGGGATAGGCGAGGTAGAAACGGTGGTGGGGTGGCTCTCTCTGTTAGGGAGGGTTTGGACTGCACGGAGCTACACGATTGTGATGACAAGGTGGAGTGCTTATGGGTGAGGATGAGAGGGAAGGCCGATAAGGCAGATATCGTGCTGGGAGTCTGTTATAGACCGCCTGACCACGTTGAAGAGACGGATGAATCGTTCTACAAGCGGCTGGCAGTAGTCTTAGAATCGTGTGCCCTTGTTCTCGTGGGGGACTTCAACTTTCCAGACGTCCGCTGGAAATACGCCACAGCAGAGAGTAAACAGTCTAGGAGGTTCCTGGAGTGCGTGGAAGATAACTTCCCGACGCAGCCGGTAGGTGAGCCCACCAGGGGAGGAGCCTTGCTAGATCTATTGTTTACGAACAGGGAAGGACTGGTGGGAGGTGCGATGGTCGGAGGCCGTCTTGGGCTTAGCGACTGTGAAATGATAGAATTCTCAATTCTTGGTGAGGCAAGGAAGGGGGTCAGCAAAACCACCGCTATGGACTTCCGGAGGGCAAACTTTGGCCTCTTTGAGGCACCGGTTGAGAGAGTCCCTTGGGAGACGGTCCTGAAGGGCAAAAGGGGTCCAGGAGGGATGGACGTTCTTTAAGAAGGCAATCTTAACGGCTCAGGACCAGGCTATTCCCCCGTGCCGCAAGTCAAACCGCCGAGGAAAACGACCGGCCTGGCTGAACGGGGAGCTTTTGCTAGGAGTCAGGAAAAAAAGGAGAGTTTATCAACTCTGGAAGAAAGGGCGAGCAACTTGGGAGTACAGGGATCTTGTTAGGTCATGCGCAGAGGAAATTAGAAAGGCAAAAGCTCAGCTAGGACTAAATCTGGCTGCTGTTGTAAGAGACGACAAAAAATGTTTTTACAAATACGGTAACAGTAAAAAAAATCCCAAGGAGAATATCTATCCTTTAATGGATACAGAAGGGAACGTTGCCACCAGAGATGAGGAAAAGGCTGAGGTACTTAATGCCTTCTTGGCCTCAGTCTTTAATAGGGAGACCAGTTATCCTCAGGGTACTCTGCCTCCTGAGCTGGAAGATGAGGATGAAGAGCAGAATATAACCCCCCTTAATCCAAGAGGAAATAGTTAGTGACCTACTACGCCCTCTGGACGCTCACAAATCTGTGGGACCAGATGGAATCCATCCAAGAGTACTGAGGGAACCGGCGGAGGTGCTTGCCAAGCCGCTCTCCATCATCTATGGGCGATCCTGGTCAACGGGGGAGGTCCCAGAGGACTGGAGGCTTGCCGGCGTGACGCCCATTAACAAGAAGGGTCGGAGGGAGGATCCGGGGAACTACGGGCCTGTCAGCCCGACCTCGGTACCGGGGAAGATTATGGAATGGTTTGTCCTGAGAGCGCTCGCGTGGCAAGTCCGGGACGAGCAGGGGATCGGGCCCGGTCAGCGTGGGTTTACGAAAGGCAGGTCCTGCTTGACCAACATGATCTCCTTCTATGACCAGGCGACCCGCCTAGCGGATGAGGGAAAGGCTGTGGATGCTACCTACCTTGACTTCAGCAAGGCCTTTGACGCTGTCTCTCATGGCATACTCCTTGAGAAGCTGGCGTCTCGTGGCTTGGACAAGTGTACTCTTTGCTGGGTGAAAAAGTGTCTGGATGGACGAGCCCAGAGGGTTGTGGTGAATGGGATTAAATCCGGTTGGCGGCGGGTCGCTAGTGGTGTTCCCCAGGGCTCGGTGTTGGGCCCGGTTCTGTTTAATATCTTTATCGATGATTTGGACGAGGAGATCGAGTGCACCCTCAGCAAGTTTGCAGACGACACCAAGTTGGGAGGCAGGGTCGATCTGCTTGAGGGTAGGAAGGCTCTATAGAGAGATCTGGACAGGCTGGATCGATGGGCCGAGGCCAATTGTATGAGGTTCAACGAGGCCGAGTGCCGGGTCCTCCGCTTCGGTCACGGCGACCCCGTGCGGCGCTACGGGCTTGGGGAAGAGCGGCTGGAAAGCTGCCTGGCAGCGAAAGACCCGGGTGTGCTGGTTGACAGCCGGCTGAATATGAGCCAGCAGTGTGCCCAGGTGGCCGGGAAGGCCAACGGCATCCTGGCCTGTACCAGAAATAGTGTGGCCGGCGGGAGCAGGGAGGTAATTGTTCCCCTGTATTCGGCACTGGTGAGGCCGCACCTCGAGTACTGCGTTCAGTTTTGGGCCCCTTGCTACGGGAAAGACGTTGAGGTGCTGGAACGTGTCCAGAAAAGGGCAACCGAGTTGGTGAGGGGCCTGGAGCGTAAGTCTTATGAGGAGCGGCTAAGGGAGCTGGGGCGGTTTCGTCTGGAGAAAAGGAGGCTGAGGGGAGACCTTATCGCTCTCTACAACTACCTAAAGGGGGGGTGTAGCGAGGTGGGTGCTGGTCTCCTCTAGCAGGTGGCTGGAGATAGGACGAGAGGAAATGGAGGTCCCTGGAGGTATTAAAAAAGTGTGTAGACAAGGTACTCCAGAACATGGTTTAGTGGGCATGGATGATGGTGGGACTCGATGATCTTGAAGGTCTTTTCCAACCTCAATGATTCTATGATTCTACATGCCGAGGAGACCCTCTAAAGCCAGGGGATGAACTAAGAGAAGGGAAAAAAAAAAAAAGACATAAAGAAAATTTAAAAAGCATCAAGGTATGTGACAAACAAGAAAGAATTAAAAACAAGGGATAGACAGCTTGATAAAAGTAGACACGCAAAGAAAATTTTAAAAGCGACCAGATAGAATACAGGAAAAAAGTAAATAATAGAGACAAAAGCGTGTAGAAGTGAACACAAACAAAAATTCAAAAGTGAAAACAGGAAAAACTGAAAAAATAGCAAAACCCCCTAAATAGACAGAGACAGAGATAGAAAATTTTAAAAGCAATGGGATACAGGACAGACTAGAAGGAATTCAAAAATAAAGACGGCGAACTGGCTACAAGTAGATGAGGAAAGAAAATTTAAAAGCGACAGAGCACAGGACAGACAGGAAATAATTAATAAACAGGGAGAGAGATCATGATTAAAGTAGACATAGACTGAAAAATGTATAAGCGAGAGGATACAGGAAACGGGAAAAAAATTAGGAAATAGGGAGAGAAAACGTGATAAAAGTACACCTAGAAACAAAATTTCACAACAAAAAGAATTATGAGAGTACAAAATTGAAAATTAGGGACAGTTAACTAGATAAAAGTAGACATAGAAACAAAATTTAGAAAGCAACGTAATTCATGACAGACAGGAAAGAACTGAAAACCAGGAACAGGGATCAGAGTAGAAGGAAACATTGAAAGACAATTTTAAAAGTGACGGGGTATATGGAAGCAAGGGAGGAATTAAAATCTAGGGAAAGGGAGCGAGATAAAGGGAATTGTTGAAAGATAAATTAAATAGCAAAGGGGTATAAGAAATATAGGGAAGAAATAAAAAATCAAGAAAGGGAGCCAGATAGAGGGAGACATAGAAGGAATTTTAAAAAGCAGCTGAGTACAAGAAACACAGACAAGAATAAAAACACAAGGACGAGGAGATGGATAGAGGACAATGTAGACAGGAAACTTAAACGGCGATTGGGTACAAGAAGCAAAAGCAAAAGATGGATAATAATTTAAAAATAGGGACAGGGAGATGGATAGAAGGAACCATAAAAAGCAAAAAGTGATGGGGTACAGGAGAGAGAGAGGAATTTTAAAAAGGGTTGGGGCATCAGAGGGAGGGAAACATAGAAAGAGAAATTAAAATGCAACTGGGTACAAGAAACATGGGAAAGCAGTAAAAAATAGGAGCCACAGAGAGGGAAACGTAGGAAAAAAAATGTATAGATGAAGTGGTACAGGGCAGAGTTGGCAGAAGAGTAACAAGTTTTGGAGAGCCAGGCAGGCAGGTGGGCTGGTGGAGGGAGAGGCGGAAGGAGGGACAGGCAGGGAGGCGGACAGAGATCTGGGGAAGGGCGGCAGAGACGGAGCGGGATGCACGCGACAGAATGCGTGACTCTCCGCAGCTCCCGACGCCGGTGGGAGACATTCACCGCCCCGATGCTTTTCTCTCCGCCTCGGCAGCAGGTGCCTCGACGCTCCTCTCCCGTGAGGCTTCCCGGTGGCTTGTGCGCGCGGCTGACGGAGGCGCCGTGCGCTGCTGGCGCGCTCTGCCGGGGATGGCTCGGAGGGATACTTCCTCACCGCGGGGGCTGGCTGTTCCTTGCTGGACGTGGCTGCCTGCGGGACCCCCTTGGATTCCCTCCTCGGATGGTTCACCTTCGTCAGCTCCCTCAGGTGGGTGTGCCTGGGCAGACCCTTCCCCAGCTAAAGGGAGGGATTCAAAAATAGGGACAGTGAGCTGGATCGAGGGGGACATAGAAATAAAACTTAAAAAGCAATAGGGTATGAGGCAGATAGGAAAACATTAAGAAATAAAGGCAGGGAGACGGACTGGGGGATACATAGAAACAAACAAGAAAGCAGCAGGGTACAGGAAACAAGAAACAATTTAAAACCAGGGACAGGGAGGAAGAGAGAGGGAGAAATAGAAAAAAAATTCAAAAAGCGACGGGGTACGATTCACATGGGTGCAAATTAAAAAATAAGGCCGGGGAGCTGGGGAGAGACATACGTATAAAGAAAATTTTAAAACTGACAGGGTAAAGGAAAGAGTGAGAAGAAATAAAGAGGAGGAAGAGGGAGCTAGATAGAGGGAGGCATAGAAAGAAAGTTTGACAAGAAATGAGGTAAAGAGCAGAGGGAGTTTCCTGGTTTTGGCTAGAATAGAGATAATTTTCTTCCTAGTAGCTGGTATAGTGCTGTAGTTTGCATTTAGCATGACAATAATGTTGATAAAACAGTGATGTTTTAGTTGTCACGAGGCAGTGTTTATACTAAGTTGAGGACGTTTCAGCTTCTCATACTGCCCTGCCAGTGGAGGCTGGGAGTCCACACAGCTGGGACAGCTGACCCAAACGAGCCAAAAGGGTATTCCATAGCATATGATGTCCTGCCCAGTATATCAACTGGGGAAGCTGGCCAGGGGATGCCGCAGCTCGGGGATTGGCTGGGCACCGGTCAGTGGGTGGTGAGCAAATGTTTATTTGTTAATGCGTGTAAGTCCTGGGAGTGAGTCTGCTCCGGGGCTCGGTGCCCGTACGCTCGCCCTTCCCCTGGGACAACTTGGCAGTTGTTACTGCGGCAGCAGATACAGAGAATGAAAATACAGCGTTGGGGAGCAAGAGAGAGGAACAGAAAGAGAAAAATAAAATGAGGGAGAAAGGCTGAGGAGCAGAGAAGGAAAAGTACAGGGAAAAGGACAGTGAGATGGAGAAATCAATAAAAAAGGGATGAGGAGCCCCGCAGGGACGTGGCAGAAGAAACACAGGGTCGGGGAGCATCACGCAGCCCCGCTCGCCTTCTCCCTCGGCGCAGTCGCGGCCCGGCAGAGCTCGGCAACTGCTCCGCTCCTCCCTTGACCTCTCTGCAGCCAGCCAGGGCAGGGCAGTGCTGGCCCCTCTGCAGGCAGCCACCCCATTAGAGGCAGGGACTGTCACCATCATCCTCACTGCCTGCACCTGAGGCTGCTCCAGCCCTGGCCCACAGCTGGAGCCCAGCAGGACCACCAGGGGGCCATCACCCGACCCCCACAATGCATCACCTCCTCCCCTGGACTCCCTCACAGCCCCTCGCTCTGTGCAAAGGGAGCACAAAGGAGACGGCGAGTGTTTATGCAGTCATGCGTGTAATAAGTTCTGGGAGCGAGTCTGCTCAGGGCCGCCAAAGCTCCCCCTGCCCCTGGGACTCCTTGGCAGTCAGTTGGTTGGCTTCTGGGCTGATGAGCTGGTGGGCAGAGGTGGAGGCTGCCAAAAATGACCAGGGTGCTGCACGCTAGATGAGAGGATAAAAGTGGCAGCCTGCTGGAGAGTGCGGGTGTAATCAGAAAGCATGAGGCAGAGAACGGGACAGCGAGCCCGACAGGGATGGAGAAAGACGCAGCAGGGAGAGGAGGAAGAGAGAACGGGACAGTGACTGACAAGGAAGGATGGGGAGCAGGATGGAGATGCAGAAAAAAACTGGTGTAGGCAGCATGACAGAGAGGGAGTTAAAAAGAACAAGGGTGCGCAGCTGGACTGAGAGAGATGAGGAAAGAAAAAGTGACAAGAAACAGGGCACAGACAGAGGAATGAAACAACAGGGACTCAGGACAGCAAATGATGGAGGGAAGGGGCAGGGGGGTGGGAAACAACACAAAACAAACAACATAGCTACACACACTACAGGGAAGAATTAAGAAGGGGTAACAGGGAGGAATTAAGGAAGA
The DNA here is from genome assembly GCF_026419915.1 of Harpia harpyja. NCBI lineage: Eukaryota > Metazoa > Chordata > Aves > Accipitriformes > Accipitridae > Harpia > Harpia harpyja. Next base: position 28,426 of record NC_068943.1, read on the forward strand.
GGGACAGAGAGCTTGCCAGAGAGAGGTGAAGAAAGGCAAAAGATCGTACGTGTGACAGGGCAGACAGGGAGGAATTGAGAAACCAGGGACAGGGAGCTGGACAGAAAGAGAGGAAGAAATAAAACGGGAAAAAGCAACAGGCCACAGGGCAGAGAGAGAGGAATTGATAAATAAAGGACAGGGGACCAGACAGAGCATGATAGAGAACAGAAAAAACCAGCAGTGGGCTACAGGGAGGAGGAAGGAATTAAAGAACAGGGAGTGGGAGCCGGACAGAGGCATAGAGAAAGCAGAGGGGGAAGCAATGGGCTAAAAGACATGTAGGGAGGAAGTAAAAACTAGTGTCAGGGAGCCAGGCAAGAGAGATGGGAAAAGACAAATACTGTGGGGCTACGAGACAGAGACTGTGGAGTTAAAATGCAGAGAGGGAGCCCAACAGAGAGAGGGGGAGCCCAACGGGGGGGGGGGCAACAGAGAAGAGGGGACCAACAGGAGGCGGGGGGCAACGGGGAGGGGGGCAGCAGAGAGAGGGGGAGCCCAACCGAGACAGGGGGAGCCAGGGGGAAGTCCAGACATGCTATGCGGGCCAGAGGGAGGAATTAAGAACTGGGGACAGGGAGCCAGACAGAGAGAGATGGAAATCGCGGGGAATAGCTCTGGGCGCAGGAAGGAGGAGGAATTAATAAATAGGGACAGGGAGCTGGACAGAGAGGGTTGGAGAAAGGCAAAAATATCGGCATGGTACAGGGCAGAAAGGAAGAATTTAAAAATGGGGGCAGTGAGACTGACGTAGAGAGATGGAGAAAAGAAAAAAGCGACGAGCTATGCGGAAGAGAGGGAGGAATTAAAAAACAGGGCCGGGAAGCAAGAAAGAGCAAGGTGGAGAGCAAGGTGGAGAAAGGCGAGGGGGAACCCGAGGGTCAACAGGACAGAGTGGGAGGAATTAAAAGTGAGGGACTGGGAAAGGAGAGTCAACGAAAGAAACAGAATCACAACGTGCTGCAGAACCGAGAAGGAAGAAACTGAACAACGGGGACGGGGAGCCAGAGAAAGAAAGAATAGCGATGGGCTACAGGACAGAGAGGGAGGAATGAAAAAATAGAGATCGGGGGTTGGACAGAGAGAGATGGAGAAAGAGAAAATAGCCAGGGGCAACAGGGCAGAGAGAGGGGAGGGAGGAAGGAAAAAACAGGGATCCAGAGCCAAACACAGAGAGAGACGGCACAAGAAAGTTATAGCGACGGGCTACAGGGAGGAGAGAGGAATGAAAAGAGAGGGACAGGGGGCCAGATGCAGGGCGACACACACGGGATGTATAGCAACAGCCAGAGAGTGGAGAGGGAGGAATTAAAATGGCGACAGGGAAGCAGAGGTGGTGGTGGTGGGACAAATAAGGGGCAGGGGGAAGAAAGACAGGCTGCGGGGAAGAGAAGGAGGAATTAAAAAAATTGGTATCCAAAGCTGGACAGAGACACAGAAAAAGAAAAAAATTGAAAAATAGTAAGAGGGAGCCAGCTAGAGATACAGAGAAAGGACAAAAACGCGATGAGCACCAAGACAGAGAGGGAGGGTTTTCAAAACGGAAGGGACCGGGAGCCATGCAGAGAGAGACAGAGAAAGGGAAGATAGCGGCAGGCTGCAGGGCAGCGAGGGAAGAATTAAAAAGTAGGTACAGGGAGCTGGACAGAGAGCAACGGAGAAAGAAAGAAAAAAACCCCAAACCACCCTGCAACAGGCTACAGGGCAGAGAGGGAGCGATTAAAGACTCAAGCCAGGGAGCAGGATAGAGAATGCAAAAATAGCAACGGGCCGCAGGGCAGAGAGGGAGGAATTACAAAACAGGGGCGGGGAGCTGCACAAGAGAGAAATGAGGAAAGATCAATAACAACATTGTGCTACAAGCCGAGAGGGAGAAACTGAAAAATAGGGACCGAGAGCCAGAAAAAGGAGAGGCAGAGAAAGAACAAATCACAGTAGGCCACAGGGCAGAGAAGGAGAACTTTAAAGAGCGATGTGTACAGGGCAAAGAAGGAGGGAATTTTTTTTTTTTAAGTAAAAACAGGGAGCTGGACAGAGAGACACCGAGAAAGAAAAAACAGCAATGGGCTACAAGACAGACAGGGAGGAATTAAAAAATCCTGGTAGTGAGCCAGAGAGAGAGAGCGCGCGCAAAAGAAATGAAATTGCAATGTGGCACAGGGCAAAGAAAGAGAAAATTGAAAAACAGGGCCTGGGAACTGGAAAGAGAGAGCCGGGGCGGGGGGGAAGCTGCTCTAGGGCAGAGAGGGAGGAATGAAAAAACAGGGGCAGGGAGCCAGAGAGAGAGAGAGACGAAGAAAGACAACTTGAAAAGCGGTGCTCTGCAGGGCAGAGGGGGAGGAATTTTAAAAAAGAAATCAGGATCTTGAGCTGGACCGAGAGAGACAGAGAAAATTAAAATGTTGATGGGTACCAGGGCAGAGGTGGAGGAAACAAAAAACAGGGGCAGGGAGGCAGATGGAGGGACTGAAAGGGGCAAAAGTCCTGACAGGCTTCTGGGGAGAGAGAGAGGGGTGAAATAAAAATGAGAAAGAGGAGAGTTGGACAGAGAGAGACAGAGAAAGAAAAAAGGCTACAACGAGCTATCAGGCGTGTATCAGGCAGAGGAGAAGAGTTTAGAAATGGGGACAGTAAGATGGACAGAAAGGAAAGAAGCGACGGGCGATGTGGCAGATAGGGCGGAATGAAGAAAGAGGAATGGGGAGCCAGACAAACAGAGATGGGGATAGAAAAATATAGTGACGGTCTAGGGGGCAGAAAGAGAAGACTTAGAAAACCAGGAACAGGAAGCAAGAGAGAGTGACATGGAGAAAGGAAAAAATACTGATGGGCAACAAGACAAAGAGGAGGGAATTCAAAATGAGGGGCTGGGAGCAGGATAAAGACAGATGGAGAAAGAACAAGATGCGTGATGTGCTGCAGAGCCAAGAAGGGAGACCTTGAACGACAGGGAGCCAGACAGAGTGAGCCAGAAACAGCAAAAATACCGATGAGCTGCAGGACAGAGAGGGAAGAATGCAAAAATAGTGGCTAGGAGCAAGACAGAGAAGGAAAGAGTTAGCTATGGGCTACAGGTCAGAGACAGAGAAGACCTAAAACATGGGGACAGGGAACTGCTCAGAGAAAAACGGAAAAAGGAGGTACAGGGGAGGAAAAAATGGGGTAAGGGAGGGCCCGGGACGCCCAAGAGGAGTGACAGGGCCCTGAGGGCCCAGGGCTCACCGCAGCTTTCGCTCTTGACGCTGCCGGGAGAATTTGCCAGTTCAGCTGCTTCTTTCTCCTCCTCTCCTCCCTTCCTCTTCTGTTAACTCCGGTCGCTTGGCTATCCTCCACCTAAGAGAATACGCGGGTGTCTCACAGCTGTTACGAGACAAAGCTTCCTAGACGCGTAGTCTCGCTCCCTCGTGCGGTACGCGCAGGAGTAGGACGGAGGGAGAGAGAGAAAGAAGGCAGGAAACAAGCCAGAAAGACTGAGGAAAAACGAGACGGCAATCATGACAAAGGGATGGAGAGATAAAAACCAGTTCCGGGATGAGAAAAAAAGCCAGGGAGCGGGACAGAGGGGTATAATGCAACAGCGAGCTGGGCAGGGGCATATAGCGAGAAACGATGGAACAGGCAGTATGGGTATGTGCAGACAAAAAGTTAGGGGGAGGATGGAAGACAGAGAGAATAAGAGAAAAGGGACAGGGCATAGATGGAGAAAGGAATATTAGAGACAGGGAGAGGCGGAGAGTGATAGGACCGAGGCAGAGAGATGGAGAAAGAAAAAAATTGGTGATGGGCAGCAGGCCAGAGGGACAAGGAAAGACAGGAGGAAGGACAGCTGGATATAGAAAATAGGTAAGAGACAGAGAGCCAGAAAGTGGGATACTGCAAAAGAGAGCGGGATGGGGATTGGGACGCTGGCATAGGGAGGCAACGAGAGCAACAGAGAAAATGGGGACGGAGAGTGGGACGGAAAGCGAAGCAACAAATAATAGGGCCGGGGAGCAGGATAGAGGGTGAGAGACAGTGAGGGGGGGACAGGTAAGACAACAGATCATTAGAGAAAGAAAATGAAAGGAACAGCACAGAGGGTCACAGAGAAAAAGAGAGGGAGAGCAAAAAGGAAAAAATAAGATGAGGGAGAAGGACTGAGCAGCAGAGAGAAAAAGGACAGAGACAGAGAAAACAAAGACTGGAGGCAGAACAAAGGGAAAGATTGACAAAGACAGGGAGCGGGATAAAGGGATGGAAAATGAAGAAATAGCGATGGGCAGCAGGATAGAGGAAGAGAGAGGAAAAGAGCAAGAAGAGCAAAATAAGGACTATGACAGAAAGATGTAGAGAGAAAGACCAGGGCACGTCATAAGGGTAGAAAGAAAAAAAGAGGGATGGGGAGCAAGACAGCGTGATAGGGAGGGAGAGGGATGCAAGGATACGGCACAACACAGGCACGGGGAAGAAGAAAGAATGACACGAGAGAAAGTGGGGGATAGGGAGCAGGAGAGATGGAGAACGAAAAAATGGCAATGTGCAGAAGAACAGAAATATAAAAAATTAAAAAATGCTTATAGGGAGCAGGACAAAAGGACAAAGCAAGAGGAAAAATCAACGGGCAGAAGGATGAATAACACACAGCAAGATACTGGGGGAGTGAGAGCAAGGGAACACGCAGCAGGACACAGGGATGAAGAAAGAAAACATAGGGAGAGGAAGAAAAGCTGAGTAATCAACAGAGAAGGGGGGGAAAAGGGAACTGGACAGACTTGGGCAGCAGGACAGAGACATGGAGAAAGAAAAAACAGAGACAAGGACAGAGGGATGGAGAGGCAAAGAGAGGGAGGGGACGGAGACAGCGGGGTGTAAACAGAGGAACGGCATGTGGTACGCAAGATAGCAGAGCGAGAGGTACAAGGAAGCAGAAAGAATAACAGAGAAGAAACAAGGGGGATGGGGACCAGGTCAGAGAGCTGGAGAAAGACAAAATACTGATGGGGAGCAGGATGGGAGAATGGAGCCAAAAGAGATGAATGGGAAACAGGGCAGTGGGATGCAGACAGCAAAAATAATGATACGTACCAGGACAGAGAAATGAGGGACAGGGAACAGGATAGAGGAATGGAAAGAAAAAATACTAATGAGCAACAGGACAAAGGATATAGAGCAAAAGGAGGAAAAAAGGAAGGGGGAAGGGAGAAAGTAATGGGGATAGAAAGCGCGATACACAGAGAGACAAAAAGCAGGACAAGCAACGGGACTGGTGGCAGTGGAGGGAACCAGATGCAGATTAAGAAAGAGATGGAGGGGGGGAAAAAACAGACAGAGATAGAGGAAGAAAAAGTAGGGGCAGAGTAGGGAAAAGAGAAACGAAAAAAGGGACACCTAGCTGGACAGGCAGCTATAACTAGAAACAAGGAGACAGGCAGCGGGACAGAGGGATAAAGGCAGAAAAAACTGTGAGAGGAAGCAGGATGGACAGTGAAACAAAAAAAGGGGCAGGGAGCAGCACTGAGAAATGGAGAAGGAAGCATTAGGGGCAGAGGGAGGAAAAGGCAGGTTGGAGGAAGGACAGAGAGCAAAAGAGAACGACAGAACTTGGACAAAGAGTGGGAGAAAGAAATACCAGTGACGAGCAGCAGGCCAGAGGCAGAGGTGGCACAGGGAAGGAAGGACAAGAGGAAGGAGATAGGGATACCGAAAACAAGCGAGGGACAGGGTGCAAGAAAATGGATACAGAGAAAAAGAGAGGGATGGGGAGAAGGACACTGGGATAGAGAAAGAACGACAGGAAGAATGATAGGGAGATGGAGCCAGAGGAAAAACAGGGACCAAAATCAGGATAGAGAAATGGAAACAGAAAATGAGGAAAATTAGGGTTGGGGAGCGGGACAGAGGGGTGGAGAGACAGCAAAGGACTCGAGGATAACAACAGAGAAAGAGGGAGGGAGAGAGGGAAGGAGGGACGGGCAGCAGCACGGTGGGATGGAGAAAGAGAGGCAGGGGGAGTGGGGCAGAGAAATGGAGAAAGAAAATACAGTGATGGGGAGCGAGACAGAGGAGTAGAAAGAGAAAAATAAGACAAGGGAGAAGACCGAGGAGCAAAGAGAGAGGAAAGGTCAAAAGAAAAGGTCAGATAGGTAGGGAAATCAAGAAAGAGAGAGATGGAACAAGAAGATGTAGGGTCAGTAAACAGGACAGAGATGGGGGTAGAAAGAGAGAACAAACAAAGGAGGAGTGACAACTATGACAGAGCACAGGGCATACAGACAGAGACAGAAAAAGGACAGGGAATGAGAAAGAAAGAAAGGTTCAGATCTGTACAAAGAGATTAAGAAGGGGGGGGGGGGGGAAGCAACGGGCTAGAGCAGAGAGAGGTGAGGAGGAGAAAAAAAGGGCCAGGGAGCGGGACAGAGGAGGAGAGAAAGGAGAAAAGGGAGAACCAGGTGGACAGGGAGATATAGCAAGAAACAACTGGGCAGGCAGCAGGATAGAGAAATAAAGATGGAAAAAGATGGGGACAGGAAGCGGGACAGAGGAACAGTGAGAGGAAACAAGGGGCAGGCAGCAGGACAGCGGTGGAGAAAGCAGCATTGGGGCAGAAGGCTAGAAAGAGAAAAAAGAAAGACAGAAAGCAGAATGCGGGATGGGGTGAGGGGGAAAGAAGGACAAGGAGCAGGACACAGCATCAGACAGGAACAGTGAGTGAGACAAGGTGATACAGAGAGGAAAAAAAGGGCCAGGGAAACAGGACAAAGTGAAAGACAGGCAAAATTAAAAGACATGGAGCAGGACAGAGACAGAGTGAGAAAAGATAGCGGCAAGGAACAGGACAGAGCATCAAAGAATAAGAAAAACTGCAGAGGGAATAAGACAGAGAAATGGAGAGGGGAGACAAGGAGAAGGACACAGAAAAGGGCCAGGGTGGGTAGGATCCAGGGAACTACAGGCCTGTCAGCCTGACCTCAGTACCGGGGAAGATTATGGAGCGGTTCGTCTTGAGTGCACTCACGTGGCACGTGCGGGACAACCAGGGGATCGGGCCCAGCCGGCGTGGGTTCATGAAAAGCGGGTCCTGCTTGACCAACCTGATCTCCTTCTATGACCAGGCGACACGCCTAGTGGATGAGGGAAAGGTTGTGGATGTTACCTACCTTGACTTCGGCAAGGCCTTTGACGCTGTCTCTCATGGCATACTCCTTGAGAGGCTGGCAGCTCATGGCTTAGACAGGTGTACTCTTCGCTGGGTAAAAAAAACTAGCTGGATGACTGAGCCTAGACAGTTGTGGTGAAGAGGGTTAAATCTGGTTGACGAACGGTCACAAATGGTGTTCCCCAGGGCTCGGTGTTGGGCCAGTTCTCTTTAGTATCTTTATCATCAATGATCTAGATAAGGGGCTTGAGTGTACCCTCAGTAAGTTTGCAGATGACACCAAGCTGGGAGGGAGGGCTGCTCTACTTGAGGGTAGGAAGGCTCTACAGAGGGATCTGGACAGGCTGGATCGATGGGCCAAGGCTAATCGCATGACGTTCAGTGACGCCAAGTACCCGTTCCCATGCTTCAGTCGCAACGACCCCGTGCAGCGCTACGGGCTTGGGGAAGAGCGGCTGGAAAGCTGCCCGGCGGAAAAAGACCTGGGGGTGCTGGATAATAGCTGGCAGAATATGAGCCAGAAACAGTGTGGCCAGCAGGAGCAGAAAAGCGATTGTTCCCCTGTGTTCGGCACTGGTGAGGCCGCACCTCGAGTACTGCGTTCGGTTTTGGGGCCCTCGCTATGGGAAAGACATTGAGGTGCTGGAACGTGTCCAGAGAAGGGCAACTGAGTTGGTGAGGGGCCTGGAGCATAAGTCTTATGAGGAGCGGCTAAGGGAACTGGGATGGTTTAGTCTGGAGAAAAAGAGGCTGAAGGGAAACCTTATTGCTCTCTACAACTACCTAAAGGGGGGTTGAAGTGAGGCGGTGCTGGTCTTTTCTATCAAGTAACTAGAGATAGGACGAGAGAAAATGGGCTGAAGTTGCGCTGGGGAGGTTTAGATTGGATATCAGAAAAAATTTCTTTACTGAGATGGTTGTCAGGCATTAGAACAGGCTGCCTAGGGTAGTGATGGAGTCACTATCCCTGGAGGTGTTCAAAAAACAGGTAGACGTGGCATTTTGGGACATGATTGGTGGGCGTGGTCATGTTGGGTTGATGGTTGGACTTAATGATCTTAGAGGTCTTTTCCAAATTTCGTGATTTGATTCGATTTGATTCTATTCTAGGGAGCAGAACAGAGATGTAGCAAGAAAGGAAAAAAGGAAGGGAAGGAGAACAAAGGGAGAGAGAGACAAGGACTGGAAGAAGGACAAAGGGATGGAAGAGGAAAAAAATAGTGATAGGCTGCAGGACAGAGATGGAGAAGTTAAAAAAAAGACACAGGGAACATGACAGAACGAGAGTGAGAAAAAAGGGACAGAGAGCAGGACAGCACTGGAGGAAAAAACAACTGTGATAGGCAGTGAGAGAGAGAGATAGAGGAAGAGAGAAAAGAGAGAAGGGACAGCTAGCAAGGATGTAAGAGGGAATAGAACAGAGAAATACAGAAAAGATAGCAAGAGGAAGCAGGGCAGAGGGACAGCAGTAGAAGAAAAAAGGGACAGGGATCTGGACAGATGGAGAGAAAAAAGCAGGAGGAACAGATACAACATGATATGATGGGACAGGAAGTAAGACAGAGTGACAGATGAGAATAATGACAAGAGATAGAGAGAGACTGTGAGAAACACAGGAGGTCGGAGAAAGAGAGGTATTAGGACCCCTGCAGAGAAATAGAAGACGTAAATAGAAAGAGTAGGGAGCACCACAAAGGGTCAGAGAAAGAGAAGAGCAGGAAGAAGAACGGGGACAGGGAGATACAGAATGAAAAAAAACCCCAGATATTATACACATATTATCCAGTAACCAAGCCCATTTCAGAGTTACACGCTATCTGAGCCCATTTCAGTGCCGCGCCCGAGCCCATTTCAAAGTTACACACTGCCCGAGCCCATTTTGGCGCCGCACACTACCCGAGCCCATTTCGGCAGCGCACCGCGCCCGAGCCCATTTCGGCGCCGCACACTACCCGAGCCCATTTCGGTGCCGCGCCGCGCCCGAGCCCATTTCAAAGTTACACTGTAGCCGAGCCCATTTCGGCACCGCACCGCGCCCGAGCCCATTTCGGCGCTGCACCACGCCGCGCCCGAGCCCATTTCGGCGTCGCACACTACCCGAGCCCATTTCAAAGTTACACTGCAGCCGAGCCCATTTCGGCAGCGCACCGCGCCCGAGCCCATTTCGGCAGTGCACCGCACCCGAGCCCATTTCGGCGCCGCACACTACCCGAGCCCATTTCGGCGCCGCGCCGCGCCCGAGCCCATTTCAAAGTTACACTGTAGCCGAGCCCATTTCGGTGCCGCACCGCGCCCGAGCCCGTTTCGGCGCCGCACCGCACCGCGCCCGAGCCCATTTCGGCGCCGCACACTACCCGAGCCCATTTCGGCAGCGCACCGCGCCCGAGCGCATTTCGGCGCCGCACCGCACCGCGCCCGAGCCCATTTCGGCGCCGCACCGCACCGCGCCCGAGCCCATTTCGGCGCCGCACACTACCCGAGCCCATTTCGGCAGCGCACCGCACCCGAGCCCATTTCAAAGTTACACTGTAGCCGAGCCCATTTCGGTGCCGCACCGCGACCGAGCCCGTTTCGGCGCCGCACCGTGCCGCGCCCGAGCCCATTTCGGCGCCGCACACTACCCGAGCCCATTTCGGCGCCGCACCGCACCGCGCCCGAGCGCATTTCAGCGCCGCACCGCACCGCGCCCGAGCCCATTTCGGCGCCGCACCGCACCGCGCCCGAGCCCATTTCGGCGCCGCACCGCGCCCGAGCCCGTTTCGGCGCCGCACCGCGCCGCGCCCGAGCCCATTTCTGCGCCGCACACTACCCGAGCCCCTTTCGGCAGCGCACCGCGCCCGAGCGCATTTCGGCGCCGCACCGCACCGCGCCCGAGCCCATTTCGGCGCCGCACCGCACCCGAGCGCATGTCGGCGCCGCACCGCACCGCGCCCGAGCGCATGTCGGCGTCGCACACTACCCGAGCCCATTTCAAAGTTACACTGTAGCCGAGCCCATTTCGACGCCGCACACTACCCGAGCCCATTTCAAAGTTACACTGTAGCCGAGCCCATTTCGGCAGCGCACCGCACCCGAGCCCGAGCCCATTTCGGCGTCGCACACTACCCGAGCCCATTTCAAAGTTACACAGTACCCGAGCCCATGTCACAGTTACATAGCTACAGCACCCCCTTCAAAGTTGTGCAATTACTAGAGCCAGTAATGCGCACCCTTTCTATTAACCCATCCGCAGCTACATTTACCTCGAGGTATCTACAACTCTCCCTTGGATGCCTAATTCTAATGAACACTTTCACTTACTTAAACAGCTAAGTTGACCTATGGGCACTAAACACACATGCTTCGCTCTGCACTTGCTTTTGTGATTGCCATTAGTACTGTGACTCTCACAAGGAGACCTAATTACCTGCCTTTTTTTCATTTTATTTTTGTTTCATTTGGTCCATTACTGACTCCATGTACATTCAGCTGTGTCAGTATTTACAGTCCAATTCTACAATGTACTTTTACTACAATGTATAGAAAAGAGTTATGGCCGCATTGGTCAAATATTTGCCACTGTTAGTTTCACTCCTCTTTTAATCATTATTTTTACAAATACATTTAAACTCCAAAACTTTAGCATTACCTTAACAAGAATTGCCACTATATAGTGCCTGCAATTCTCTACGGAGTGGTCTTTTCCACATTCCTCGCTCCCATTACGTCTGTCGCTTCGCGTCCAGGGGTCTTCCTCCCCGAGGTGACGTTACCTCCACGATCCCTGTTCCCAAGCTGAAAACGAGTGAGCTCTGCTCATCTTGACAGACTGTCCACTTCCACACCTAGGCACAAAAATAAAAATTGAAAAATATCATTACATCACAAACTACAAAGACCACCCAAAGATTTGAGAAACCCACCACGGAAAAATACAGTTACACTCACCCACTTCACAACCCTGGCATACTCAATGCTGGCTATCTACTCCAACTCCACCCCCCACCCCCCCCCCCCCCCGCAAAATCCTCAACTGTCTTCCAAAGACCATCCGCTGAACAAAATAATTCCCTGTGCTAAGTGGCAATTACCACATTCCAGGGCAGCGCTCCATGGGAACACTATTCCTGGGAGCCTTGAAAAAAATCGCCCTGCCTGTGAAAACCCTGGCCCGAGCCGGACCCCGGTCCAAACATTGGGGATCAGCATCGCCTCATGGAGCGGCTAGGACCAGGGGGAAAAAAAAGTGGGAGGGGGGGCCGGAACGGGATGGGACGACACCAAAAACCAACCTATATCGCAGCTGGGTTTTTTTAATTCTAATTTTTTTTTTTCTCTAATTCCCTGAAAAACATCTCAACTCTACATCCAACCTGAAAGGAAAAAACATAAAAAGGCTAAACCACATAACCCTACAAGGTTACACATGTTCGCAACACACCACTCATTCAGATCGCATACATGCCAGCCCTCAACTCTCAAATCATCCATGCAACTGCCCACCACCATCAAAGGGCCATCACCCCGTGCCTGCGGCACCGGGGGACTCAAAAATCGCCCTACCTGCAAAAACCCTGGGCCGAGCCCACTCCCCTTCCAAACTACCCTTCCGTTACACCAATGTTTCAACACACACCATCATCTCCACCATCCGTGCATTTTCAACCCGATACTTAGCTTTCACAGTGCCACATGTCACAGTCCAACCTCCGTAGCAGCCATGTCACCTAAACACAAGGTTCCTTCAAGCACCTCGTGCCCTGTCATCGCCTGCAAAAACAACACACAAAGCTTTTTATTAAGACACTTCATCCTTGAGAGAGAAGTCCTCCACCGCTCCCCTCCCCTGCTTCCCACCTATTCCAAAAATAACACATTCTCACAGTCAGTGTCCTCCATGGCACTTGAAAAAACAGAGCATCACAAACACAGAGCTGTCCCAAAGTTACCGATCGCTCCGAGGCCCGTCACGCTGCTACTCGGACCTCGAGGCCTTGACCGTTTCTAGAGGCTTGCCACAAAGCATCCGCATAAACAATATGAACCATTGCCCAGTTACTGCCTTACTCTATGCTAGTTCACAGTCCAATTGCGATCCACTCAACTCCTTGCTTGCAAAGAACCCAAAGTCATTAAGCTTTCTATGCTGTCTCTGCAATGACATACGATACACACACAAACATAGAGCCATGCAATTCGCGTGCAACTATAACGCCATACAAGGCAGTACTCTTATCTCAGTCAAGACAAAAAAACTCAGAGCACTGCCATACCAGACAAAACAGGACAGGGCCAATGCAAGAGACTCTCAGATGACAGTCAATACGAGTGCAGACCAAAACAATACAAAACCAATACAGACCCATAGAATGCAAGGCAGTCTCAGATGGCACTCAATACAAGTACAGAGCACTGCAATACAAAACACAATGCAGGGCCATGCAAAGCGAGACAGTCTCAGATGGGAAACAATGCAAGTACAGAACACTACAACGCAAACCAATATCGAGCAATACAATGCAAGATAGTCTCAGATGACAGTCAATACAAGCACAGAGCACTACAATGTCAGAAAAAAACACAATAAAGGTCATACAATGCGAGACAAGTCTCACGTGACAGTCAATACAAATACAGAGCAAAACAACGCAAGACAAAGGCAAATACAGATCAATGCAAAGCAAAAAAACCCGCAAAGCACAGCAAAGCAAAGCAATCTCATAGAGCCACCGGCCGCATCTTCCCTCCGACTCCACTCCCGGACCCACCTCCTTACGGTGCTCCGCTGCCTTCCCCCGTTGCTCTGTGGCACACATCTTGTCCCTCCGCATCTGAAAAAAACCCCCATATTGAACAAGTCACCTGGATGCAGAGCAAGAGCTTCACCACTCCAGAGGTCTTGATTCCATCTACGAAGACCATCTGGAGTCCAACTACAGCCTGCCATTAAAAAAAAAAAAAAAAAAAAAAAAAAAAAAAGAAACCCAACCAAAAAAAGACCAGCGCCAAACTTTAAGCCCATCACGTGCAAGACTTAACACCTTAGAGATTCAAATCCGCTTCACTGCCCCTCAACAGCCCCTGCCACACGGCTCCAATCGTCTCGGTAAAACACTATCGGCACGGCTGCCCACACAGCCTGCCAACGGCTACTCGAGCCGAGATGACTGTACAACCCTCACCTGGACGGTCTAGGCACATCAACATTTCACCCATAGACTCTTATCGCTGTTCCACCTACCCCTGACTCTACATCCCTGGGCAGAGCAGCTCCAAGCCAAACACGCCTGTGCGCAGAACCTTGCCACGTGGAACGCTACCAACGAGGCGATTCAAAGAGAGAGAAAACTCACAGCAAAAAGAATGACCTCCGGACGGGAGGCGCCGTCGGGCAAGACGACCTATGGGGCCCGCAACCGTGAGGCCGGGAAGCAATACGGCAGACCCCGAGGAGTAAAACGTAACGGCCCTTACAACATGGCACTATCAAAACCCAGACGATGGATGCGCCAGAAGCCAGGCGTTTTAGACGTAAGGACGTCAGGATGTGGGGAAGAAGTCCCAGTCCGAGAAAACGGACGGCAAGAGAGCGGAGCTGCCGACGCAGCCCGGAAGAACGCCGCAAGAGAGGACCGACCGGAAGCTGCCGAGACCAATCCACGCTTTAGAGCTCCGAACGCAAGAAAAGAAGCACCTGATTGGCACCGGGCTGATGAGTACGAGCATTCGAGACCCCAGGGACGGCGCCCGAAGCGCATGCCACGCTCCTCCGGCGCCAAGCGTGACGAGGACATCGAGACCCGAGGAAGGTCTAAGCACAGAAGACAGACTACACAAACTACACACCACCGCGGATGCAGGCCGGAACTGCCCTGCCCGGCACACGCAGGTCTCGCGCTGAAAAGCAACCCGCTCCCTTCGCCTGCGCAAAGGGGACTGCTTTGGGACAGCCCTCTCTCCTGCACTAACTTTAAAACCCCTCCCTGCAATTCCCAGCTTCGTCCCTTCCTCCCAGCCTCTCCCCAGCCCTGGTCCCTCAACTTAGCTTGCAGAGGGCCGACGGTCTGAATCCATTATCCAGAAAAACCACACGGGCTAACTGGGATATTCCTGCAGTCGCCAGGCTCCGCTTCGTCATCTGCAGGTAAAAAAAAAAAAAACAAACCACCAAACCAACCAACCAACCCACCCAAACCAAACCAGAAAAGGGAGTAAGCATCCCATCGGCCAACGCCAACTGCTTCCCCGACTTCCCGCTCCTCACAAGTGCCACCGCGTTACGCTTACTCGCTCATTGCGGAGTCGGACCCTGCGGCCGTCGTCGCTCGTGGTACCAAAGATACAGAGAGACACGAACGTGAAGAGTCGCCAGCCCCACGCTCCTCCTCGCTAATCCACAGCTCACCTCAAACGCTCATCCCATTCCAAAGGCGGCCTGCACAGCGCCTCCAAAACAAAAAGGAAAGGCTTAACCGAGGGGCCACGTAATACTTTGCTATTCAACACCGACCCGGCCGACGACCGCCTCACCTTCTCGGACCGCTCGTCGGCCTGCGCCTTCGCCCCTCCGAGGCTGCGTGCGCCACCTGCAAAAACCAAAGCAGAAGACGCATGCCGAGACACCGCCCGAAACCTCAGCCCGCCCGCACCGATTCCCATCTCCCTCTCCTTTCCCTCGCCCGCCCCGCCTCTGCCATCGACAGCTTGCCACGTCGAGGCCTGCGTACCGCCTGCAAAAGGCAAACGACAAGGGACTCTTCCAACTCTGCCAACGATACCACACCTCAAAAGGAACTGTTGCTTCACCCCTTTAGTCATGGCTCAGCTTGTCCAAGTCACCTCTGGTGCCGAGATCCCGCTTCGCACCTTCAAAATAAAAGAAAAAACCCCAAACCTATAAACTAGCCATAGAGCCACCGGCCACATCTTCCCTGCAACTCCACTCACAGACCCACCTTCTTGCAGTGCTCTACTTCCCTCCTCTGTCACTCTTCGGCACGCATCTTGTCCCTCCTCATCTGAAAAAGAAAATTACTGAACAAGTCACCTGGATGCAAAGCAAGAGCTTAACAATTCCAGAGGTCTTGATTCCATCTAGGAATACCATCTGGAATCCAACTACAGCCTACCATAAAAAAAAAAAAAAAAAAAAAGGCCAAACTTTAAGCCCATCACGTGCAAGACTTAACACCTTTAGAGATTCAAATCCCCTTCACTACTCCTCAACAACCCCTGCCACACGGCTCCAATCGTCTCCGTAAAACACTATCGACGTGGCTGTCCACACAGCCCGCCGACGGCTACTCGAGCCGAGATGACTGTACAATCCGTGCCTAAACGGTCTAGGCACATCAACATTTCACCCGTAGACACTTATTTCTATTCCACCTACACGACTCTACATCCCCAGGCAGAGCAACTCCAAGCCAAACACACTTGCCTACTCACACGCAGGGGGCAGGGAAGAATGGCCAGCGCTCGCCAAACAGGGGTTCAGGGAGGAAATGCCCACACCCACCGACTTGGGGGGGGTATGGGTGAATATAAACCACTGCAGACAGGCAGGAGGAGCAGAAGAGAGGAGACACCGACCGACGGACACGCCGGAGCACGGTGGGGGGACATATGGACCAAGGGACAGGCGAGGCAGGGGGAGACACCGACTGACGGACAAGCAAGGGGGGGGGGGAAGTTAACAACTGACAGACGCAAAAAGAGAGAGGAGAGACACTGACTGATGGAAACACAAGGAATGGGGAGACACAGACCGACAGACAGGCGGGACGGGGCAAGACACTGATGGACAAGCAAGGCAGGGCAAAACGCTCACTGATGGACACACGAGGTGGGGTGAGACACCGACTGACGGACACACGGAGCGGGGATCGAGAGAAAACCACTGACAGAAACACCGGGGGAGAGGAAAGACACTCACCCACAGACACATGGGGGAGGAAAGACACCAACCCACGGACAAGTGATACCGAAAAGCCGGTCAACGAAACTCTCCAAGACTCGTTTTGGACTGCTAGAAAGCAGGCATTCTTTATTGCAGCGCTGGATACACGGGGGATAATTCCACCTAGCGTGCATACCACAGCTTTAGCACAAACAGGTTATATAGAATAACTAATTGCATATTAACCAGATTAGTATACATATTCATAGAAATGATTATAATTGATTATCATAGCACTGCCTACATCCGATCACGCGTAACGAAGGATCGATTTGAGTCGAAGGGCTGCTTTTACAACCACCGACCCATTTGAAGTTCTCGTTGGCTGTCCTCCAAGTCTTTATTCTTGTCCTTGTTCTTTCATCTTGAAGCTTAACGCAGTTTCAATCACATGCGGTCTGTTTCAACATTGTTCTCATCTAGCGCACAGGAACATCTACTCCTAAGCGCAAAGAACGGCGAAACTTAGCAGTAACTACTTCTACTAGTTAATTGCTCAGCTATACTTTTGTCTATTGTTTCAATCATAGTGTTAGTAGAAGATTTCCAATCATTATTTACCAAATCTCACTTTTACAGTCACCTAGCAGCAAACCAGTCTCCATGGCTGGTACAAAATATTAAAACCATCAAAATATTTAGACATACCATACAGAATGTACGGAAATATGCTACCAATTCCCCCCCCCTTCCTGCT
Source organism: Harpia harpyja (assembly GCF_026419915.1). NCBI lineage: Eukaryota > Metazoa > Chordata > Aves > Accipitriformes > Accipitridae > Harpia > Harpia harpyja. Next base: position 45,235 of record NC_068943.1, read on the forward strand.
TGAGAATACTAATTCTTTTAGTAGTCTCGCTTGAACAGAGATCGTGCCGCAGCTCGTTTAAGACAGCTAAAAGCGAGACAGATTATAACAATGATGATAACTACTTCTCTTGCTTCGTTGGGGCGACAAGGGAAAGCTTCAGGCTACCCGGTAAAGGTATCGACTAGAAATGGGATATATCAGTATCCCTCTTTTTGAAGGAATTCTGTAAAATCAATTTGCCAATATTTTCCTGGAGAATTTCCTCGCTTAGTCATTCCAAAAAGGATTTTATTATTGGTTTGGGGATTATTACATATACAAACCTACTTGTAATTATTCGGATACTTTTTATCATATCTCTATTCAAAATACACGTTTGTAAATGTTTAACAAGGTTTTCTGTTCCCCAATGTACTTTGCTATGTTCAGCCGGGGCAATTTCTCTCATTGTTGCGGGTGGGACGCTTATTTAACCTGTTGGTGTTAACGGCCCATCCTGTTTCATTTTTGTTAGCCTGCAATTTAAGAATTAGTTCTTCACCTTTTTCATTATAACTTGGAGCACCTTTAGGTAAATTTACACTTGCTCTGGAACTAGTACTAGGATGCCTTTTTCTGCAGCCTCTTTAGCAGCTCTAGCAGTCAACTGGTTACCTGTCACAGGGACGGTCCTACCCGACTGATGTGCTTTACGGTGCATTATCATGACTGCTGTTGGCTTTGGAATGGCTTCGAACAATTTCAGCATTTGTTCTGCATGCTGAATGGTGATTCCTTGTGCGGATAGCAGTCCTCTTTCTTTCCACGCTGCTCCACGTGCATGTACTACTCCAAAAGCATACTTTGAGTCTGTCCCAATGTTGATTTGCTTTTCTCGACTTAGTTCCAGTGCTCGAGTAAGAGCTATCAAATCAGCCTTTTGGGCAGATGCATTTGAAGGCAAAGCTCGCGATTCAATTACCTTCTCGGTAGCGGTTACCGTGTATCCTGATAAACGTTTTCCTTCACGGATGAAACCGCTTCTGTCGGTATATACTTCCCAATCCATTTCTTCCGCTGGCGCATCTCGGAGATCCGGTCGGCCGGAGTAGACTTCTTCAATTGTCTGCAGGCAGTCATGTTCCGGTTCTCCTTCAACCTGATCGGTTGTTAAAAACACAGCAGGGTCAACGATAGGAGCACTTTTTAAGGAAACATCATCTTGCTCCAGCAACACCACTTGGTATTTCGGCATTCTACTAGGGGATAACCAATGCCCTCCTTTCTGTTCGAGCACAGCGATCAGCATGTGGGGAACATACACTGCAATTCTCTGTCCTAGGGTGAACTTACGAGCTTCTTGGATCAATAGCGCAGTTGCAGCGACGGCTCTCAGACGACCGGGCCATCCCAGACTCACGTTGTCTAATTGCTTCGAGAAGTAGGCCACAGCTCGCCGACTTGGTCCCAGATATTGGGCCGGCACACCCAGAGCTATACCTTTTCTTTCACGAGTAAAAAGTTCAAATGTCTTTGTGAGATCTGGCAGGCCTTGGGCTGGCCGCCTCCATTAAAGCCCGTTTTAGCTGTTTGAAAGCAGCTTTCCTGGCACCAATCTAATCTATAAATCCGTTGTGTGAGGTTTTGAGCTGCTCCTATAAAGGTCAGACCAGCAAGCTGTAATTTGCAATCCACAGGCGACACCACCCGACCGTTCCCAGAAACGCTCGCAATTCTTTCAGAGTCTTGGCCTCGGGGACATGACAAATTGTCTTCTTTCTCTCGGTTCCTAATTGTCTCTGTCCTTTCAGGATTTCCAAACCCAAATAAGTTACTTCTCTCTGGGTTATTTGGGCTTTTTCTTTTGACACTCGATAGCCACCGATTCCCAAAAACTTCAAAAGGCTAAGAGTTAACTTGATGCATGGTTCTTCTGTCTCGGCTGCAATTATTAGATCACCCGCATATTGCAACAAGATTCCTTGATTATTTTCTTTCTTCCAACTCTCTAATTCTCATGCCAATTGACTTCCAAAAATGGTAGGGCTGTTCTTAAAGCCTTGAGGCAAGACTGTCCACGTAAATTGGGGTGCTTCCTGACACCTCCTGCCCTCCATTTGCACCCCGGAACCCCCTTCAGTGGCTGCTCCTCAGGAGCCGCTCTTCTGAGCCACATCCCAAATTCTGGGGACACCTCCTAACTCACAACTTCCCAGAGACTCTGAGCTCTGCTACGTGCCCACAAAGTCAAGTCCCGAGGCTTATAACCTACGAGGGGCCTGCCACAAGCTGCAAAGTTTCTAGGGACAACATGGCATTCTGTGGGCAATGAGGCAAGGCAATGAGGCATCCCAGACCCTAAAAGACACTATGCCTTATGGCCCTGCTGCCTTCTTGAGAACTACTAAAGCTCCATAGACACATGCATACAAGACGCTCACCCTAACCCCTACTAAATAATGTCACCATCGGTCCTATTAAGAGAGATAGTATCAGCAACTTACACAGAATACAGCAAGACTGGTGAAAAAAACAAGGTTCCATTTTCAATAAAGTCGGGAATTCCAGGAAAACACAATGCATCGAGAACTAAAAAAAAAACCAAAACAATGCATACTATTAAACCATCTCACCACCCCTGAACGCTCAAAACAAAATTACTGACCTGAAAAAAAAAGAAATAAAAGCTACATACAAGTGTTACTTTCTACCACACATGCTGCTGGACCTCGACTGGTCCTCAAGCTCTTACCTCAGGCAGACACCTCTTCCCAAAGAGCTGAGCCAGCTCAAAAGCTGCAAAGGACTCAAGAGCTGAGCACCAACACCACAAAAACCCAGGAGCACAATGAACTCCCCCAGCAGAGGCTGTGGCTCATATACCCCGTGGCCCTGCCCACCACCCTTCCCACAATCACCTGGGAAAGGGGAAGGGCAAACCACCAGAACTTACAATGTCAGCTGGAGGAGCAGCAGCAGTGTTCTCGCCTGCCTTAAATTTACAGCAAGCAAAGCCCTGAACAGAGAAAGCGATCCTTACTAGCAAAAACGATACCTGCTTTTGTACTACAGCTACAACTATGGCATCGGCAACGTGACCGGGTAGGGAATTAAACTTAATTTTTCTGGGGCGTAGATAGAAAAAGATAGATGTCCCTCTAAACTATATAAGAAACTAGCTCATTAAATGCAATAACAATGCTGTTATCGAAATTGAAGTGCTTGAGTTTCCTATAAAAAAAGCCAAAATGCTGTAGGGTTACGCTTCATTTCTAGCAAGGCTGTGCATACCAATTTCTAGCAAGGCTGCACGTACCGCCTAACTTCTACCAGAACTACCTTCTGGATAGGACTGAATCACAAAGCAGAATTAGATTCCTTAAGAATCCCTTCTCAAAAATATCCCTGGTTGCAAAGTAAGTTATTTACGGTAAATCGCTGATATTTCAGAGTCGCTATGATTGTCTCCCTGACTGACTCCCTTAAGAGACCTAGATGATTCCCAAAGGACAGAAACCACCAAAAAAACATGGAAATACAAGATACGTACCAGGAGCTGTATGAAGCCGCCTAATTAACACCTAACTAGCTAAAGCAAAACTAAACTGCAAAACACAATAAACACCACCAACGGGAGATGTGTCGATAAAAATAGATGAAGGCTATTGCCTCCTCTGAAAAACTCAAGAGAAGATCTAAGCTGACGATAGACATCTTTGGGGTACCAGACACCAAACAGAAACATACTGTAAGGTGGGAAAAAAAAAAAAGACTGCTTTGGACCACAAAGATGGCTTTGGAAAAGGCTCCAGTAGAGCAAGAGGCATCGTCGCAGGGATTAGAGAGATCCAGAAGGGGCCAGAGAGACCAAAGAAGCCTTGGGGGTGCAAGGAGCTCAAAAGGGAATTGAACAAAGAACAGGTGTCCTCAGGGGATCGGGGACCAAATGGAGGTGCACCAAACGGATGACGGGACAGAAAGACCCACCGGGGTACCGGATATGGACTCAGCAAGGGTTTTTTACAACACGTTTTTTTACAACACGGTTTTTTTACAACACGGTTTTACAACAGTTTTTTACAACAGTTTTTCACGTTTTTTTACAACAGGTTTTCACAACATGTTTTTTTCACAACACAGTTTTACAACAGCAACTTCCAGGTTAAACAATAGGTTTACAATACAGTTTTACAACTCAGTTTTACAGTAGCTACCCTAAAGCTTCACAACACGTTTCTACAACGCAGTTGTTTCCAACACATTTGTTTCTACAACGCAGTTGTTTCCAACACATTTGTTTCTACAACGCAGTTGTTTCCAACACATTTGTTTCTACAACGCAGTTGTTTCCAACACTGTTTTTACAAAAGTTATTTCCAACACTGTTTTTACAAAAGTTATTTCCAACACTGTTTTTTCAACACGTTTTTTACAACACAGTTTTACAACAGCAACTTCAAAGTTTTACAATACTTTTACAACACAGTTTTACAACAGCAACTTCAAAGTTTTACAATACTTTTACAACACAGTTTTACAACAGCAACCCTAAAGTTTCACGACACGTTTTTTACGCCGCTGTTTGTTTACAATTTTTTTCACCACACACGTTTTTCACCACACGTTTTTCACCACACACGTTTTTTACAACACGTTTTTTACAACACGTTTTTCACCACACGTTTTTCACCACACGTTTTTCACCACACGTTTTTCACCACACACGTTTTTCACCACACACGTTTTTCACCACACACGTTTTTCACCACACACGTTTTTCACCACACACGTTTTTCACCACACACGTTTTTCACCACACACGTTTTTCACCACACGTTTTTCACCACACGTTTTTTACCACACGTTTTTTACCACACGTTTTTTACCACACGTTTTTTACCACACGTTTTTTACCACACGTTTTTTACAACAGCAACTTCAAAGTTTTACAATAGTTTTACAATACAGTTTTACAGTAGCAACCTTAAAGTTTTACAATACCATTTTTCAATACAGTTTTAGAGTAGCAACCCTAAAGTTTCATATGTTTTTTTACACCACGTGTTTTTCCAACATGTTTTTTACAACACAGTTTTTTTACAATTTTTTTTACCACACAGTTTTTCCAACACGTTTTTTACCACACAGTTTTTCCAACAAAAGATAGCAAGAGGAAGCAGTGCAGAGGGACAGCAGCAGAAGAAAAAAGGAACAGGGATCTGGACAGATGGAGAGAAAAAAGCAGGAGGAACAGATACAACATGATACAATGGGACAGGAAGTAAGACAGAGTGACAGATGAGATTAATGACAAGAGATAGAGAGGGACTGTGAGAAACACAGGAGGTTGCATAGAGAGAGGTATTAGGACCCCTGCAGAGAAATAGAAGACATGAATAAAAAGAGTAGGGAGCACCACAAAGGGTCAGAGAAAGAGAAGAACAGGAAGAAGAACGGGAACAGTGAGATACAGAATGAAAAAAACCCCAGATATTATACCCATATTATCCAGTAACCAAGCCCATTTCAGAGTTACACACTACCCGAGCCCATTTCAGCTCCGCGCCCGAGCCAATTTTGGCGCCGCACAGTGCCGAGCCCATTTCAAAGTTACACTGTAGCCGAGCCCATTTCAGCAGCACACCATGCACTAGCAAATTTCAAAGTTACACAGTACCCGAGCCCATTTCACAGTTAGGTAGCTACAGCACCAATTTCAAAGTTGTGCAATTACTAGAGCCAGTAATGCGCACCCTTTCTATTAACCCATCCGCAGCTACATTTACCTCGAGGTATCTACAACTCTCCCTTGGATGCCTAATTCTAATGAACACTTTCACTTACTTAAACAGCTAAGTTGACCTATGGGCACTAAACACACATGCTTCGCTCTGCACTTGCCTTTGTGATTGCCATTAGTACTGTGACTCTCACAAGGAGACCTAATTACCTGCCTTTTTTTCTATTTTTGTTTCATTTGGTCCATTACTGACTCCACGTACATTCAGCTGTGTCAGTATTTACAGTCCAATTCTACAATGTACTTTTACTACAATGTATAGAAAAGAGTTATGGCCGCATTGGTCAAATATTTGCCACTGTTAGTTTCATTCCCTCTTTAATCATTATTTTTACAATACATTTAAACTCCAAAACTTTAGCATTACCTTAACAAGAATTGCCACTATATAGTGCCTGCAATTCTCTACGGAGTGGTCTTTTCCACATTCCTCGCTCCCCATTACGACCTGTCGCTTCACGTCCAGGGGTTTTCCTCCCCGAGGTGACGTTACCTCCACGATCCCTGTTCCCAAGCTGAAAACGATGTGAGCTCTGCTCATCTTGACAGACTGTCCACTTCCACACCTAGGCACAAAAATAAAAATTGAAAAATATCATTTACATCACAAACTACAAAGACCACTCAAAGATTTGAGAAAACCCACCACAGAAAAATACAGTTACACTCACCCACTTCACAACCCTGGCCTACTCAATGCTGGCTATCTCTCCAACCCCCGCCCCCCCCGCAAAATCCTCAACTCATCTTCCAAAGACCATCCGCTGAACAAAATAATTCCCTGTGCTAAGTGGCAATTACCACATTCCAGGGCAGCGCTCCATGGGAACACCATTCCCGGGAGCCTTGAAAAAAATCGCCCTGCCTGTGAAAACCCTGGCCTGAGCCGGACCCCGGTCCCGAACATTGGCGATCAGCATCGCCTCATGGGAGCGGCTAGGACCAGGGGATAAAAAAAAAAAAGGGGGGGGGGGGGCACGGAACGGGGTGGGACGACACCAAAAACCAACCTATATCGCAGCTGGGGTTTTTGTATTCTATTTTTTTTTTTCTCTCTAATTCCCTGAAAAACATCTCAACTCTACGTCCAACCTGAAAAGAAAAAACTAAAAAGGCTAAACCACATAACCCTACATGGTTACACATGGTTCACAACTCACCACTCATTCAGATCACATACATGCCAGCCCTCACTCTCAAATCATCCATGCAGCTGCCCACCCACCATCAAAGGGCCATCACCCCGTGCCTGCGGCACCGGGGGACTGCAAAAATTGCCCTACCTGCAAAAACCCTGGCCCGAGCCAACCTCCTTCCTAACTCCCCCACAAACTACCCTTCCATTACACCAATGTTTCAACACACACCATCATCTCCACCGATCCGTGCATTTTTCAACCCGATACTTAGCTTTCACAGTGCCACATGTCACAGTCCAATCTCCGTAGCAGCCATGTCACCTAAACACAAGGTTCCTTCAAGCACCTCGTGCCTGTCATCGCCTGCAAAAACAACACACAAAGCTTTTTATTAGACACTTCATCCTTGAGAGAGAAGTCCTCCACCGCTCCCCCTCCCCTGCTTCCCACCTATTCCAAAAATAACACATTCTCACAGTCAGTGTCCTCCATGGCACTTGAAAAAACAGAGCATCACAAACACAGAGCTGTCCCAAAGTTACCGATCGCTCCGAGGCCCGTCACGCTGCTACTCGGACCTCGAGGCCTTTGACCATTTCTAGAGGCTTGCCACAAAGCATCCGCATAAACAATATAAACACCATTGCCCAGTTACTACCTTACTCTATGCTAGTTCACAGTCCAATTGCGATCCACTCAACTCCTTGCATGCAAAGAACCCAAAGTCATTAAGCTTTCTATGCTGTTCTCTGCAATGACATACAATACACACACAAACATAGAGCCATGCAATTCGCATGCAAATATAATGCCATACAAGGCAGTACTCTTATCTCAGTCAAGACAAAAATCTCAGAGCACTGCCATACCAGACAAAACAGGACAGGGCCAATGCAAGAGACTCTCAGATGACAGTCAATACGAGTGCAGACCAAAACAATACAAAACCAATACAGACCCATAGAATGCAAGGCAGTCTCAGATGGCACTCAATACAAGTACAGAGCACTGCAATACAAAACACAATGCAGGGCCATGCAAAGCGAGAGACAGTCTCAGATGGGAAACAATGCAAGTACAGAACACTACAACGCAAACCAATATCGAGCAATACAATGCAAGATAGTCTCAGATGACAGTCAATACAAGCACAGAGCACTACAATGTCAGAAAAAAACACAATAAAGGTCATACAAACCGAGACAGTCTCACGTGGCAGTCAATACAAATACAGAGCAAAACAACGCAAGACAAAGGCAAATACAGATCAATGCAAAGCAAAAAAACCCGCAAAGCACAGCAATCTCATAGAGCCACCGCCGCATCTTCCCTCCGACTCCACTCCCGGACCCACCTCCTTACGGCGCTCCGCTGCCTTCCCCCGTTGCTCTGTGGCACACATCTTGTTCCTCCGCATCTAAAAAAAAAAAAAACATATTCAACGAGTCACCTGGATGCAGAGCAAGACCTTAACAACTCCAGAGGTCTTGATTCCATCTACGAAGACCATCTGGAGTCCAACTACAGCGTGCCATTTAAAAAGAAAACAAACAAACAAAAAAAACCCAAAACACCAACCAAAAAAAACCCAGGGCGAAACATTAAGCCCATCACAAGCGAGACTTAACACCTTAGAGATTCAAATCCGCTTCACTACCCCTCAACAACCCCTGCCACACGGCTCCAATCGTCTCGGTAAAACACTATCGGCACGGCTGCCCACACAGCCTGCCAACGGCTACTCGAGCCGAGATGACTGTACAACCCTCACCTGGACGGTCTAGGCACATCAACATTTCACCGATAGACTCTTATCGCTGTTCCACCTACCCCTGACTCTACATCCCTGGGCAGAGCAGCTCCAAGCCAAACACGCCTGTGCGCAGAACCTTGCCACGTGGAACGCTACCAACGAGGCGATTCAAAGAGAGAGAAAACTCTCAGCAAGAAGAATGACCTCTGGACGGGAGGCGCCGTCGGGCAAGACGACCTACGGGGCCCGCAACCGTGAGGCTGGGAAGCAATACGGCAGACCCCGAGGAGTTGAACGTAACGGCCCTTACAACATGGCACTGTCAAAACCCAGATGACGGATGCGCCAGAAGCCTGGCGTCTGAGACCTAAGGACGTCAGGATGCGGGGAAGAAGTCCCAGTCCGAGAAAACGGACGGCAAGAGAGCGGAGCTGCCGACGCAGCCCGGAAGAACGCCGCAAGAGAGGACCGACCGGAAGCTGCCGAGACCAATCCACGCTTTAGAGCTCCGAACGCAAGAAAAGAAGCACCTGATTGGCACCGGGCTGATGAGTACGAGCATTCGAGACCCCAGGGACGGCGCCCGAAGCGCATGCCACGCTCCTCCGGCGCCAAGCGTGACGAGGACATCGAGACCCGAGGAAGGTCTAAGCACAGAAGACAGACTACACAAACTACACACCACCGCGGATGCAGGCCGGAACTGCCCTGCCCGGCACACGCAGGTCTCGCGCTGAAAAGCAACCCGCTCCCTTCGCCTGCGCAAAGGGGACTGCTTTGGGACAGCCCTCTCTCCTGCACTAACTTTAAAACCCCTCCCTGCAATTCCCAGCTTCGTCCCTTCCTCCCAGCCTCTCCCCAGCCCTGGTCCCTCAACTTAGCTTGCAGAGGGCCGACGGTCTGAATCCATTATCCAGAAAAACCACACGGGCTAACTGGGATATTCCTGCAGTCGCCAGGCTCCTCTTCGTCATCTGCAGGTAAAAAAAAAAACCAACCAAACAAACCAACCAACCCACCCACCCAAACCAAACCAGAAAATGTAGTAAGCATCCCATCGGCCAACGCCAACTGCTTCCCCGACTTCCCGCTCCTCACAAGTGCCACCGCGTTACGCTTACTCGCTCATTGCGGAGTCGGACCCTGCGGCCGTCATTGCTCGTGGTACCAAAGATACAGAGAGACGCGAACGTGAAGAGTCACCAGCCCCACGCTCCTCCTCGCTAATCCACAGCTCACCTCAAACGCTCATCCCATTCCAAAGGCGGCCTGCACAGCGCCTCCAAAACAAAAAGGAAAAGCTTAACCGAGGGGCCACGTAATACTTTGCTATTCAACACCGACCCGGCCGACGACCGCCTCACCTTCTCGGACCGCTCGTCGGCCTGCGCCTTCGCCCCTCCGAGGCTGCGTGCGCCACCTGCAAAAACCAAAGCAGAAGACGCATGCCGAGACACCGCCCGAAACCTCAGCCCGCCCGCACCGATTCCCATCTCCCTCTCCTTTCCCTCGCCTGCCCCGCCTCTGCCATCGACAGCTTGCCACGTCGAGGCCTGCGTACCGCCTGCAAAAGGCAAACGACAAGGGACTCTTCCAACTCTGCCAACGATACCACACCTCAAAAGGAACTGTTGCTTCACCCCTTCAGTCATGGCTCAGCTTGTCCAAGTCACCTCTGGTGCCGAGATCCCGCTTCGCACCTTCAAAATAAAAGAAAAAAATCCCAAACCTATAAACTAGTCATAGAGCCACCGGCCACATCTTCCCTGCAACTCCACTCACAGACCCACCTTCTTGCAGTGCTCTGCTTCCCTCCTCTGTCACTCTTTGGCACGCATCTTGTCCCTCCTCATCTGAAAAAGAAAATTACTGAACAAGTCACCTAGATGCAAAGCAAGAGCTTAACGATTCCAGAGGTCTTGATTCCATCTAGGAATACCACCTGGAATCCAACTACAGCCTACCATAAAAAAAAAAAGGCCAAACTTTAAGCCCACCACATGCAAGACTTAACACCTTTAGAGATTCAAATCCGCTTCACTGCTCCTCAACAACCCCTGCCACATGGCTCCAATCGTCTCCGTAAAACACTATCGACGTGGCTGTCCACACAGCCCACCCATGGCTACTCGAGCCGAGATGACTGTACAATCCGTGCCTAAACGGTCTAGGCACATCAACATTTCACCCGTAAACACTTGTTTCTATTCCACCTACATGACTCTACATCCCCAGGCAGAGCAACTCCAAGCCAAACACACATGCCTACTCACACGCAGGGGGCAGGGAAGAATGGCCAGCGCTCGCCAAACAGGGGTTCAGGGAGGAAATGCCCACACCCACTGACTTGGGGGGGTATGGGTGAATATAAACCACTGCAGACAGGCAGGAGGAGCAGAAGAGAGGAGACACCAACCGACGGACACAACAGAGCGGGGATCAGACACCGACCGACGAACACGCCGGAGCGGGGTGGGGGGGCGTATGGACCAAGGGACAGGCGAGGCAGGGGGAGACACCGACTGATGGACAAGCAAGGGGGGGGGGGGGGGGGAAGTTAACAACTGACAGACAAGCAAGGGGGGGTGGGGGGGAGTTAACAACTGACGGACACAAAAAGAGAGAGGAGAGACACTGACTGACGGAGACACAAGGAATACGGAGACACAGACCGACAGACAGGCAGGACGGGACGAGACACTGACCGATGGACAAGCAAGGCAGGGCAAAACGCTCACCGATGGACACGCAAGGTTTGGTGAGACACCGACTGACAGACACACGGAGCAGGGATCGAGAGAAAACCACCGACAGAAACACCGGGAGAGAGGAAAGACACTCACGCACAGACGCATGGGGGAGGAAAGACACCAACCCACGGACAAGTGATACTGAAAAGCCGGTCAAAGAAACTCTCCAAGACTCGTTTTGGACTGCTAGAAAGCAGGCATTCTTTATTGCAGCGCTGGATACACGGGGGATAATTCCACCTAGCGTGCATACCACAGCTTTAGCACAAACAGGTTATATGGAATAACTAATTGCATATTAACCAGATTAGTATACATATTCATAGAAATGATTGTAAGTGATTATCATAGCGCTGCCTACATCCGATCACACGTAACGAAGGATCCATTTGAGTCGAAGGGCTGCTTTTACAACCACCGACCTATTTGAAGTTCTCGTTGGCTGTCCTCCAAGTCTTTATTCTTGTTCTTGTTCTTTCATCTTGAAGCTTAACGCAGTTTCAATCACATGCGGTCTGTTTCAACATTGTTCTCATCTAGTGTGCAGGATCGTCTAGTCCTAAGAGCAAAGAACGGCAAAACTTAGCAGTAACTACTTCTACTAATTAATTGCTCAGCTATACTTTTGTCTATTGTTTCAATCATAGTGTTAGTAGAAGATTTCCAATCATTATTTACCAAATCTCACTTTTACAGTCACCTAGCAGCAAACCAGTCTCCACGGCTGGTACAAAATATTAAAACCATCAAAATATTTAGACATACCATACAGAAGGTACGGAAATATGCTACCAATTCCCCCCCCCTTCCTGCTTGAGGCTAATTCTTTTAGTAGTCTCGCTTGAACAGAGATCGTGCCGCAGCTCGTTTAAGACAGCTAAAAGCGACACAGATTATAACAATGATGATAACTACTTCTCTTGCTTCGTTGGGGCGACAAGGGAAAGCTTCAGGCTACCCGGTAAAGGTATCGACTAGAAATGGGATATATCAGTATCCCTCTTTTTGAAGGAATTCTGTGAAATCAATTTGCCAATATTGTCCTGGAGAATTTCCTCGCTTAGTCATTCCAAAAAGGATTTTATTATTGGTTTGGGGATTATTGCATATACAAACCTACTTGTAATTATTCGAATACTTTTTATCATATCTCTATTCAAAATACACGTTTGTAAATGTTTAACAAGGTTTTCTGTTCCCCAATGTACTTTGTTATGTTCAGCCCGGGCAATTTCTCTCATTGTTGCGGGTGGGACGCTTATTTAACCTGTTGGTGTTAACGGCCCATCCTGTTTCATTTTTGTTAGCCTGCAATTTAATAATTAGTTCTTCATCTTTTTCATTTAACTTGGAGCATCTTTAGGTAAATTTATGCTTGCTCTGGAACTAGTGCTAGGATGCCTTTTTCTGCAGCCTCTTTAGCAGCTCTAGCAGTCAACTGGTTACCTGTCACAGGGACAGTCCTACCCGACTGACGTGCTTTACAGAGCATTATCACGACGGCTGTTGGCTTTGGAATGGCTTCGAACAATTTCAGCATTTGTTCTGCATGCTGAATGGTGATTCCTTGTGCGGATAGCAGTCCTCTTTCTTTCCACGCTGCTCCACACGCACGTACTACTCCAGAAGCATACTTTGAGTCTGTCCCAATGTTGATTTGCTTTCCTTGACTGAGTTCCAGTGCTCGAGTAAGAGCTATCAATTCAGCCTTTTAGGCAGATACATTTGAAGGCAAAGCTTGCGATTTAACTACCTTCTCAGTAGCGGTTACCGCGTATCCTGATAAACGTTTTCCTTCACGGATGAAACCGCTTCCGTCGGTATATACTTCCCAATCCGTTTCTTCCGCTGGTGCATCTCGGAGATCCGGTCGGCCGGAGTAGACTTCTTCAATTGTCTGCAGGCAGTCATGTTCCGGTTCTCCTTCAACCTGATCGGTTGTTAAAAACACAGCAGGGTCAACGATAGGAGTACTTTTTAAGGAAACATCATCTTGCTCCAGCAACACCACTTGGTATTTCGGCATTCTACTAGGGGATAACCAACGCCCCCCTTTCTGTTTGAGCACAGCGATCACTATGTGGGGAACATACACTGCAATTCTCTGTCCTGGGGTGAACTTACGAGCTTCTTGGATCAATAGCGCAGTTGCAGCGACGGCTCTCAGACGACCGGGCCATCCCAGACTCACGTTGTCTAATTGCTTTGAGAAGTAGGCCACAGCTCGCCGACTTGGTCCCAGATGTTGGGCCGGCACACCCAGAGCTATACCTTTTCTTTCATGAGTAAAAAGTTCAAATGTCTTTGTGAGATCTGGCAGGCCTTGGGCTGGCCGCCTCCATTAAAGCCCGTTTTAGCTGTTTGAAAGCAGCTTTCCTGGCACCATTCCAATCTATAAATCCGTTGTTTGAGGTTTTGAGCTGCTCCTATAAAGGTCGGACCAGCAAGCTGTAATTTGCAATCCACAGGCGACACCACCCGACCGTTCCCAGAAACGCTCGCAACTCTTTCAGAGTCTTAGCCTCGGGGACATGACAAATTGTCTTCTTTCTCTCGGTTCCTAATTGTCTCTGTCCTTTCAGGATTTCCAAACCCAAATAAGTTACTTCTCTCTGGGTTATCTGGGCTTTTTCTTTTGACACTCGATAGCCACCGATTCCCAAACACTTCAAAAGGCTAAGAGTTAACTTGGTGCATGGTTCTTCTGTCTCGGCTGCAAGTAATCGATCACCCACATATTGCAACAAGATTCCCTGATTCTTTTCTTTCTTCCAAATCTCTAATTCTCATGCCAATTAACTTCCAAAAATGGTAGGGCTGTTCTTAAAGCCTTGAGGCAAGACTGTCCACATAAATTGGGGTGCTTCCTGACACCTCCTGCCCTCCATTTGCACCCCGGAACCCCCTTCAGTGGCTGCTCCTCAGGAGCCGCTCTTCTGAGCCACATGCCAAATTCTGGGGACACTCCTAACTCACAACTTCCCAGAGACTCTGAGCTCTGCTACGTGCCCACAAAGTCAAGTCCCGAGGCTTATAACCTACGAGGGGCCTGCCACAAGCTGCAAAGTTTCTAGGGACAACATGGCATACTGTGGGCAATGAGGAAAGGCGACAAGGCATCCCAGACCCTAAAAGACACTGCTGCCTTCTTAAGAACTACTAAAACTCCATAGACACACGCATACAAGACGTTCACCCTAACCCCTACTAAATAATGTCACCATCGGTCCTATTAAGAGAGATAGTATCAGCAACTTACACAGAATACAGCAAGACTGGTGAAAAAAACAAGGTTCCATTTTCAATAAAGTCGGGAATTCCAGGAAAACACAATGCATCGAGAATTAAAAAAAGAAACAAAACAATGCATACTATTAAACCATCTCACCACCCCTGAACGCTCAAAACAAAATTACTGACCTGAAAAAAAAAGAAATAAAAGCTACATACAAGTGTTACTTTCTACCACACATGCTGCTGGACCTCGACTGGTCCTCAAGCTCTTACCTCAGGCAGACACCTCTTCCCAAAGAGCTGAGCCAGCTCAAAAGCTGCAAAGGACTCAAGAGCTGAGCACCAACACCACAAAAACCCAGGAGCACAATGAACTCCCCCAGCAGAGGCTGTGGCTCATATACCCCGTGGCCCTGCCCACCACCCTTCCCACAATCACCTGGGAAAGGGGAAGGGCAAACCACCAGAACTTACAATGTCAGCTGGAGGAGCAGCAGCAGTGTTCTCGCCTGCCTTAAATTTACAGCAAGCAAAGCCCTGAACAGAGAAAGCGATCCTTACTAGCAAAAACGATACCTGCTTTTGTACTACAGCTACAACTATGGCATCGGCAACGTGACCGGGTAGGGAATTAAACTTAATTTTTCTGGGGCGTAGATAGAAAAAGATAGATGTCCCTCTAAACTATATAAGAAACTAGCTCATTAAATGCAATAACAATGCTGTTATCGAAATTGAAGTGCTTGAGTTTCCTATAAAAAAAGCCAAAATGCTGTAGGGTTACGCTTCATTTCTAGCAAGGCTGTGCATACCAATTTCTAGCAAGGCTGCACGTACCGCCTAACTTCTACCAGAACTACCTTCTGGATAGGACTGAATCACAAAGCAGAATTAGATTCCTTAAGAATCCCTTCTCAAAAATATCCCTGGTTGCAAAGTAAGTTATTTACGGTAAATCGCTGATATTTCAGAGTCGCTATGATTGTCTCCCTGACTGACTCCCTTAAGAGACCTAGATGATTCCCAAAGGACAGAAACCACCAAAAAAACATGGAAATACAAGATACGTACCAGGAGCTGTATGAAGCCGCCTAATTAACACCTAACTAGCTAAAGCAAAACTAAACTGCAAAACACAATAAACACCACCAACGGGAGATGTGTCGATAAAAATAGATGAAGGCTATTGCCTCCTCTGAAAAACTCAAGAGCAGATCTAAGCTGACGATAGACATCTTTGGGGTACCAGACACCAAACAGAAATATACTGTAAGGTGGAAAAAAAAAAAAGACTGCTTTGGACCACAAAGATGGCTTTGGAAAAGGCTCCAATAGAGCAAGAGGCATCGTCGCAGGGATTAGAGAGATCCGGAAGGGGCCAGAGACACCGAAGAAGCCTTGGGGGTGCAAGGAGCTCAAAAGGGAATTGAACAAAGAACAGGCATCCTCAGGGGATCGGGGACCAAATGAAGGTGCACCAAACGGATGACAGGACAGAAAGACCCACCGGGTAACAGATATGGACTCAGCAAGGGTTCCAAGGACAAAAGAGGGGTGCAGAGCACCTTCCCCATCTAAAATGGGGCTCTAGGGCATAGGGGATGTTTCGTGAGAGCTTGGCAAAGGGAGAGGAGGAGTCCCGAGGGGCCCTGAGAGACCAGAGCAGCCTCATAGGAAACAATGAGGAACCCCAAAGGGGATTTCAACAAAGAAAGAAGGGAGGCTCCGATGGAACGAGAGAGATACAAAGGGAGATCAAGTGCTACGAAGTGCCGGGGAGATCAAGGAAGGTCTCGGGAGGCATCGTAACTGCGAGGCGAGGAGCGTCGAGGAGGGCTGCCTGTCGCACTAGTGGTATGAGTCTGATGCGTGGCTGGGGGGGCCGTCCCGTTGAGTCACGAGGTTCAGAAAGGACGTGCTTGCTTTCTAAACTCCTTCTCAGAGAGGAGTCTAGGTGCAGCTAGGTTCAGTCTTAGCCTCAGACTTGGTAAACAGTTCGTGTCTAAAGGATCGTGTGTATAGGCACTTACCAGAGTCAACGTTTGCCTGTCAGAGCCTTCTCAGAGTCTTTCACTGAAACAGCTTTGCAAAGTTGAAAAGATAGAGAAGTTATTAAGGTGACAGATATAACAAGTTCAGAATTGCTGTTGAGAAAAACACTTACTGCAAAAATCAAGCTCGAGTTAATAGTTCAGTGCTGTTGCTAGAGACGCTTTCGCAGGTAACTTCCGACATAGCTGAAGGCTCAAATCTTACCAAAGAGGTGTTCCTGCCTGGGGAGGAGAGAGGTCCGGGCCTGTCGACCTGGCCGGTAGTTGAAGTTCTCATCCTTCAAATGAAGGATTCTAAAGGCCAAATTTATGCTCTCGTGAGGTGCGACTAAGTCAATTATCATGTGCCGATTGGCCCTCAGCGAGGCTCGCAGCTTGCAAGGTCGGTGGGGCGTGGTGAGTCGCTATGGGAGCCGAGGAATTCTGTGCCTATTTACGAGAGTCTTTCTAGCTTTACCAAAGCTAGAGTTTCGCCTCACCTCAGGTGTCGCTCGGCAGCTTTAGACCACGCCATCTTATCTCACCAGGTAAGCAAACCCCGCTACTCCCCGTCGGCTCACGGCGATCTCTGCATTCGGCACCGACGACTCCGGGATCACACGCCAATGGACAAAAGAAGGCTTAGGGACGACAAGGAGGAACTCGGGGGATCATCTGAGCAGAGTACAGATGGTCTCGGGCGGCCGGGGACCGAACACGGGGATTCTAGAAGGCGCAGAGGAACAAATGAGTGCTCTAGGGCTCAAAGATGGCCTCACCTAAAGTGCTACGAGATGGACGTGGAGCACGACAAAGGTCTCGGGAGGCATCGTGACTCGGAGAAGAAATGTCCCGAGGGAGCCAGAGAGACAGAAAAAGGATTGGGGACACAACAATTAAATCCAGAGGGGATCCAAACCCAGTAAACATATCATCAGAAGACCAGGGAACGAATAGAGGCATGGCTAGAGGGAAGAGAGGACAGTGTGTCTGGACCAGGTCACAGATACGGACTCAGGAGGTCCTCTGAAGGAACGAGAGGGACGTGACGTCCGCTACAACACTAAAAGTGTGCTAAGGCAACCTCAAAGGCATCGATAGGCATCGTGACACCGTTACGGGGGCCGTGATTGGGCGAAAGACGCCAAAGGCAGCTCAGGGACACGAGGAGGAAGCGCAGAGGAGATGCGAACAGAGTACAGGCGTCCTCGGGAGGCTGGGGACCAAATGGAGGCACCCTAGAGAGCAGAGATGATGATAAGAGCGCTCTGAGGCACAAACAAACCCACAGACGGGTTTCTGAGGGAATGAGAGAGGATCAAAGTCCGCTACAGAGCTAAAACAAGGCTGTGGTACACCAAGACGGTCTCGGGATGCACGGTGACTGGGAGCAGAGTGCGGCGACCGAATCAAGCGCTCGAGCTCTCTGTGCAAGATTCCCTTTATTTCACTAAAAGATCAAACTTATATATGTTTCAACAAAGATCTAGGAAGAACTAACGGCATACAGCCAATACTACCGACACAGGAGGGCATATCTGGCCCAGCTGGGATGTTTGCCAGTCCTCAGAACAGTTAAAGATAAAAACATTCCATACACATACTCGTGACTGTCTTCAGCCACATCTTCCCAGACCTACACAAGGCCATCCTCCAACCTGACCTTGTAAAACTAGTTCTTCAAAGGCTTGGCAAACATGCAGCACAACAAATTCTAACGGTCACTCTTGAAAACAAATGCCGGGTGTTCCGAGCTGCCCCCACACAGGGGGGTTGGGAAGGGCTCAAAGGGGTAAGAGAGATTGAAAGGGAAGTGCTACCAAAATGCTGTGCAGCATAAGGAAGGTCTCGGGAGGCATCCTAGATGACATAGAGAAGAAAAAGAACGCTCTTTCTTGGAAAGGGAGATCTTAGGACAGGGGCGGTTGCGACAAAACTAGTCCAAAGGGGGACTTCCTCGGCTAAAAGTGTGCCACAGGGAACATCTAAGACCTTGGGAGACATCGTGACAGTAGCAGAGGGCTTCCGAGAGGAACAGGCAAAAGAAGGCTCGAGGACACAATGAGATGTCCAGAGGGGATTTGAACAGACTACAGAGGTCCTCAGGAGACCAGGGACTCAACAGAGGTATCCTAGCTAGCATAGAGGACAGCAGGAACGTTCTGGAGTTGACAGATGGCATCGGGAAAGGTTCTCGGGGAGGGAGAAGGGCACAAAGCATGCTACAGAGCCAAAAGAGGGCCGTGGGGCACGAGGACGGCCTCAGGAGTCACGACGATGGCAGGAGAAGGGTGCCGAAAGCAAAAGAGAGACAGAAGGCGGCTCTGGGACACGACGCAATACTCAAGAAGGTGTCCCAGCCATGTATAGATGTCCTCAGGGGATGAGCGACTGAACGGAGACATCCTAGATGGCGGTGTATAAGGTAATATTAGAGCTCTGGGGCATTGGGGAAGCCCGAGGAAGGGTCCTGTCTGAGTAAGAGAGATACAAGGAGGCCTGCAGAGCTCAAAGGGTGCCACGGGGCACGGACGGTCTCAGGAAGCATCATGACGGGAATGAGAGGGCTCCGGGGGGCAGGAGGAATGTGGCCATAGAGACAAACAAAGGATTGCTGACACAATGAGGTACTCCGGAAGGGATCTGAACAGAGTACAGATGTCCTGAGGGGACCGGGGACCAAACGAAGGCATCCGACGTGGCAGAGGGGAAGGTAAGAGTGCTCTGCAGCACAATGAAAGCCTGAGAAAGAGCTTTTTCTGAAGAAGAAGGGTACAAAGCCTGCTGCAGAACTCTAGGAGGGCGATGGAACACAAAGACGCTCGTGGGAAGCGTCGTGATAGAAAGAGAGGGGTGCTGAGGTGGCCAGAGAGACAGAGGACGGCTCGAGGGCACAAAGGTACTCGGGAGGGGATTTGAACCCACTGGAGGCAAGCGAGACGGAGGAGAGGAAAGACTGCTCCGAGGAACAAGGGTGACCCGAGATGTTCTGACAAGCCGAGAGGGGTACAAATTATGCTCCAGAGATAACAGTGTGCCGAGGAGACCCTCTAAAGCCAGGGGATGAACTAAGAGAAGAGAGAAAAAAATGAAACACACAAAGAAAAGTTACAAAGCAACAGGGTATGTGACAAACAAGGAAGAATTAAAAAATAGGGATAGACAGCTTGATAAAAGCAGACACAGAAAGAAAACTTTAAAAGAAAAGGGGTACAAGGCAGAGGAGAAAAAAAATTAAAAATAGGGACAGAAAACTAGATAAAAGTAGACATTGGAAAAAAATGGAAAAATGAAGGCATTAAAGGAGGAAAACAAAAAATTAAAATAGGGACAACAAACTAAAGAAACAGAGACCTAGAAAGAAAATTGAAAAATGGAGAGATCATCCAACAGACAAGAAAGAATTAGATAGAGACAGGAACTAGATAGAAAGCGATGTAGAAAACACAACTTTAAAAAGCAACACGATAAAGGAAATAAAGGGAAAAATTAGGAAACAGGAACAGCCAACGTAAAGACATAGAAAAGACTTTTAAAAAGCGACAGGGTACGGCAAAAACTAGAATGAAATAAAAACTAAAGACAATGAACTGGATAAGAGTAGATAAAGGAAAAAAATTAAAAGTGACCTGACACAGGACAGACAGGAAATAATAAAAAAAATAGACACCTTGATAAAAGCAGACAGAGAAAGAAAATTTTTAAGGTGACAGCGTAGAAGACGGGGCCAAAAAGGAAATAATAGCAGCAAAACCACATAAAAGTGAACACAGAAACAAAAATTCAAAAGTGAAAACGGGAAAAAAAAAAAATAGTGACAAAACCTAAATAGACAGAGACACAGAGAGAAAATTTTAAAAGCAACCAGGTACAGGACAGACTAGAACGCATTAAAAAATAAAGATGGTGAACTGGGTAAAAATAGACAAAGAAAATTTAAAAGCGATGGGGTACGGGACAGACAGGCAACAATTAACAAACAGGAAGAGAGAACTCGATGAAAGGAGACATAGAGCAAAAAATTTATAAGCAACAGGATACAAGAAATGGGAAAAAATTAACAAATAGGGAGAGAAAAGGAGATAAAGGTACACCCAGAAACAAAATATCACAACGAAAGGAATTATGACAGTAAAAATTAGAGCAATGGGGACAGTTAACTAGATACAAGTAGACGTAGAAAGAAAATTTAAAAAGCAATGCAGTTTGTGACAGATAGGAAAGAGTTAAAAAATAGAAACAGGGACTGCATAGAAGTAGACATAGAAAGAACATTTTAAAAGCAACACGATTAAGGAAGAAAGGGAAAAATTTAAAAAATAGGGACAGTGAACTAAACCGGAGACATGCAAAGTGAATTTAAAAACCGACAGGGTACACGACAGACGAGAAAGACTTAGACAATAGAGATGGGAGCTTGAGAAAAGTAGACATGGAAAGAAAATTTTAAAAGCGACAGTGCTAAAGAAAGACAAGGAACAATTAAAAAATAAAGACAGTGAAGGGGATAAAAATAGACGTAAAAAGGGCATTTTAAAAAAAGGATTAAGAAAATGAAGAGAAACATTAGAAAATAAGGGCAATGAACTAAAACACAGACAAAGAAAGAAAATTTTAAAAGCAAAGGTGTATAGGACAGACAAGAAAAAAAATTAAAAATACAGACAGCGAACTGGATAAAAGGAAACAGAAAATATTAAAAGCAACAGGGATGAAGGAATGAAAGGAAAAAATTAAAACTAAATAAAGAGAAACATAGAAAGTAAATTTTTAAAGTGATGGGGATTAAGAGAGGAAGATATTAAGAAACAGAGACAGAAAACTAAATAACAGTAAACATACAGAAATTTTAAAAGCAATGGGACTAAGAAAGGAAAAAATTAAAAAATAGGGACAGCAAACTAAGTAAACGGAGACATAGCAAGTACATTTTAAAAGCGACACGGTACGTGACAGACAGGAAAAAAACAGAATATAGGGATAGGGAGCTTGATAAATGTAGACATAGAAAGAGGTGGATAGAGGGAGACACAGAAATAAAACTTTAAAAGCAACAGGGTACAGGGCAGATAAGAAAACATTCAAATATGAAGACAGGGAGAGGGATGGGGGATACATAGAAACAAACTAGAAAGCAGCAGGGTACAGGAAACACAGGAAACAATTTAAAACTAGGGACAGGGAGGAAGAGAGAGGGAGAAACAGGAAAAAAATCAAAGCACGACAGGGTACGATTCACACGGATGCAAATTAAAAAATAAGGCCGGGGAGCTGGGGAGAGACATATGTATAAAGAAAATTTTAAAACCGACGGGGTAAAGGAAAAACCGAGAAGAAATAAAGAAGAGGAAAAGGGAGCCAGATAGAGGGAGGCATAGAAAGGAAGTTTGACAAGAAATGCAGTAAAGAGCAGAGGGACTTTCCTGGTTTCGGGCAGAATAAAGTTAATTTTCTTCCTAGTAGCTGGTATAGTGCTGTGGTTTGGATTGAGGACAACAATGTTGATAACACACTGATGTTTTAGTTGTCGCTAAGCAGTGTTTATACTAAGTCAAGGATGTTTCAGCTTCTCATACTGCCCTGCCAGTGGAGGCTGGGAGTCCACACAGCTGGGACAGCTGACCCAAATGAGCGAAAAGGGTATTCCATAGCATATGATGTCCTGCCCAGTATATCAACTGGGGAAGCTGGCCAGGGGATGCCGCAGCTCGGGGATTGGCTGGGCACCGGTCGGTGGGTGGTGAGCAAATGTTTATTCGTTAATGCGTGTAAGTCCTGGGAGTGAGTCTGCTCCGGGGCTCGGTGCCCGTACGCTCGCCCTTCCCCTGGGACAACTCGGCAGTCGTTACTGCGGCAGCAGATACAGAGAATGAAAATACAGCAATGGGGAGCAAGAGAGAGGAACAGAAACAGAAAAATAAAATGAGGGAGAAAGGCTGAGGAGCAGAGAAGGAAAAGTACAGGGAAGAGGACAGTGAGATTGAGAAATCAATAAAAAAGGGATGAGGAGCCCCGCAGGGACGTGGCAGAAGAAACACAGGGTCGGGGAGCATCACGCAGCCCCGCTCGACTTCACCCTCGGCGCAGTCGTGGCCCGGCAGAGCTCGGCAACTGCTCCGCTCCTCCCTCGGCCTCTCTGCAGCCAGCCAGGGCAGGGCAGTGCTGGCCCCTCTGCAGGCAGCCACCCCATTAGAGGCAGGGGCTGTCACCATCATCCTCACTGCCTGCACCTGAGGCTCCTCCAGCCCTGGCCCACAGCTAGAGCCCAGCAGGACCACCAGGGGGCCATCACCCGACCCCCACAATGCATCACCTCCTCCCCTGGACTCCCTCACAGCCCCTCGCTCTGTGCAAAGAGAGCACAAAGGAGACGGCGAGTGTTTATGCAGTCATGCGTGTAATAAGTTCTGGGAGCGAGTCTGCTCAGGGGCTCAGGGCCCCCAAAGCTCCCCCTGCCCCTGGGACTCCTTGGCAGTCAGTTGGTTGGCTCCTGGGCTGATGAGCTGGTGGGCAGAGGTGGAGGCTGCCAAAAATGACCAGGGTGCTGCACGCTAGAAGAGAGGAGAAAAGTGGCAGCCTGCTGGAGAGTGGGGGTGTAATCAGAAAGCATGAGGCAGAGAACGGGACAGCGAGCCCGACAGGGATGGAGAAAGTCGCAGCAGGGAGAGGAGGAAGAGAGAACGGGACAGTGACTGACAAGGAAGGATGGGGAGCAGGATGGAGATGCAGAAAAAAACTGGTGTAGGCAGCATGACAGAGAGGGAGTTAAAAAGAATAAGGGCGCAGAGCTGGACTGAGAGAGATGAGGAAAGAAAAAAGTGACAAGAAACAGGGCACAGACAGAGGAATGAAACAACAGGGAGTCAGGACAGCAAATGATGGAGGGAAGGGGCAGGGGGGTGGGAAACAACACAAAACAAACAACATAGCTACACACGCTACAGGGCAGAGAGGGAAGAATTAAGAAGGGGTAACAGGGAGGAATTAAGGAAGAGGGACAGAGAGCTTGCCAGAGAGAGGTGAAGAAAGGCAAAAGATCATACGTGTGACAGGGCAGACAGGGAGGAATTGAGAAACCAGGGACAGGGAGCTGGACAGAAAGAGAGGAAGAAATAAAACGGGAAAAAGCAACAGGCCACAGGGCAGAGAGAGAGGAATTGATAAATAAAGGACAGGGGACCAGACAGAGCATGATAGAGAACAGAAAAAAACAGCAGTGGGCTACAGGGAGGAGGAAGGAATTAAAGAACAGGGAGTGGGAGCTGGACAGAGACATAGAGAAAGCAGAGGGGGAAGCAATGGGCTAAAAGACATGTAGGGAGGAAGTAAAAACTAGTGTCAGGGAGCCAGGCAAGAGAGATGGGAAAAGACAAATACTGTGGGGCTACGAGACAGAGACTGTGGAGTTAAAATGCAGAGAGGGAGCCCAACAGAGAGAGGGGGAGCCCGGGGGGGGGGCAACAGGGAAGGGGGGGCCAACAGGAGGCGGGGGGCAACGGGGAGGGGGGGCAACAGAGAGAGGGGGAGCCCAACCGAGACAGGGGGAGCCAGGGGGAAGTCCAGACATGCTATGGGGGCCAGAGGGAGGAAT
Source organism: Harpia harpyja (assembly GCF_026419915.1). Lineage (NCBI taxonomy): Eukaryota > Metazoa > Chordata > Aves > Accipitriformes > Accipitridae > Harpia > Harpia harpyja. The sequence continues at coordinate 69,493 of NC_068943.1, forward strand.
TAAGAACTGGGGACAGGGAGCCAGACAGAGGGAGATGGAAATCGCGGGGAATAGCTCTGGGCGCAGGAAGGAGGAGGAATTAACAAATAGGGACAGGGAGCTGGACAGGGAGCTGGACAGAGAGGGTTGGAGAAAGGCAAAAATATCGGCATGGTACAGGGCAGAAAGGAAGAATTTAAAAATGGGGGCAGTGAGACTGACGTAGAGAGATGGAGAAAAGAAAAAAGCGACGAGCTATGCAGAAGAGAGGGAAGAATTAAAAAACAGGGCCGGGAAGCAAGAAAAAGCAAGGTGGAGAGCACGGTGGAGAAAGGCGAGGGGGAACCCGAGGGGCAACAGGACAAGAGAGGGAGGAATTAAAAGTGAGGGACTGCGAAAGGAGAATCAACAAAAGAAACAGAATCGCAACGTGCTGCAGAACCGAGAAGGAAGAAACTGAACAACGGGGACGGGGAGCCAGAGAAAGAAAGAATAGTGATGGGCTACAGGACAGAGAGGGAGGAATGAAAAAATAGAGATCGGGGGTTGGGCAGAGAGAGATGGAGAAAGAGAAAGTAGCCAGGGGCAACAGGGCAGAGAGAGGGGAGGGAGGAAGGAAAAAACAGGGATCCAGAGCCAAACACAGAGAGAGACAGAACAAGAAAGTTATAGCGACGGGCTACAGGGAGGAGAGAGGAATGAAAAGATAGGGACAGGGGGCCAGATGCAGGGCGACACACACGGGATGTATAGCAACAGCCAGAGAGTGGAGAGGGAGGAATTAAAATGGCGACAGGGAAGCAGAGGTGGTGGTGGTGAGACAAATAAGGGGGAGGAGGAAGAAAGACAGGCTGCAGGGAAGAGAAGGAGGAATTAAAAAAATTGGTATCCAAAGCTGGACAGAGAGACAGAGAAAGAAAAAAAATGAAAAATAGTAAGAGGGAGCCAGCTAGAGATACAGAGAAAGGACAAAAATGCGATGAGCACCAAGACAGAGAGGGAGGGATTTCAAAACAGAAGGGACCGGGAGCCATGCAGAGAGAGACAGAGAAAGGGAAGATAGCGGCAGGCTGCAGGGCAGCGAGGGAAGAATTAAAAAGTAGGTACAGGGAGCTGGACAGAGAGCAACGGAGAAAGAAAGAAAAAAACCCCAAACCACCCTGCAACAGGCTACAGGGCAGAGAGGGAGCGATTAAAGACTCAAGCCAGGGAGCAGGATAGAGAATGCAAAAATAGCAATGGGCCGCAGGGCAGAGAGGGAGGAATTACAAAACAGGGGCGGGGAGCTGCACAAGAGAGAAATGAGGAAAGATCAATAACAACATTGTGCTACAAGCCGAGAGGGAGAAACTGAAAAATAGGGACCGAGAGCCAGAAAAAGGAGAGGCAGAGAAAGAACAAATCACAGTAGGCCACAGGGCAGAGAAGGAGAACTTTAAAGAGCGATGTGTACAGGGCAAAGAAGGAGGAAATTTTTTTTTTTAAGTAAGGACAGGGAGCTGGACAGAGAGACACAGAGAAAGAAAAAACAGCAATGGGCTACAAGACAGACAGGGAGGAATTAAAAAATCCTGGTAGTGAGCCAGAGAGAGAGAGAGCGCGCAAAAGAAATGAAATTGCAATGTGGCACAGGGCAAAGAAAGAGAAAATTGAAAAACAGGGCCTGGGAACTGGAAAGAGAGAGCCGGGGGGGGGGGGGAGCTGCTCTAGGGCAGAGGGAGGAATGAAAAAACAGGGGCAGGGAGCCAGAGAGAGAGAGAGAGACAAAGAAAGACAACTTGGAAAGCGGTGCTCTGCAGGGCAGGGGGGAGGGGGATTTTAAAAAAGAAATCAGGATCTTGAGCTGGACCGAGAGAGACAGAGAAAATTAAAATGTTGATGGGTACTAGGGCAGAGGTGGAGGAAACAAAAAACAGGGGCAGGGAGGCAGATGGAGAGACTGAAAGGGGCAAAAGTCCTGACAGGCTTCTAGACAGAGAGAGGGGGGTGAAATAAAAATGAAAAAGAGGAGAGTTGGACAGAGAGAGACAGAGAAAGAAAAAAGGCTACAACGAGCTATCAGGCGTGTATCAGGCAGAGGAGAAGAGTTTAGAAATGGGGACAGTAAGATGGACAGAAAGGAAAGAAGCAACGGGCGATGTGGCAGATAGGGCGGAATGAAGAAAGAGGAATGGGGAGCCAGACAAACCGAGATGGGGATAGAAAAATATAGTGACGGTCTAGGAGGCAGAAAGAGAAGACTTAGAAAACCAGGAACAGGAAGCAAGAGAGAGTGACATGGAGAAAGGAAAAAATACTGATGGGTAACAAGACAAAGAGGAGGGAATTCAAAATGAGGGGCTGGGAGCAGGATAAAGACAGATGGAGAAAGAAAAAGATGCATGATGTGCTGCAGAGCCAAGAAGGGAGACCTTGAACGACAGGGAGCCAGACAGAGTGAGCCAGAAACAGCAAAAATACCGATGAGCTGCAGGACAGAGAGGGAAGAATGCAAAAATAGTGGCTAGGAGCAAGACAGAGAAGGAAAGAGTTAGCTATGGGCTACAGGTCAGAGACAGCGAAGACCTAAAAGATAGGGACAGGGAACTGCTCAGAGAAAAATGGAAAAAGGAGGTACAGGGGAGGAAAAAATGGGGTAAGGGAGGGCCCGGGACGCCCAAGAGGGGTGACAGGGCCCTGAGGGCCCAGGGCTCACCGCAGCTTTCGCTCTTGACGCTGCCGGGAGAATTTGCCAGTTCAGCTGCTTCTTTCTCCTCCTCTCCTCCCTTCCTCTTCTGTTAACTCCGGTCGCTTGGCTATCCTCCACCTAAGAGAATACGCGGGTGTCTCACAGCTGTTACAACACAAAGCTTCCTAGACGCGTAGTCTCGCTCCCTCGTGCGGTACGCGCAGGAGTAGGACGGAGGGAGAGAGAGAAAGAAGGCAGGAAACAAGCCAGAAAGATTGAGGAAAAACGAGACGGCAATCATGACAAAGGGATGGAGAGATAAAAACCAGTTCCGGGATGAGAAAAAAAGCCAGGGAGCGGGACAGAGGGGTATAATGCAACAGCGAGCTGGGCAGGGGCATATAGCGAGAAACGATGGAACAGGCAGTAGTATGGGCATGTACAGACAAAAAGTTAGGGGGAGGATGGAAGACAGAGAGAATAAGAGAAAAGGGACAGGGCATAGATGGAGAAAGGAATATTAGAGACAGGGAGAGGCGGAGAGTGACAGGACCGAGGCAGAGAGATGGAGAAAGAAAAAAATTGGTGATGGGCAGCAGGCCAGAGGGACAAGGAAAGACAGGAGGAAGGACAGCTGGATATAGAAAATAGGTAAGAGACAGAAAGCCAGAAAGTGGGATACTGCAAAAGAGAGCGGGATGGGGATTGGGACGCTGGCATAGGGAGGCAACGAGAGCAACAGAGAAAATGGGGACGGAGAGTGGGACGGAAAGCGAAGCAACAAATAATAGGGCCAGGGAGCAGGACAGAGGGTGAGAGACAGTGAGGGGGGGACAGGTAAGACAACAGATCATTAGAGAAAGAAAATGAAAGGAACAGCACAGAGGGTCACAGAGAAAAAGAGAGGGAGAGCAAAAAGGAACAAATAAGATGAGGGAGAAGGACTGAGCAGCAGAGAGAAAAAGGACGGAGACAGAGAAAACAAAGACTGGAGGCAGAACAAAGGGAAAGATTGACAAGGACAGGGAGCGGGATAAAGGGATGGAAAATGAAGAAATAGCAATGGGCAGCAGGATAGAGGAAGAGAGAGGAAAAGAGCAAGAAGAGCAAAATAAGGACTATGACAGAAAGATGTAGAGAGAAAGACCAGGGCACGTCATAAGGGTAGAAAGAAAAAAAGAGGGATGGGGAGCAAGACAGCGTGATAGGGAGGGAGAGGGATGCAAGGATACGGCACAACACAGGCACGGGGAAGAAGAAAGAATGACACGAGAGAAAGCGGGGGATAGGGAGCAGGAGAGATGGAGAATGAAAAAATGGCAATGTGCAGAAGAACAGAAATACAAAAAATTAAAAAATGCTTATAGGGAGCAGGACAAAAGGACAAAGCAAGAGGAAAAATCAATGGGGAGAAGGATGAGTAACACACAGCAAGATACTGGGGGAGTGAGAGCGAGGGAACACAGAGCAGGACACAGGGATGAAGAAAGAAAAAATAGGGAGAGGAAGAAAAGCTGAGTAATCAACAGAGAAGGGGGGGAAAAGGGAACTGGACAGACTTGGGCAGCAGGACAGAGACATGGAGAAAGAAAAAACAGAGACAAGGACAGAGGGATAGAGAGGCAAAGAGAGGGAGGGGACGGAGACAGCGGGGTGTAAACAGAGAGGAACGGCACGTGGTACGCAAGATAGCAGAGCGAGAGGTACAAGGAAGCAGAAAGAATGACAGAGAAGAAACAAGGGGGATGGGGACCAGGTCAGAGAGCTGGAGAAAGACAAAATACTAATGGGGAGCAGGATAGGAGAATGGAGCCAAAAGAGATGAATGGGAAACAGGGCAGTGGGATGCAGACAGCAAAAATAACAATAGGCAACAGGACAGAGAAATTGACAGAGAAATGAGGGACAGGGAACAGGATAGAGGAATGGAAAGAAAAAATACTAATGAGCAACAGGACAAAAGATATAGAGCAAAAGGAGGAAAAAAGGAAGGGGGAAGAGAGAAAGTAATAGGGATAGAAAGTGTGAGACACGGAGAGACAAAAAAGCAGGACAAGGAATGGGACTGGCGGCAGTGGAGGGAACCAGATGCAGATTAAGACAGAGGTGGAGGGGGGAAAAAAACGGACAGAGATGGAGGAAGAAAAAGTAGGGGCAGAGTAGGGAAAAGAGAAAAGAAAAAAGGGACACCTGGCTGGACAGGCAGCTATAACTAGAAACAAGGAGACAGGCAGCGGGACAGAGGGATAAAGGCAGAAAAAACTGTGAGAGGAAGCAGGAGGGACAGTGAGACAAAAAAAGGGGCAGGGAGCAGCACTGAGAAATGGAGAAGGAAGCATTAGGGGCAGAGGGAGGAAAAGGCAGGTTGGAGGAAGGACAGAGAGCAAAAGAGAATGACAGAACTTGGACAAAGAGTGGGAGAAAGAAAAACCAGTGACGAGCAGCAGGCCAGAGGCAGAGGTGGCACAGGGAAGGAAGGACAAGAGGAAGGAGATAGGGATACCGAAAACAAGCGAGGGACAGACAAGCGAGGGACAGGGTGCAAGAAAATGGATACAGAGAAAAAGAGAGGGATGGGGAGAAAGGACACTGGGATAGAGAAAGAACGACAGTAAGAATGATAGGGAGATGGAGCCAGAGGAAAAACAGGGACCAAAATCAGGATAGAGAAATGGAAACAGAAAATGAGGAAAATTAGGGTTGGGGAGCGGGACAGAGGGGTGGAGAGACAACAAAGGACTCGAGGATAACAACAGAGAAAGAGGGAGGGAGAGAGGGAAGGAGGGACGGGCAGCAGCACGGTGGGATGGAGAAAGAGAGGCAGGGGGAGTGGGGCAGAGAAATGGAGAAAGAAAATACAGTGATGGGGAGCGAGACAGAGGAGTAGAAAGAGAAAAATAAGACAAGGGAGAAGACCGAGGAGCAAAGAGAGAGGAAAGGTCAAAAGAAAAGGTCAGAGAGGTAGAGAAATCAAGAAAGAGAGAGATGGAACAAGAAGATGTAGGGTCGGTAAACAGGACAGAGATGGGGGTAGAAAGAGAGAACAAACAAAGGAGGAATGACAACTATGACAGAGCACAGGGCATACAGACAGAGACAGAAAAAGGACAGGGAATGAGAAAGAAAGAAAGGTTCAGATCTGTACAAAGAGATCAAGAAGTGGGGGGGGGGGAAAGCAACGGGCTAGAGCAGAGAGAGGTGAGGAGGAGAAAAAAAGGGCCAGGGAGCGGGACAGAGGAGGAGAGAAAGGAGAAAAGGGAGAACCAGGTGGACAGGGAGATATAGCAAGAAACAACTGGGCAGGCAGCAGGATAGAGAAATAAAGATGGAAAAAGATGGGGACAGGAAGCGGGACAGAGGAACAGTGAGAGGAAACAAGGGGCAGGCAGCAGGACAGCGGTGGAGAAAGCAGCATTGGGGCAGAAGGCTAGAAAGAGAAAAAAGAAAGACAGAAAGCAGAATGCGGGATGGGGTGAGGGGGAAAGAAGGACAAGGAGCAGGACACAGTATCAGACAGGAACAGTGAGCGAGACAAGGTGATACAGAGAGGAAAAAAAGGGCCAGGGAAACAGGACAAAGTGAAAGACAGGCAAAATTAAAAGACATGGAGCAGGACAGAGACAGAGTGAGAAAAGATAGCGGCAAGGAACAGGACAGAGCATCAAAGAATAAGAAAAACTGCAGAGGGAATAAGACAGAGAAATGGAGAAGGGAGGCAAGGAGAAGGACATAGAAAAGGGCCAGGGTGGGTAGGATCCAGGGAACTACAGGCCTGTCAGCCTGACCTCAGTACCGGGGAAGATTATGGAGCGGTTCGTCTTGAGTGCGCTCACATGGCACGTGCGGGACAACCAGGGGATCGGGCCCAGCCGGCGTGGGTTCATGAAAAGCGGGTCCTGCTTGACCAACCTGATCTCTTCTATGACCAGGTGACACGCCTAGTGGATGAGGGAAAGGTTGTGGATGTTACCTACCTTGACTTCGGCAAGGCCTTTGACGCTGTCTCTCATGGCATACTCCTTGAGAGGCTGGCAGCTCATGGTTTAGACAGGTGTACTCTTCGCTGGGTAAAAAAAACTAGCTGGATGACTGAGCCTAGACAGTTGTGGTGAAGAGGGTTAAATCTGGTTGACTAACGGTCACAAATGGTGTTCCCCAGGGCTCGGTGTTGGGCCAGTTCTCTTTAGTATCTTTATCATCAATGATCTAGATAAGGGGCTTGAGTGTACCCTCAGTAAGTTTGCAGATGACACCAAGTTGGGAGGGAGGGCTGCTCTACTTGAGGGTAGGAAGGCTCTACAGAGGGATCTGGACAGGCTGGATCGATGGGCCAAGGCTAATCGCATGACGTTCAGCGACGCCAAGTACCCGTTCCCATGCTTCAGTCGCAACGACCCCGTGCAGCGCTACGGGCTTGGGGAAGAGCGGCTGGAAAGCTGCCCGGCGGAAAAAGACCTGGGGGTGCTGGTTAATAGCTGGCAGAATATGAGCCAGAAACAGTGTGGCCAGCAGGAGCAGAAAAGCGATTGTTCCCCTGTGTTCGGCACTGGTGAGGCCGCACCTCGAGTACTGCGTTCGGTTTTGGGGCCCTCGCTATGGGAAAGACATTGAGGTGCTGGAACGTGTCCAGAGAAGGGCAACTGAGTTGGTGAGGGGCCTGGAGCATAAGTCTTATGAGGAGCGGCTAAGGGAACTGGGATGGTTTAGTCTGGAGAAAAAGAGGCTGAAGGGAAACCTTATTGCTCTCTACAACTACCTAAAGGGGGGTTGAAGTGAGGAGGTGCTGGTCTTTTCTATCAAGTAACTAGAGATAGGACGAGAGAAAATGGGCTGAAGTTGCGCTGGGGAGGTTTAGATTGGATATCAGAAAAAATTTCTTTACTGAGATGGTTGTCAGGCATTAGAACAGGCTGCCTAGGGTAGTGATGGAGTCACTATCCCTGGAGGTGTTCAAAAAACAGGTAGACGTGGCATTTTGGGACATGATTTAGTGGGCGTGGTCATGTTGGGTTGATGGTTGGACTTAATGATCTTAGAGGTCTTTTCCAAATTTCGTGATTTGATTCGATTTGATTCTATTCTAGGGAGCAGAACAGAGATGTAGCAAGAAAGGAAAAAAGGAAGGGAAGGAGAACAAAGGGAGAGAGAGACAAGGACTGGAAGAAGGACAAAGGGATGGAAGAGGAAAAAAATAGTGATAGGCAGCAGGACAGAGATGGAGAAGTTAAAAAAAAGACACAGGGAACATGACAGAACGAGAGTGAGAAAAAAGGGACAGAGAGCAGGACAGCACTGGAGGAAAAAACAACTGTGTTTGATAGGCAGTGAGAGAGAGATATAGAGGAAGAGAGAAAAGAGAGAAGGGACAGCTAGCAAGGATGTAAGAGGGAATAGAACAGAGAAATACAGAAAAGATAGCAAGAGGAAGCAGGGCAGAGGGACAGCAGTAGAAGAAAAAAGGGACAGGGATCTGGACAGATGGAGAAAAAAAAAGCAGGAGGAACAGATACAACATGATATGATGGGACAGGAAGTAAGACAGAGTGACAGATGAGAATAATGACAAGAGATAGAGAGAGACTGTGAGAAACACAGGAGGTCGGAGAAAGAGAGGTATTAGGACCCCTGCAGAGAAATAGAAGACGTAAATAGAAAGAGTAGGGAGCACCACAAAGGGTCAGAGAAAGAGAAGAATAGGAAGAAGAACGGGGACAGGGAGATACAGAATGAAAAAAACCCCAGATATTATACAGATATTATCCAGTAACCAAGCCCATTTCAGAGGTACACACTATCTGAGCCCATTTCAGTGCTGCGCCCGAGCCCATTTCAAAGTTACACACTGCCCGAGCCCATTTCGGCGCCGCGCCGCGCCCGAGCCCATTTCGGCAACGCACACTACCCGAGCCCAGTTCAAAATTACACTGTAGCCGAGCCCATTTCGGCGACGCACCGCGCCCGAGCCCATTTCGGCGACGCACCGCACCACGCCCGAGCCCATTTTGGCGCCGCACCGCACCGCGCCCGACCCCATTTCGGCGCCACACACTACCCGAGCCCATTTCAAAGTTACACTGTAGCCGAGCCCATTTCGGCGATGCACCGCGCCCGAGCCCATTTCGGCGACGCACCGCACCGCGCCCGAGCCCGTTTCGGCGCCACACACTACCCGAGCCCATTTCAAATTTACACTGTAGCCGAGCCCATTTCGGCAACGCACAGCACCCGAGCCCATTTGAAAGTTACACTGTAGCCGAGCCCATTTCGGCAGCGCACCGCGCCCGAGCCCATTTCGGCGACGCACCGCGCCCGAGCCCATTTCGGCGACGCACCGCGCCCGAGCCCGAGCCCATTTCGGCGCCGCACCGCACCCGAGCCCATTTCGGCGCCGCACACTACCCGAGCCCATTTCAAAGTTACACTGTAGCCGAGCCCATTTCGGCAGCGCACCGCGCCCGAGCTCATTTCGGCGACGCACCGCGCCGCGCCCGAGCCCATTTCAAAGTTACACTGTAGCCGAGCCCATTTCGGCGACGCACCGCGCCCGAGCCCATTTCGGCGCCGCACACTACCCGAGCCCATTTGAAAGTTACAATGTAGCCGAGCCCATTTCGGCAGCGCACCGCGCCCGAGCCCATTTCAAAGTTACACTGTACCCGAGCCCATGTCACAGTTACATAGCTACAGCACCACCTTCAAAGCTGTGCAATTACTAGAGCCAGTAACGTGCACCCTTTCTATTAACCCATCTGCAGCTACATTTTCCTCGAGGTATCTACAACTCTCCCTTGGATGCCTAATTCTAATGAACACTTTCACTTAAACAGCTAAGTTGACCTATGGGCACTAAACACACATGCTTCGCTCTGCACTTGCTTTTGTGATTGCCATTAGTACTGTGACTCTCACAAGGAGACCTAATTACCTGCCTTTTTTTCATTTTATTTTTGTTTCATTTGGTCCATTACTCACTCCACGTACATTCAGCTGTGTCAGTATTTACAGTCCAATTCTACAACGTACTTTTACTACAACGTATAGAAAAGAGTTATGGCCGCATCGGTCAAATATTTGCCACTATTAGTTTCATTCCTCTTTTAATCGTTATTTCTACAAATACATTTAAACTCCAAAAATTTAGCATTACCTTAACAAGAATTGCCACTATATAGTGCCTGCAATTCTCTACGGAGTGGTCTTTTCCACATTCCTCGCTCCCGTTACGTCTGTCGCTTCACGTCCAGAGGTTTTCCTCCCCGAGGTGACGTTACCTCCACGATCCCTGTTCCCAAGCTGAAAACGAGTGAGCTCTGCTCCTCTTGACAGACTGTCCACTTCCACACCTAGGCACAAAAATAAAAATTGAAAAATATCATTACATCACAAACTACAAAGACCACCCAAAGATTTGAGAAACCCACCACGGAAAAATACAGTTACACTCACCCACTTCACAACCCTGGCCTACTCAATGCTGGCTATCTACTCCAACCCCCGCCCCCCCGCAAAATCCTCAACTCTCTTCCAAAGACCATCCGCTGAACAAAATAATTCCCTGTGCTAAGTGGCAATTACCGCATTCCAGGGCAGCGCTCCATGGGAACACCATTCCCGGGAGCCTTGAAAAAAATCGCCCTGCCTGTGAAAACCCTGGCCCGAGCCGGACCCCGGTCCGAACATTGGGGATCAGCATCGCCTCATGGAGCGGCTAGGACCAGGGGGGAAAAAAAAATGGGAGGGGGGGCCGGAACGGGATGGGACGACACCAAAAACCAACCTATATCGCAGCTGGGTTTTTTTAATTCTAATTTTTTTTTTCTCTAATTCCCTGAAAAACATCTCAACTCTACATCCAACCTGAAAGGAAAAAACATAAAAAGGCTAAACCACATAACCCTACAAGGTTACACATGTTGACAACACACCACTCATTCAGATCGCATACATGCCAGCCCTCACTCTCAAATCATCCATGCAACTGCCCACCACCATCAAAGGGCCATCACCCCGTGCCTGCGGCACCGGGGGACTCAAAAATCGCCCTACCTGCAAAAACCCTGGCCCGAGCCCACTCCCCTTCCAAACTACCCTTCCGTTACACCAATGTTTCAACACACACCATCATCGCATTTTCAACCTGATACTTATCTTTCACAGTGCCACATGTCACAGTCCAACCTCCATAGCAGCCATGTCACCTAAACACAAGGTTCCTTCAAGCACCTCGTGCCCTGTCATCACCTGCAAAAACAACACACAAAGCTTTTTATTAAGACACTTCATCCTTGAGAGAGAAGTCCTCCACCGCTCCCCTCCCCTGCTTCCCACCTATTCCAAAAATAACACATTCTCACAGTCAGTGTCCTCCATGGCACTTGAAAAAACAGAGCATCACAAACACAGAGCTGTCCCAAAGTTACCGATCGCTCCGAGGCCCGTCACGCTGCTACTCACACCTCGAGGCCTTGACCGTTTCTAGAGGCTTGCCACAAAGCATCCGCATAAACAATATGAACCATTGCCCAGGTACTGCCTCACTCTATGCTAGTTCACAGTCCAATTGCGATCCACTCAACTCCTTGCTTGCAAAGAACCCAAAGTCATTAAGCTTTCTATGCTGACTCTGCAATGACATACGATACACACACAAACATAGAGCCATGCAATTCGCGTGCAAATATAATGCCATACAAGGCAGTACTCTTATCTCAGTCAAGACAAAAAAACTCAGAGCACTGCCATACCAGACAAAACAGGACAGGGCCAATGCAAGAGACTCTCAGATGACAGTCAATACAAGTACAGACCAAAACAATACAAAACCAATACAGACCCACAGAATGCAAGGCAGTCTCAGATGGCACTCAATACAAGTACAGAGCACTGCAATACAAAACACAATGCAGGGCCATGCAAAGCGAGACAGTCTCAGATGGGAAACAATGCAAGTACAGAACACTACAACGCAAACCAATATCGAGCAATACAATGCAAGATAGTCTCAGATGACAGTCAATACAAGCACAGAGCACTACAATGTCAGAAAAAAACACAATAAAGGTCATACAATGCGAGACAAGTCTCACGTGACAGTCAATACAAATACAGAGCAAAACAACGCAAGACAAAGGCAAATACAGATCAATACAAAGCAAAAAAACCCGCAAAGCACAGCAAAGCAAAGCAATCTCATAAAGCCACCGGCCGCATCTTCCCTCCGACTCCACTCCCGGACCCACCTCCTTACGGTGCTCCGCTGCCTTCCCCCGTTGCTCTGTGGCACACATCTTGTCCCTCCACATCTGGAAAAAAACCCCATATTGAACAAGTTACCTGGATGCAGAGCAAGAGCTTAACCACTCCAGAGGTCTTGATTCCATCTACGAAGACCATCTGGAGTCCAACTACAGCCTGCCATTTAAAAAAAAAAAAAAAAAAAGAAACCCAACCATAAAAAGACCAGCGCCAAACTTTAAGCTCATCACGTGCAAGACTTAACACCTTAGAGATTCAAATCCGCTTCACTGCCCCTCAACAGCCCCTGCCACACGGTTCCAATCGTCTCGGTAAAACACTATCGGCACGGCTGCCCACGCAGCCCGCCAACGGCTACTCGAGCTGAGATGACTGTACAACCCTCACCTGGACGGTCTAGGCACATCAACATTTCACCCATAGACTCTTATCGCTGTTCCACCTACCCCTGACTCTACATCCCCGGGCAGAGCAGCTCCAAGCCAAACACGCCTGTGCGCAGAACCTCGCCACGTGGAACGCTACCAACGAGGCGATTCAAAGAGAGAGAAAACTCTCAGCAAAAAGAATGACCTCCAGACGGGAGGCGCCGTCGGGCAAGACGACCTACGGGGCCCGCAACCGTGAGGCCGGGAAGCAATACGGCAGACCCCGAGGAGTCAAACGTAACGGCCCTTACAACATGGCACTGTCAAAACCCAGACGATGGATGCGCCAGAAGCCAGGCGTTTTAGACGTAAGGACGTCAGGATGCGGGGAAGAAGTCCCAGTCCGAGAAAATGGACGGCAAGAGAGTGGAGCTGCCGACGCAGCCCGGAAGAATGCCGCAAGAGAGGACCGACCGGAAGCTGCCGAGACCAATCCACGCTTTAGAGCTCCGAACGCAAGAAAAGAAGCACCTGATTGGCACCAGGCTGATGAGTACGAGCATTCGAGACCCCAGGGACGGCGCCCAAAGCGCGTGCCGCGCTCCTCCGGCGCCAAGCGTGACGAGGACATCGAGACCCGAGGAAGGTCTAAGCACAGAAGACAGACTACACAAACTACACACCACCGCGGACACAGGTCGGAACTGCCCTGCCCGGCACACGCAGGTCTCGCGCTGAAAAGCAACCCGGTCCCTTCGCCTGCTCAAAGGGGACTGCTTTGGGACAGCCCTCTCTCCTGCACTAACTTTAAAACCCCTCCCTGCAATTCCCAGCTTCGTCCCTTCCTCCCAGCCTCTCCCCAGCCCTGGTCCCTCAACTTAGCTTGCAGAGGGCCGACGGTCTGAATCCATTATCCAGAAAAACCACACGGGCTAACTGGGATACTCCTGCAGTCGCCAGGCTCCTCTTCGTCATCTGCAGGTAAAAAAAAAAAACCAAACAACCAAACCAACCAACCAACCCAGCCAAACCAAACCAGAAAAGGGAGTAAGCATCCCATCGGCCAACGCCAACTGCTTCCCTGACTTCCCGCTCCTCACAAGTGCCACCGCGTTATGCTTACTCGCTCATTGCGGAGTCGGACCCTGCGGCCGTCGTTGCTCGTGGTACCAAAGATACAGAGAGACGCGAACGTGAAGAGTCACCAGCCCCACGCTCCTCCTCGCTAATCCACAGCTCACCTCAAACGCTCATCCCATTCCAAAGGCGGCCTGCACAGCGCCTCCAAAACAAAAAGGAAAAGCTTAACCGAGGGGCCACGTAATACTTTGCTATTCAACACCGACCCAGCCGACGACCGCCTCACCTTCTCGGACCGCTCGTCGGCCTGCGCCTTCGCCCCTCCGAGGCTGCGTGCGCCACCTGCAAAAACCAAAGCAGAAGATGCATGCTGAGACACCGCCCGAAACCTCAGCCCGCCCGCACCGATTCCCATCTCCCTCTCCTTTCCCTTGCCCGCCCCGCCTCTGCCGTCGACAGCTTGCCACGTCGAGGCCTGCGTACCGCCTGCAAAAGGCAAACGACAAGGGACTCTTCCAACTCTGCCAACGATACCACACCTCAAAAGGAACTGTTGCTTCGCCCCTTCAGTCATGGCTCAGCTTGTCCAAGTCACCTCTGGTGCCGAGATCCCGCTTCGCACCTTCAAAATAAAAGAAAAAAACCCCAAACCTATAAACTAGTCATAGAGCCACCGGCCACATCTTCCCTGCAACTCCACTCACAGACCCACCTTCTTGCAGTGCTCTGCTTCCCTCCTCTGTCACTCTTTGGCATGCATCTTGTCCCTCCGCATCTGAAAAGGAAAATTACTGAACAAGTCACCTAGATGCAAAGCAAGAGCTTAACAATTCCAGAGGTCTCGATTCCATCTAGGAATACCACCTGGAATCCAACTATAGCCTACCATAAAAAAAAAAAAAAAAAAAAAGGCCAAACTTTGAGCCCATCACATGCAAGACTTAACACCTTTAGAGATTCAAATCCCCTTCACTACTCCTCAACAACCCCTGCCACATGGCTCCAATCGTCTCCGTAAAACACTATCGGCACGGCTGCCCACACAGACCGCCAACGGCTACTCGAGCCGAGATGACTGTACAATCCGTGCCTAAACGGTCTAGGCACATCAACATTTCACCCGTAGACACTTATTTCTATTCCACCTACATGACTCTACATCCCCAGGCAGAGCAACTCCAAGCCAAACACACTTGCCTACTCACACGCAGGGGGCAGGGAAGAATGGCCAGTGCTCGCCAAACAGGGGTTCAGGGAGGAAATGCCCACACCCACCGACTTGGGGGGGTATGGGTGAATATAAATCACTGCAGACAGGCAGGAGGAGCAGAAGAGAGGAGACACCGACCGATGGACACGCCGGAGCGGGGGTCAGACACCGACCGACGGACACGCCGGAGCACGGTGGGGGGACATATGGACCAAGGGACAGGCGAGGCAGGGGGAGACACCGACTGATGGACAAGCAAGGGGGGGGGGAATTTAACAACTGACAGACACAAAAAGAGAGAGGAGAGACACTGACTGATAGAACACAAGGAATGGGGAGACACAGACCGACAGACAGGCGGGACGGGGCGAGACACTGACTGATGGACAAGCAAGGCAGGGCAAAACGCTCACCGATGGACACGTGAGGTGGGGTGAGACACCAACTGACGGACACACGGAGCAGGGATCGAGAGAAAACCACTGACAGAAACACCGGGGGAGAGGAAAGACACTCACCCACAGACGCATGGGGGAGGAAAGACACCAACCCACGGACAAGTGATACCGAAAAGCCGGTCAACGAAACTCTCCAAGACTCGTTTTGGACTGCTAGAAAGCAGGCATTCTTTATTGCAGCGCTGGATACACGGGGGATAATTCCACCTAGCGTGCATACCACAGCTTTAGCACAAACAGGTTATATAGAATAACTATTTGCATATTAACCAGATTAGTATACATATTCATAGAAATGATTATAACTGATTATCATAGCACTGCCTACATCCGACCACACGTAACGAAGGATCGATTTGAGTCGAAGGGCTGCTTTTACAACCACCGACCCATTTGAAGTTCTCGTTGGCTGTCCTCCAAGTCTTTATTCTTGTCCTTGTTCTTTCATTTTGAAGCTTAACGCAGTTTCAATCGCATGCGGTCTGTTTCAACATTGTTCTCATCTAGCGCACAGGAACATCTACTCCTAAGTGCAAAGAACGGCGAAACTTGGGAGTAACTACTTCTACTACTTAATTGCTCAGCTATACTTTTGTCTATTGTTTCAATCATAGTGTTAGTAGAAGATTTCCAATCATTATTTACCAAATCTCACTTTTACAGTCACCTAGCAGCAAACCAGTCTCCATGGCTGGTACAAAATATTAAAACCATCAAAATATTTAGACATACCATACAGAATGTACGGAAATATGCTACCAATTCCCCCCCCCCCTTCCCGCTTGAGGCTACTAATTCTTTTAGTAGTCTCGCTTGAACAGAGATCGTGCCGCAGCTCGTTTAAGACAGCTAAAAGCGACACAGATTATAACAATGATGATAACTACTTCTCTTGCTTCGTTGGGGCGACAAGGGAAAGCTTCAGGCTACCCGGTAAAGGTATCGACTAGAACTGGGATATATCAGTATCCCTCTTTTTGAAGCAATTCTGTAAAATCAATTTGCCAATATTTTCCTGGAGAATTTCCTCGCTTAGTCATTCCAAAAAGGATTTTATTATTGGTTTGGGGATTATTACATATACAAACCTACTTGTAATTATTCGGATACTTTTTATCATATCTCTATTCAAAATACACGTTTGTAAATGTTTAACAAGGTTTTCTGTTCCCCAATGTACCTTGCTATGTTCGGCCGGGGCAATTTCTCTCATTGTTGCGGGTGGGACGCTTATTTAACCTGTTGGTGTTAACGGCCCATCCTGTTTCATTTTTGTTAGCCTGCAATTTAATAATTAGTTCTTCACCTTTTTCATTATAACTTGGAGCACCTTTAGGTAAATTTACACTTGCTCTGGAACTAGTGCTAGGATGCCTTTTTCTGCAGCCTCTTTAGCAGCTCTAGCAGTCAACTGGTTACCTGTTTCAGGGACGGTCCTACCCGACTGATGTGCTTTGCGGTGCATTATCATGACTGCTGTTGGCTTTGGAATGGCTTCGAACAATTTCGGCATTTGTTCTGCATGCTGAATGGTGGTTCCTTGTGCGGATAGCAGTCCTCTTTCTTTCCACGCTGCTCCACGCGCATGTACTGCTCCAAAAGCATACTTTGAGTCTGTCCCAATGTTGATTTGCTTTCCTTGACTGAGTTCCAGTGCTCGAGTAAGAGCTATCAATTCAGCCTTTTGGGCAGATACATTTGAAGGCAAAGCTCGCGATTCAATTACCTTCTCGGTAGCGGTTACCGCGTATCCTGATAAACGTTTTCCTTCACGGATGAAACCGCTTCCGTCGGTATATACTTCCCAATCCGTTTCTTCTGGTGGCGCATCTCGGAGATCCAGTCGGCCGGAGTAGACTTCTTCAATTGTCTGCAGGCAGTCATGTTCCGGTTCTCCTTCAACCTGATCGGTTGTTAAAAACACAGCAGGGTCAACGATAGGAGTACTTTTTAAGGAAACATCATCTTGCTCCAGCAACACCACTTGGTATTTCGGCATTCTACTAGGGGATAACCAATGCCCCCCTTTCTGTTCGAGCACAGCGATCAGCAGGTGGGGAACATACACTGCAATTCTCTGTCCTAGGGTGAACTTACGAGCTTCTTGGATCAATAGCGCAGTTGCAGCGACGGCTCTCAGGCGACCGGGACATCCCAGACTCATGTTGTCTAATTGCTTTGAGAAGTAGGCCACAGCTCGCCGACTTGGTCCCAGATATTGGGCCAGGACACCCAGAGCTATACCTTTTCTTTCATGAGTAAAAAGTTCAAATGTCTTTGTGAGATCTGGCAGGCCTTGGGCTGGCGCCTCCATTAAAGCCCGTTTTAGTTGTTTGAAAGCAGCTTTCCTGGCACCATTCCAATCTATAAATCCGTTGTTTGAGGTTTTGAGCTGCTCCTATAAAGGTCGGACCAGCAAGCTGTAATTTGCAATCCACAGGCGACACCACCCGACCGTTCCCAGAAACGCTCGCAATTCTTTCGGAGTCTTGGCCTCGGGGACATGACAAATTGTCTCCTTTCTCTCGGTTCCTAATTGTCTCTGTCCTTTCAGGATTTCCAAACCCAAATAAGTTACTTCTCTCTGGGTTATTTGGGCTTTTTCTTTTGACACTCGATAGCCACCGATTCCCAAAAACTTCAAAAGGCTAAGAGTTAACTGGGGGCATGGTTCTTCTGTCTCGGCTGCAAGTAATAGATCACCCACATATTGCAACAAGATTCCTTGATTATTGTCTTTCTTCCAAATCTCTCTCATGCCAATTGACTTCCAAAAATGGTAGGGCTGTTCTTAAAGCCTTGAGGCAAGACTGTCCACGTAAATTGGGGTGCTTCCTGACACCTCCTGCCCTCCATTTGCACCCCGGAACCCCCTTCAGTGGCTGCTCCTTAGGAGCCGCTCTTCTGAGCCACATGCCAAATTCTGGGGACACCTCCTAACTCACAACTTCCCAGAGACTCTGAGCTCTGCTACGTGCCCACAAAGTCAAGTCCCAAGGCTTATAACCTACGAGGGGCCTGCCACAAGCTGCAAAGTTTCTAGGGACAACATGGCATTCTGTGGGCAATGAGGAAAGGCAATGAGGCATCCCAGACCCTAAAAGACACTATGCCTTATGGCCCTGCTGCTTTCTTGAGAACTACTAAAACTCCATAGACACATGCATACAAGATGCTCACCCTAACCCCTACTAAATAATGTCACCATCGGTCCTATTAAGAGAAATAGTATCAGCAACTTACACAGAATACAGCAAGACTGGTGAAAAAAACAAGGTTCCATTTTCAATAAAGTCGGGAATTCCAGGAAAACACAATGCATCGAGAATTAAAAAAAGAAACAAAACAATGCATACTATTAAACCATCTCACCACCCCTGAACGCTCAAAACAAAATTACTGACCTGAAAAAAAAAAGAAATAAAAGCTACATACAAGTGTTACTTTCTACCACACATGCTGCTGGACCTCGACTGGTCCTCAAGCTCTTACCTCAGGCAGACACCTCTTCCCAAAGAGCTGAGCCAGCTCAAAAGCTGCAAAGGACTCAAGAGCTGAGCACCAACACCAGGAAAACCCAGGAGCACAATGAACTCCCCCAGCAGAGGCTGTGGTTCATATACCCTGTGGCCCTGCCCACCACCCTTCCCACAATCACCTGGGAAAGGGGAAGGGCAAACCACCAGAACTTACAATGTCAGCTGGAGGAGCAGCAGCAGTGTTCTCACCTGCCTTAAATTTACAGCAAGCAAAGCCCTGAACAGAGAAAGCAATCCTTACTAGCAAAAACAATACCTGCTTTTGTACTACAGCTACAACTATGGCATCGGCAACGTGACCGGGTAGGGAATTAAACTTAATTTTTCTGGGGCATAGATAGAAAAAGATAGATGTCCCTCTAAACGATGTAAGAAACTAGCTCATTAAATGCAATAACAAAGCTGTTATCAAAATTGAAGTGCTTGAGTTTCCTATAAAAAAAGCCAAAATGCTGTAGGGTTACGCTTCATTTCTAGCAAGGCTGCACGTACCACCTAACTTCTACCAGAACTACCTTCTGGATAGGACTGAATCACAAAGCAGAATTAGATTCCTTAAGAATCCCTTCTCAAAAATATCCCTGGTTGCAAAGTAAGTTATTTACGGTAAATCGCTGACATTTCAGAGTCACTATGATTGTCTCTCTGACTGACTCTCTTAAGAGAACTAGATGATTCCCAAAGGACAGAAACCACCAAAAAAACATGGAAATACAAGATACGTACCAGGAGCTGTATGAAGCAGCCTAATTAATACCTTACTAGCTAAAGCAAAACTAAACTGCAAAACACAATAAACACCACCACGGGAGATGTGTCGATAAAAATAGATGAAGGCTATTGCCTCCTCTGAAAAACTCAAGAGCAGATCTAAGCTGACGATAGACATCTTTGGGGTACCAGACACCAAACAGAAACATACTGTAAGGTGGGAAAAAAAAAAGACTGCTTTGGACCACAAAGATGGCTTTGGAAAAGGCTCCAGTAGAGCAAGAGGCATCGTCGCAGGGATTAGAGAGATCCGGAAGGGGCCAGAGAGACCAAAGAAGCCTTGGGGGTGCAAGGAGCTCAAAAGGGAATTGAACAAAGAACAGGTGTCCTCAGGGGATCGGGGACCAAATGGAGGTGCACCAAACGGATGACAGGACAGAAAGACCCACCGGGGTACCGGATATGGACTCAGCAAGGGTTTTTTACAACACGTTTTTTTACAACACGGTTTTTTTACAACACTGTTTTACAACAGTTTTTCACAACAGTTTTTCACAACAGTTTTTCACAACAGTTTTTCACGTTTTTTTACAACAGTTTTTCACAACATGTTTTTTCACAACACAGTTTTACAACAGCAACTTCAAAGTTTTACAATAGTTTTACAATACAGTTTTACAGTAGCAACCCTAAAGTTTCACACTTTTTTTACAACACGTTTTTTTACGTTTTTTTGCAACACGTTTTTTTGCAACACGTTATTTGCAACACGTTATTTGGCAACACGTTATTTAGCAACACGTTATTTGGCAACACCGTTTTTTTACAGTACAGTTTTTTACAACACATTTTTCTACAACACGTTTTTTACAACACAGTTTTACAACAGCAACTTCCAGGTTTACAATAGGTTTACAATACAGTTTTACAACTCAGTTTTACAGTAGCTACCCTAAAGCTTCACAACACGCGTTTTTACACCACGTGTTTTTAAAACACATTTATTTTACAACACAGTTATTTCCAACACTGTTTTTACAAAACAGTTATTTCCAACAATGTTTTTTCAACATGTTTTTTACAACACTGGTTTTTACAACACAGTTTTACAACAGCAACTTCAAAGTTTTACAATAGTTTTACAATTCACTTTTACAGTAGCAACCCTAAACCTTCAGAACACGTTTTTTACAACACGGTTTTTTACAACACGGTTTTACAACAGCAACTTCAAAGTTTTACAATAGTTTTACAAAACGGTTTTACAATACAGTTTTACAGTAGCAACTCTGAAGTTTTTCAATACAGTTTCACAACACAGTTTTACAGTAGCAACTCTAAAGTTTTTCAGTACAGTTTCACAATACAGTTTTAGAGTAGCAACCCTAAAGTTTCACAACATGTTTTTTCACAACACGTTTTTTTTACAACATGTTTTTTTACCATACTTTTTTACAACACAGTTATTTACAACACTATTTTTGCAACAAGATTTTTTAGCAACAGGGGTTTTTCGCAACACGTTTTTTTCACAACACGTTTTTTCACACCACAGTGTTACACAACACAGTTTTACAACAGCAACTTCAAAGTTTTACAATAGTTTTACAATATAGTTTTACAACACGGTTTTACAACACAGTTTTACAGTAGCAACCCTAAAGTTTTACAATACCGTGTTTCAATACAGTTTTAGAGTAGCAACTGAAGTTTTACAATACGTTTTTAAGGTAGCAACCCTAAAGCTTCACAACACGTTTTTTTACAACACAGTTTTACACAACACAGTTTTCAAACAGCAACTTTAAAGTTTTACAGTACTTTTACAATACAGTTTTATAGTAGCAACCCTAAAGCTTCACAACACGTGTTTTTATACCATGTGTTTTAAAAACACAGTTTTTTACCCCACAGTTTTTCCCCACACAGTTATTTCAACAAACACATTTTTTCCAACACAGTTTTCCAACACGTTTTTTCCAACACGGTTTTTTACAATGCGGTTTTACAACACGGTTTTACACCACGGTTTTTTACAACACAGTTGTTTTACAACAGTTTTTTCACAACACAGTTTTTTCACAAGTTTTACACAACACAGTTTTTTCACAAGTTTTACACAACACAGTTTTACAACAGCAACTTCAAAGTTTTACAGTAGTTTTACAATACAGTTTTAAAACACGGTTTTACAATACAGTTTTACAGTAGCAACTCTAAAATTTTACAATAACATTTTCCAATACAGTTTTAGAGTAGCAACCCTAAAGTTTCGCAACACGTTTTTCCACAACACGTTTTTTACAATACGATTTTTTACAACACATTATTTACAACAGTTTTTTGTGACAGTTTTTTCGCAACACACTTTTACAACAGCAACTTCAAGGTAGTAGCAACTAAAGTTTACAATACCGTTTTAAGGTAGCAACCCTAAAGCTTCACAACGGCTCTTTTTTACAACACAGTTTTACAAAACACAGTTTTAAAACAGCAACTTTAACGTTTTACAAAACAGTTTTACAACTCGGATTTACAATACTGTTTTACAGTAGCTACCCTAAAGCTTCACAGCACGTGTTTTTTCACCACGCCGTTTTCTCCAACGCTGGTTTTTCACCACGCCGTTTTCTCCAACGCTGGTTTTTCACCACGCCGTTTTCTCCAACGCTGGTTTTTCACCACGCCGTTTTCTCCAACGCTGGTTTTTCAACACGTTTTTTCCAACGCTGGTTTTTCAACATGTTTTTTCCAACACTGTTTTTTCAACACGTTTTTTCCAACACTCTTTTTCAACACGTTTTTTCCAACACTCTTTTTCCACAACACGTTTCTTTACAACCTATTATTTACAACACAGTTTTTTACAAGATAATTATTTACAACTCAGTGTTACACAACACAGTTTTACAACACAGTTTTACAACACGGTTTTACAGTAGCAACCCTAAAGCTTCACAACACGTCTTTTTACAACACAGTTTTACACAACAAACTTTTACACAACACAGTTTTACACAACACAGTTTTGAAACAGCAACTTTAAAGTTTTACAATACTTTTACAATACAGTTTTACAACTCGGTTTTACAATAGAGTTTTACAGTAGCAACCCTAAAGCTTCACAACACGTGTATTTACACCACATATTTTTCCAACACAATTTTTTACCACACAGTCTTTCCAACACTTTTTTTACACCACAGTTTTACAACAGCAACTTCAAAGATTTACAATAGGTTTACAATATAGTTTTAGAGTAGCAGCCCTAAAGTTTCACGTTTTTTTACAACACGTTTTTTACAACAGTTTTACACAACACAGTTTTCAAACAGCAAATTTAAAGTTTTACAATAATTTACAATATTTTTACAGTAGCAACCCTAAAGCTTCACAACACGTGTTTTACCACACAGCTTTACAACAGCAACTTCAAAGCTTTACAACAGTCTCACAATACAGTTTTAGAGTAGCAACCCTAAACCTTCACAACACGTTTTTTTACAACACGTTTTTTACAACACAGTTTTTTACAACACGGTTTTACGAGAGCAACTTCAATGTTTTACAATTGTTTTAAAATACAGTTTTACAACGTGGGTTTACAACATGGTTTTACAGTAGCAACCCTAAAGCTTCACAACACAGCTTTACACAACACAGCTTTACAACAGCAACTCCAAAGTTTTACAATAGTTTTACAATACAGTTTTACAACTCGGTTTTACAGTAGCAACCCTAAAGTTTTACAATACCATTTTACAATACAGTTTTAAGGTAGCAACCCTAAAGCTTCACAACACGTTTTTTTACAACACAGTTTTCCACAACACAGTTTTCAAACAGCAACTTTAAAGTTTTACAGTACATTTACAATACAGTTTTACAGTAGCAACCCTAAAGCTTCACAACACGTTTTATACCACACAGGTTTTTCAACACGTTTTATACCACACAGTTTTTCACAACACTGTTTTACAACAGCAACTTCAAAGTTTTACAATAGTCTTAAAATACAGTTTTAGAGTACCAACCCTAAACCTTCACAACGCTTTTTTCTACAACGTGTTTTTTTACAACACAGTTTTACACAACACAGTTTTCAAACAGCAACTTTAAAGTTTTACAATACTTTTACAATACAGTTTTACAGTAGCAACCCTAAAGCTTCACAACATGTGGTTTTATACCACGTGTTTTAAAAACACAGTTTTTTACCACACAGTTTTTTGCAACAGGTTTTTTGACAACGCGTTTTTTGCAACAGGTTTTTTGACAACGCGTTTTTTGCAACAGGTTTTTTGACAACGCGTTTTTTGCAAGACGTTTTTTTACAACACTTTTTTGCAAGACTTTTTTTACAACATGTTTTTTGCAAGACGTTTTTTAAAAGACGTTTTTTGCAACAAGTTTTTTTACAACACAGTTTTACAACAGGTTTTTTGACAACACTTTTTTGCAAGACGTTTTTTTACATGTTTTTTGCAAGACGTTTTTTAAAAGACGTTTTTTGCAACAAGTTTTTTTACAACACAGTTTTACAACACAGTTTTACAACAGCAACTTCAAAGTTTTACAATAGGTTTACAATACAGTTTTAGAGTAGCAGCCCTAAGGTTTCACGTTTTTTTACAACACAAATTTTTTACCATACGTTTTTCACAACACGGTTTTTTCAACACGGTTTTTTACAACCTGGTTATTTACAGCACGGTTTTTTACAACCTAGTTATTTACAACACAGTTGTTTTACAACAGTTTTTTCACAACACATTTTTACGCAACAGTTTTAAAACAGCAACTTCAAAGTTTTACAATGGCTTTACAATACAGTTTTACAGTAGCAACTCTAAAATTTTACAATACCATTTTTCAATACATTTTTAGAATAGCAACCCTAAAGTTTCACAACACATTTCTCCACAACACGTTTTTCCACAACACGTTATTTACAACACAGTTTTTTGCAACAGTTTTTTCGCAACACACTTTTTTACAATACAGTTTTTTTACTATACAGTTTTTTACAACATGTTTTTCTACAACACATTTTTCACAACACAGTTTGACAACAGCAACTTCAAGGTTTTACAATAGTTTTAAAACACGGTTTTACAATACAGTTTTACAGTAGCCACCCTAACATTTTACAATACCGCGTTTCAATACAGTTTTACAGTAGCAACTAAAGTTTTACAATACCGTTTTAAGGTAGCAACCCTACAGCTTCACAACGGCTTTTTTTTACAACACAGTTTTACAAAACACAGTTTTAAAACAGCAACTTTAACGTTTTACAAAACAGTTTTACAACTCGGATTTACAATACTGTTTTACAGTAGCTACCCTAAAGCTTCACTCCACATATTTTTACACCACGTGTTTTTAAAACACATTTATTTTACAACACAGTTATTTCCAACACGTTTTTTACCATACGATTTCTTTACAACTGCTTTTTTACAACAGCTTTTTACAACACGTTTTTTACAACACAGTTTTACAACAGCAACTCTAAAGTGTTACAATACCATTTCTCAATACAGTTTTAGTGTAGCAACCCTAAAGCTTCACAACACGTTTTTTTACACCACGTGTTTTTAAAACACATTTATTTTACAAAACAGTTTTTTCCAACGCCTCTTTTTCCAACACGTTTCTTTACAACATAATTATTTACAACTCAGTTTTACAACAGCAACTTCAATATTTTACAATACAGTTTTACAACACGGTTTTACAGCAGCAACCCTAAAGCTTCACAACACACTTTTACGCAACACAGTTTTCAAACAGCAACTTTAAAATTTTACAATACTTTTACAATACAGTTTTACAACTTGGTTTTACAGTAGAGTTTTACAGTAGCAACCCTAAAGCTTCACAACACGTATATTTACACCACATGTTTTAAAAACACAGTTTTTTACCACACAGTTTTTCCAGCACAGTTTTTTACCACACAGTTTTTCAACACGTTTTTTACCACACAGTTTTTCCAACACGTTTTTTACACCACAGTTTGACAACAGCAACTTCAAAGTTTTACAATAGTCTTACAACACAGTTTTACAATACAGTTTTACAGTAGCAACCCTAAAGTTTTACAATACGGTGTTTCAATACAGTTTTAGAGTAGCAACTGAAGTTTAACAATACCGTTTTACAATACGGTTTTAAGGTAGCAATCCTAAAGCTTCACAACACGTTTTTTTACAACACAGTTTTACACAACAACAGTTTTCAAACAGCAACTTTAAAGTTTTACAATACTTTTACAATACAGTTTTACAGTAGCAACCCTAAAGCTTCACAAAATGTGTTTTTACCCCACAGCTTTTTCAACACGTGTTTTTACCCCACAGCTTTTTCAACACGTGTTTTTACCCCACAGCTTTACAACACGTGTTTTTACCCCACAGCTTTTTCAACACGTGTTTTTACCCCACAGCTTTACAACACGTGTTTTTACCCCACAGGTTTTTCAACACGTGTTTTTACCCCACAGGTTTTTCAACACGTGTTTTACAACACAGCTTTACAACAGCAACTTCAAAGCTTTACAATAGTCTTACAGTACAGTTTTAGAGTAGCAACCCTAAACCTTCACAACACGTTTTTTTACAACACGTTTTTTACAACACGGTTTTTTACAACACGGTTTTACGACAGCAACTTCAATGTTTTACAATAGTTTTACAATACAGTTTTACAACGTGGTTTTACAACACGGTTTTACAGTAGCAACCCTAAACCTTCACAACGCGGTTTTACACCAGCAACTACAAAGTTTTACAATGCAGTTTTACACCACGCGGTTTTACACCAGCAACTACAGAGTTTTACAATGCAGTTTTACAACACGGTTTTACAACTCAGCTTTACAATACAGTTTTACAGTAGCAACTCTAAAGTTTTACAATACCGTTTTACAATACCGTTTTAAGGTAGCAACCCTAAAGCTTCACAACACGTTTCTTCACAATGCTGTTTCTTCAACACGTTTCTTCACAACGCTGTTTCTTCAACACATTTCTTCACAACACAATTATTTACAACTCAGTTTTACAACAGCAACTCCAATGTTTTACAATACTTTTACAATACAGTTTTACAACTCGGTTTTACAATACAGTTTTACAGTAGCAACCCTAAAGTTTTACAATACCGTGTTTCAATACAGTTTTAGAGTAGCTACCATAAAGCTTCACAACACTTGTTTTTACACCACGTGTTTTTAAAACACAGTTATTTACGACGCAGGTTTTTTGTCAACACGTTTTCCGCGACGCAGGTTTTTTGTCAACACGTTTTCCGCGACGCAGGTTTTTTGTCAACACGTTTTCCGCGACGCAGGTTTTTTGTCAACACGTTTTCCGCGACGCAGGTTTTTTGTCAACACGTTTTCCGCGACGCAGGTTTTTTGTCAACACGTTTTCCGCGACGCAGGTTTTTTGTCAACACGTTTTCCGCGACGCAGGTTTTTTGTCAACACGTTTTCCGCGACGCAGGTTTTTTGTCAACACGTTTTCCGCGACGCAGGTTTTTTGTCAACACGTTTTCCACAACGCAGTTTTTTACAACGCAGTTTTACAAGAGCAACTTCAAGGTTTTACAATAGGTTTGCAACACGGTTTTACAATACTGTTTTACAGTAGCTACCCTAAAGCTTCACAACGCAGTTGGTTGTTGTTTCCAACGCGGTTTTCTACAACGCGGTTTTGCAACAGCAACTTCAAGGTTTTACAATAGGTTTGCAACACGGTTTTACAATACTGTTTTACAGTAGCTACCCTAAAGCTTCACAACGCAGTTGGTTGTTGTTTCCAACGCGGTTTTTCTGCAACGCGGTTTTTCTGCAACGCGGTTTTAGAGTAGCAACTAAAGTTTTACAATACCGTGTTTCAATACAGTTTTAGAGTAGCAACTAAAGTTTTACAATACCGTGTTTCAATACAGTTTTACGGTAGCAACCCTAAAGCTTCACAACACGTTTTTTTACAACACAGTTTTACACAACAACAGTTTTCAAACAGCAACTTTAAAGTTTTACAACACTTTTACAACACAGTTTTAGAGTAGCAACCCTAAAGTTTTACAATACCATGTTTCAATACAGTTTTAGAGTAGCAACTAAAGTTTTACAATACCGTGTTTCAATACAGTTTTAGAGTAGCAACTAAAGTTTTACAATACCGTGTTTCAATACAGTTTTACGGTAGCAACCCTAAAGCTTCACAACACGTTTTTTTACAACACAGTTTTACACAACAACAGTTTTCAAACAGCAACTTTAAAGTTTTACAACACTTTTACAATACAGTTTTACAGTAGCAACCCTAAAGCTTCACAACACGTTTTTTTACAACACAGTTTTACACAACAACAGTTTTCAAACAGCAACTTTAAAGTTTTACAACACTTTTACAATACAGTTTTACAGTAGCAACCCTAAAGCTTCACAACACGTTTTTTTACAACACAGTTTTACACAACAACAGTTTTCAAACAGCAACTTTAAAGTTTTACAACACTTTTACAACACAGTTTTAGAGTAGCAACCCTAAAGTTTTACAATACCGTGTTTCAATACAGTTTTCAGGTAGCAACCCTAAAGCTTCACAACACGTTTTTTTACAACACAGTTTTACACAACGCAGTTTTCAAACAGCAACTTTAATGTTTTACAATAGTTTTACAATACAGTTTTACAACTCGGTTTTACAATACAGTTTTACAGTAGCAACCCTAAAGTTTCACAATACCGTGTTTCAATACAGTTTTAGAGTACCTACCATAAAGCTTCACAACACTTGTTTTTACACCACGTTCTTAAAACAAAGTTATTTACAGCACCATTTTGTCAACACGTTCTTTCCACAACGCGCGGTTCTTTTTTTACAGCGCGCGGTTCTTTCCACAGCGCGCGGTTCTTTCCACAGTGCGCGGTTCTTTTTTTACAGCGCGCGGTTCTTTCCACAGCGCGCGGTTCTTTTTTTACAGCGCGCGGTTCTTTCCACAGCGCGCGGTTCTTTCCACAGCGCGTTCTTTTTACAGCGCGCGGTTCTTTTTACAGCGCGCGGTTCTTTCCACAGCGCGTTCTTTTTACAGCGCGCGGTTCTTTCCACAGCGCGTTCTTTTTACAGCGCGCGGTTCTTCTTACAGCGCGCGGTTCTTTTTACAGCGCGTTCTTTTTACAGCGCGCCGTTCTTTTTACAGCGCGCCGTTCTTTCCACAGCGCGTTCTTTTTACAGCGCGCCGTTCTTTCCAACACGTTGTTTTTACAACGCGCCGTTCTTTCCACAGCGCGCCGTTCTTTCCAACACGTAGTTTTTACAACGCGCCGTTCTTTCCACAGCACGCCGTTCTTTCCACAGCGCGCCGTTCTTTCCAACAAGTTGTTTTTACAACGCGCGGTTCTTTTTACAGCGCGCCGTTCTTTCCACAGCGCGTTCTTTTTGCAGCGCGCGGTTCTTTTTACAGCACGCGGTTCTTTCCACAGCGCGTTCTTTTTACAGCGCGCCGTTCTTTTTACAGCGCGCGGTTCTTTCCACAGCGCGTTCTTTTTACAGCGCGCCGTTCTTTCCACAGCGCGCCGTTCTTCCCACAGCGCGCCGTTCTTTCCAACACGTTGTTTTTACAACGCGCCGTTCTTTCCACAGCGCGCCGGTCTTTCCAACACGTTGTTTTTACAACGCGCCGTTCTTTCCACAGCGCGCCATTCTTTCCAACACGTTGTTTTTACAACGCGCGGTTCTTTTTACAGCGCGCCGTTCTTTCCACAGCGCGTTCTTTTTACAGCGCGTTCTTTTTACAGCGCGCGGTTCTTTCCACAGCGTGCCGTTCTTTCCACAGCGCACCGTTCTTTCCACAGCGCACCGTTCTTTCCACAGCGCGTTCTTTCCACAGCGCGCCGTTCTTTCCACAGCGCGCCGTTCTTTCCAACACGTTGTTTTTACAACGCGCCGTTCTTTCCACAGCGCGCCGTTCTTTCCACAGCGCGCCGTTCTTTCCACAGCGCGCCGTTCTTTCCAACACGTTGTTTTTACAACGCGCGGTTCTTTTTACAGCGCGCCGTTCTTTCCAACACGTTGTTTTTACAACGCGCCGTTCTTTTTACAGCGCGCCGTTCTTTCCACAGCGCGCCGTTCTTTCCAACACGTTGTTTTTACAACGCGCGGTTCTTTTTACAGCGTGCCATTCTTTCCAACACGTTGTTTTTACAACGCGCGGTTCTTTTTACAGCGCGCCGTTCTTTCCACAACGCGCCGTTCTTTCCAACACGTTGTTTTTACAACGCGCGGTTCTTTCTACAACGCGCCGTTCTTTACACAACGTGCCGTTCTTTCCAACACGTTGTTTTTACAACGCGCGGTTCTTTGTACAACGCGCCGTTCTTTCCAACACGTTGTTTTTACAACGCGCGGTTCTTTCTACAACGCGCCGTTCTTTCCAACACGTTGTTTTTACAACGCGCCGTTCTTTTTACAACGCGCCGTTCTTTTTACAACGCGCCGTTCTTTCCACAACGCGCCGTTCTTTCCACAACGCGCCGTTCTTTCCAACACGTTGTTTTTACAACGCGCGGTTCTTTCTACAACGCGCCGTTCTTTCCAACACGTTGTTTTTACAACGCGTGGTTCTTTCTACAACGCGCCGTTCTTTCCAACACGTTGTTTTTACAACGCGCGGTTCTTTCTACAACGCGCCGTTCTTTCCACAACGCGCCGTTCTTTCCAACACGTTGTTTTTACAATGCGCCGTTCTTTCCACAACGCGCCGTTCTTTCCACAACGCGCCGTTCTTTCCAACACGTTGTTTTTACAACGCGCGGTTCTTTCCACAACGCGCCGTTCTTTCCACAACGCGCCGTTCTTTCCAACACGTTGTCTTTACAACGCGCGGTTCTTTCTACAACGCGCCGTTCTTTCCACAACGCGCCGTTCTTTCCAACACGTTGTTTTTACAACGCGCGGTTCTTTCTACAACGCGCCGTTCTTTCCAACACGTTGTTTTTACAACGCGCCGTTCTTTCCACAACGCGCCGTTCTTTCCAACACGTTGTTTTTACAACGCGCGGTTCTTTCTACAACGCGCCGCTCTTTCCACAACGCGCCGTTCTTTCCAACACGTTGTTTTTACAACGCGCGGTTCTTTCTACAACGCGCCGCTCTTTCCACAACGCGCCGTTCTTTCCAACACGTTGTTTTTACAACGCGCGGTTCTTTCTACAACGCGCCGTTCTTTCCACAACGCGCCGTTCTTTCCAACACGTTGTTTTTACAACGCGCGGTTCTTTCTACAACGCGCCGTTCTTTCCAACACGTTGTTTTTACAACGCGCGGTTCTTTCCACAACGCGCCGTTCTTTCCAACACGTTGTTTTTACAACGCGCGGTTCTTTCCACAACGCGCCGTTCTTTCCAAGACGTTGTTTTTACAACGCGCGGTTCTTTCCACAACGCGCCGTTCTTTCCAACACGTTGTTTTTACAACGCGCGGTTCTTTCTACAACGCGCCGTTCTTTCCACAACGCGCCGTTCTTTCCAAGACGTTGTTTTTACAACGCGCCGTTCTTTCCACAACGCGCCGTTCTTTCCAACACGTTGTTTTTACAACGCGCGGTTCTTTCTACAACGCGCCGTTCTTTCCACAACGCGCCGTTCTTTCCAACACGTTGTTTTTACAACGCGCGGTTCTTTCTACAACGCGCCGTTCTTTCCACAACGCGCCGTTCTTTCCAACACGTTGTTTTTACAACGCGCGGTTCTTTCTACAACGCGCCGTTCTTTCCACAACGCGCCGTTCTTTCCAACACGTTGTTTTTACAACGCGCGGTTCTTTCTACAACGCGCCGTTCTTTCCACAACGCGCCGTTCTTTCCAACACGTTGTTTTTACAACGCGCGGTTCTTTCTACAACGCGCCGTTCTTTCCACAACGCGCCGTTCTTTCCAACACGTTGTTTTTACAACGCGCGGTTCTTTCTACAACGCGCCGTTCTTTCCAACACGTTGTTTTTACAACGCGCCGTTCTTTTTACAACGCGCCGTTCTTTCCACCACGTTGTTTTTACAACGCGCCGTTCTTTTTACAACGCGCCGTTCTTTCCACAACGCGCCGTTCTTTCCACCACGTTGTTTTTACAACGCGCCGTTCTTTCCACAACGCGCCGTTCTTTCCACAACGCGCCGTTCTTTCCACAACGCGCCGTTCTTTCCACAACGCGCCGTTCTTTCCACAACGCGCCGTTCTTTCCACAACGCGCCGTTCTTTCCACAACGCGCCGTTCTTTCCACAACGTTGTTTTTACAACGCGCGGTTCTTTCCACAGCGCGCGGTTCTTTCCAACACGTTGTTTTTACAACGCGCGGTTCTTTCCACAGCGCGTGGTTCTTTCCCCAGCGCGCGGTTCTTTCCAACACGTTGTTTTTACAGCGCGCGGTTCTTTCCACAGCGCGTGGTTCTTTCCCCAGCGCGCGGTTCTTTCCAACACGTTGTTTTTACAGCGCGCGGTTCTTTCCCCAGCGCGCGGTTCTTTCCCCAGCGCGCGGTTCTTTCCCCAGCGCGCGGTTCTTTCCCCAGCGCGCGGTTCTTTCCCCAGCGCGCGGTTCTTTCCACAGCGCGCGGTTCTTTCCACAGCGCGCGGTTCTTTCCACAGCGCGCGGTTCTTTCCACAACGTTGTTTTTACAACGCGCGGTTCTTTCCACAGCGTGCGGTTCTTTCCACAGCGTGCGGTTCTTTCCACAGCGCGCGGTTCTTTTTACAGCGCGCGGTTCTTTTTACAGCACGCGGTTCTTTTTACAGCACGCGGTTCTTTCCAACACGTTGTTTTTACAGCGCGCGGTTCTTTTTACAGCGCGCGGTTCTTTCCACAGCGCGCGGTTCTTTCCACAGCGCGCGGTTCTTTCCAACACGTTGTTTTTACAACGCGCGGTTCTTTTTACAACGCAGTTATTTCCAACACATTGTTTTTACAACAGCAACTTCAAAGTTTTACAATAGTTTTACAATTCAGTTTTACAGTAGCACCCCTAAACCTTCACAACACGGTTTTTTACAACACGGTTTTACAACAGCAACTTCAAAGTTTTATAATGGTTTTCGCTACACGGGTTTTAGAGTAGCAACCCTGAAGTTTTACAATAGCTTTACACAACAACAACTCAGCTTTACACAACAACAACTCAGCTTTACAGTAGCAACCCTAAAGCTTCACAACACATTCCTCTACAACACACACGTTCCTCTACAACACGAACTACTTTCCCAACCCCCCACTTAATGACACATACCACAGTGTTATGCTTACCCGCTCATTCCAGAGTCAGAACCTACAACCATCATCACTCATGGTACCTGAGATAGCAACACACACAAAATTAGCATAGCACTCGTGAGAAGTCACCAGCCCCATACTCTTCCTCCCTAATCCACAGCTCACCTCAAACGCTCATCCCATTCCAAAGGTGGCCCGCACAGCGCGTCCAAAACAAAAGGGAAAAGCTTAAACCAAACTGCCCCATCATACTTCGATATACAACACCAACCCAGCCCACAACCACCTCACCTTCTCAGACTGCTCATCGGCCTGCGGCTTCGCCCCTCCAAGGCTGCGTGCGCCACCTGCAAAAACCAAAGCAGAAGACGCATGCCGAGACACCGCCCGAAACCTCAGCCCGCCCGCACCGATTCCCGACTCCCTCTCCTTTACCTTGGCCGCTCAACCACCCCACCTCTGCCATCGACAGCTTGCCACGTTGAAGCCTCCATACCACCTGCAAAAAACAAATAACAAGGGATGCTGCCAACTTCACCAACAATACACCACCTCCAAAGGAACCATTGCTTCAACCCAGTAGTCACGGCTCAACTTGCCAAGTCACCTCCGATGCCGATAGCCCGCTCCGCTCATTCCTTCGCACCTTCAAAATATAAAAAAAGTAAAAACCCTATCACCTAATCATAGAGCCACCGGCCACATCTTCCCTCTGACTCCACTCACAGACCCACCTCCTTACGGTGCTCCGCTGCCTTTCCCCGTCGCTCTCTGGCACGCATCTTGTCCCTCCGCAACTAAAAAAAAAAAAACCATATTGAACAAGTCACCTGGATGCAGAGCAAGAGCTTAACAACTCCAGAGGTCTTGATTCCATCTACAAAGACCATCTGGAGTCCAACTACAGCCTGCTATTTAAAAAGAAAACAAAACAAAAAAAACCCAAAAACACGCCAACCAAAAAAAAACCAGGGCAAAACTTTAAGCCCATCACGTGCAAGACTTAACACCTTAGAGATTCAAATCCGCTTCACTACCCCTCAACAACCCCTGCCACACGGCTCCAATCGTCTCTGTGAAACACTATCGGCACAGCTGTCCACACAGCCCGCCGACGCCTACTTGAGCTGAGATGACTGTACGACCCTCGCCTAAACAGTCTAGGCACATCGTTTCACCCAGACTCTTATCGCTGTTCCACCTACCCCTGACTCTACATCCCCGGGCAGAGCAGCTCCAAGCCAAACACACCCATGCGCAGAACCTCGCCACGTGGAACGCTACCAACGAGGCGATTCAAAGAGAGAAAAAACTCTCAGCAAAAAGAACGACCCCCGGACGGGAGGCGCCGTCAGGCAAGACGACCTACGGGGCCGCCACCGTGAGGCCAGGAGGCTCTACGGCAGACCCCGAGGAGAGGAGTCGAACGTAACACCCCATTACAAGACGACACTGTCAAAACCCAGATGACGGATGTGCCAGAAGCCTGGCGTCAAGACCTAAGGACGTCAGGATGCGGGGAAGAAGTCCCAGTCCGAGAAAATGAATGGCTAGAGAGTGGGGCTGCCGACGCAGCCCGGAAGAACGCCACAAAAGAGGACCGACCGGAACCCGCCGAGACCGATCCACGCTTTAGAGCTCCGAACGCAAGAAAAGAAGCACCCGATTAGCACCGGGCCGATGAGTACGGGCATTCGAGACCCTAGGGACGGTGCCCGAAGCGCATGCCACGCTCCTCCGGCGCAAAGCGCGACGAGGACATCGAGACCTGAGGAAGGTCGAAGGCACAGAAGACAGACTACGCAAACTACACACCACTGCAGACACAGGCTGGACCTGCCCTGCCCGGCACACGCAGGTCTCGTGCTGAAAAGCAACCCGCTCCCTTTGCCTGCCTAAAGGGGACTGCTTTGGGACAGCCCTCTCTCCTGCTCTAACTTTAAAACCCCTCCCTGCAATTCCCAGCTTCGTCCCTTCCTCCCAGCCTCTCCCCAGCCCTGGTCCCTCAACGTAGCTTTCAGAGGGCCGAGGGGCCGAGTCCATCCTCCACAAAAACCACACAGGCTAACTGGGATGTTCCTCAAGGTGACACATTGGTCTTCAACGTCTGCAATAGAACAAGCACAGAAAAAAAATAAACCAGAAAAGGGAGTAAGCATCCCGCCAGCCAATGCCAACTACTTCCCCAACTCCCCCCTCCTCACAAGCGCCACCGTGTTCACTTCCCCGCTCATTCCAGAATCAGACCCTGCAGCCATCGTCACTCGTGGTACCTAAGGTACCAAGACACACCAAATTAGCATGGCACTCGTGAGAAGTCATCGGCCCCACGCTCCTCCTCGCTAATCCACAGCTCTCCTCAAACGCTCATCCAATTCAAAGATAGCCCACACAGCGCCTCCAAAACAGAAGGTAAATGCTTAACCGAGCAGCCGCATAATACTTTGCTGTTCAACACTGACCCGACCGACAACTGCCTCACCTTCTCGGACCGCTCACTGGCATGCAGCTTTGCAGGAGACTTTATAGCAGACTTCATGGTATGTAAAGGGTGCCTATAAGAAACCTGCAGAGGCTCTTTTTACAAGGGTGTACAGCAATAGGACAAGGTGGTAACAACTTTAGTCCTTAAGAGGGTACATTTAGTTTAGGTGTTAGGAAGAAGTTTCTCACTATGGGTGGCGAGGCACTGGAACGGGTTGCCCAGAGAACCTGCGGATGCACCCTCCCTGGAAGCATTCGAGACCAGGTCAGATGGGGCTTTGAGCAACCTGGTCTTGCAGAAGGTGTCCCTACCCATTGCTGGGGGGGTTGGAACCAGAGGATCTTTATGGTCCCTTCCAACCCAAACCATTCTATGACATCCAAATTCAACTGCAAAACTCATCTGAGAAAGGCTGGTGAACCCTCCTCCCTTTCCCCATCAGTCCCAAAACTTTAGAAACCCCTTTTCTTCTTCTCAACTGTCAGGAAAGCAACCCCACTGCTTCCTGACACCTCCTGCCCTCCATTTGCACCCCTGAACCCCCTTCAGTGGCTACTCCTCAGGAGCCGCTCTTCTGAGCCACATCCCAAGTTCTGGGGGCACCTCCTAACCTACAACTTCCCAGAGACTCTGAGCTCTGCCACACGTCCACAAAATAAAGTTAAGTCCTAAGGCTTATAATCCACGAGGGGCCTGCCACAAGCTGCAAAGGTTCTAGGGACAACATGGCATTCTGTGGGCAATGAGGAAAGGTGACGAGGCATCCCAGGGCCTGAAAGGCACTGTGCCTCCTGGCCCTTCTGCTTTCTTCAGAAATACTAAAACTCCATACACAGATGCATATAAGACGCTCACCCTAACCCCTGCTAAACAATGTCACCATCGGTCCTGTTAAGAGAGATATCAGCAACTTACACAGCATACAGCAGAACTGGTGAAAAAAAACAAGGTTCCGTTTTCAATAAAGTTGGGAATTCCAGGAAAACACAATGCATGAAGAATTAAAAAAAAAAAAAAAAGCATACTATTAAACCCTCTTTCTACCCCTGAACACTCAAAACAAAATTACTGACCTGAAAAAAAGAGAGGGAAAAAAAAGCTGCATACAAGTGTTACTTTCTACTACACATGCTGCTGAACCTTGACTGGTCCTGAAGCTCTTACCTCAGGCAGACACCTCTTCCCAAAGGGCTGAGCCAGCTCAAAAGCTGCAAAGGACTCAAGGAAGAGCTGAGCACCAACACCAGAGAAACCCAGGAGCACAATGAACTCCCTCAGCAGAGGCTGTGGCTCAAATACCCTGACCCTCCGCCCACCACCCTTAGCACAATCACCTGGGAAAGGGGAAGGGCAAACCACCAGAGGTTATGAAGTCAGCTGGAGGAGCAGCAGCACTGTTCTCACCTGCCTTAAATTTACAGCAAGCAAAGCCCTGAACAGAGAAAGTAGCCCCTGCAGGAAATGACACTACTTGCTCCTGTACTACAGCTACACCTATTGCATCAGCAATGTGACCGGGTAGAGAATTACACTTAATTTTTCTGGGGTGTAGATAGAAAACAATAGATGTCCTTCTAAACTATGTAAGAAACTAGCTCATTAAATGCAATGACAATGTTGTTATCAAAATTGATGTGCTTTAGTTTCCTATAAAAAAGCCAAAACACTCTGGGGTTATGCTTCATTTCTAGCAAGACTGTGCATACCACCTAACTTCTACCAGAACTACCTTCTGGATAGGGATGAATCAAAAAGCAGAATTAGATCCCTTAAGAATTCCATCTCCAAAATATCTCTGGTTGCAAAATAAATTATTTACTGTGAATAGCCAATGATTCAGAGTCCCCCTGAGCGTGTCTCCAACTGACTCCCTTAACAGAGGTACAAGAGTCCCAAAGTGCAAAAGACACCAAAAAAACATGGAAATACACGGGGGGGACCAGGCAGCAGCCATGCCCCAAAGGGACAGGCTGGGTGGGTGGGGCAACAACGCCCCCTGCAGTCATGCAGCAAAGGGTCGGCAGCAGCCACGCCCCCCGCAGTTTACGTGGGGACAGCAGCCACAAATGACACCAAGAAAACATGGAACTTCAGGGATACACGGTGGGTGGGGGGAAGGGGGTGACACCCCCACCAATCGGCATGGGAAAAAACTCGCATGGAAGGTGGGTTAGATGGATAGTTTGGGGTGGAAAGATATGTGCGCAAGAACATGCACAGGCTGGGGGGGGCATGCATGAGGTTTACCTTCACCAGGGGCTCCACCCACGTAATCCACAGTAGGTAAACTCGTCTGGGATAATCTGCAACAGCAATTCCACTCTGGGTTCTTGACCCAACGCCAGATAATCCACACTGCCTGCCCCATGGAGGGGGTGCTTCCCACAGGATGGGGCATCTGCTGAGCATCACCACACCCTTACGACAACACATCTGAAAAATTAAAATCACAAATTGTATTTCAGCATATTAAAAAAATAACACCAAATGAGTAGAAGAATTCCAGCAAAGGGAGAGGCTAGCAGGTGCCCTAATTAGGACTCGAGCTAAACAGGTCAGCTCACAATACGACACATCCTTTAGAAGGTAGACTGATGAAAACTGGTTTGCTGCTAGATAACTGTATAAGTGAGATTTGATAAATGATCATATATTAACATTATGGTTGAAACAGTAGACAACGGGTAGCTGGGGACATAATTACAAAAGTGTAGTCAAGTGATTAACTAGTAATTATTCATAAGTTTTGCAGTTCTTTGCTCTTATGACTAGATGGTCCTGTACACTAGATGAGAACAATGCTGAAACTGACCACGTGTGATTGAAACTGCATTAAGCTTCAAGATCAAAGAACAAGGACAAGAATAAAGACTTCAAGGACAGCCAACAGGAACTTCAAATGGGTCGGTGGTCGTAAAAGCAGCCCTTTGCCTCAAATGGATCCTTCATTGCGTATGATAGGATGTAGGCAGTACTAAGATAATCAGTTGCAATCATTTTTATGTATATGTATACTAATCTGATTAATATGCAATTAGTTATTCTATATAACCTGTTTGTGCTAAAGCTGTGGTATGCACACTAGGTGGAAATATCCCCCGTGCATCCAGCGCTGCAATGAAGAATGCCTGCTTTCTAAAACTCCAAAACAAGTCTTAGAGAGTTTCTTTGACCGGCTTTTCAGTATCAGAGAGGTGCAATTGCAACAAAATGAGTCCAAAGGGGGCTTACAGAGCTAAAAGTGTGCTGCAGGGAAAATCTAAGACCTCGGGAGACATTGTGACAGTAGCAGAGGGCTTCTGAGAGGGACAGGCAAAAGAAGGCTCGAGGCCATGATGAAGAAGTCCAGAAGGGATTTGAATAGACTACAGATGTCCTCAGGGGACTAGGGACTGAACAGAGGTATGCTAGCTAGCATAGAGGACAACATGAGCATTCTGGAGATGAAAGATGGCATCAGGAAAGGTTCTCAGGGAGGGAGAAGGGTGCAAAGTGCACAACAGAGCCAAAAGAGGGCTGTGGGGCACAAGGATGGCCTCAGGAGGCATGATGATGGGAGAAGAAGGGTGCTGAGAGTGAAAGACAGAAGGCAGCTCTGGGACACAATGCAAAACTCAAGAAGGTGTCCCAGCAATGTACAGATGTCCTCAGGGGATGAGCGACAGAATGGAGACATCCAAGATGGCAGTGAATAAGGTAAGAGTGCTCTGGGGCACAATGAAAGCCTCAGGAAGAATTGTCTCTGAATACGAAAGAAACAAAGCCTGCTACAGAACTCAAGGATAGCGATGGAACAGAAGGATGCTCGCAGGAAGCATTGTGACAGAAATAGAGGGGTGCTGAGGTAGACAGAGACACAGAAGAAGGCTCGAGGGCACAAAGATACTCGGGAGGAGATTTGAACACGGTACAGGTATCATGAGGGAGACTGACCCACTGGAGGCAAGCGAGATGGAAGAGAGGACAAAAAGACTGCTCTGAGGAAGAGGCAACGTTCTGACAAACCAAGGGGGGTGCAAATTACACCCCAGAGACAAAAGCATGCCGAGGAGACCCTCTAAAGCCTGAGGATGAACCAAGAAAAGAGCCCCCCAAAAAATAAAAGTAGACATAGAAAGAAAATTTAAAAAAAATAAAAGGGTACAAGGCACAGGAGAAAAATTTAAAAATAGGGACAGAAAACTACATAAAAGTAGACATAGAAAAGAAATTCAAGAAGGAAGGCATTAAAGGAGGAAAAAAATTTAAAAATAGGGACAACAAACTAAGTAAATGGAGACATAAAGAAAATTCTAAAATTGACAACCTACCCAACTGTTGTGGTTTAACCCCAGCCAGCAACTAAGCAGCCGCTCACTCACTCCCACCACCACCCAGTGGGTTAGGGGAGAGAATCGAGGGGAAAAAAAAAAAAAGTAAAACTTGTGGGTTGATATAAAGACAGTTTAATAGGACAGAAATGAAGATAATAATAACATAATTGGAGATAATAATATACAAAACATAATACTTGGAGATAATATACAAAACAAGTGATGTGCAATGCAATTGCTCACCGCTCACCTACCGATGCCCAGTTAGTTCCCAAGCAGCGATCTGGGGCCCCTGCTCCCCACCCCCAGCCAACTCCCCCCAGTTTATATACTGTGCATGACATCATAAGGTACGGAATATCCCTTTGGCCAGTTTAGGTCAGCTGTCCTGGCTGTGTCCCCTCCCAACTTCTTGTGCCCCTCCAGCCTTCTTGCTGGCTGGGCATGAGAAGCTGAAAAATACTTGACTTGTTTTAAATACTACTTAGCAACAACTGAAAACACCAGTGTGTTATTGTCGTGGTTTCAGCCCAGCCGGTAACAAAGGACCACGCAGCCGCTCGCTCACTCCTCCCACCCCCTCCGGTGGGATAGGGAGGAGACGGAGGAGAGAAAAGAAAAAAAAACTGGAACCTCGAGGGTTGAGATAAGGGCAGTTTACTGGGACAAACAACAACGGTACTAATGAAAGAATATACAAAAAGTGTGATGCACAGTGCAACCGCTGACCACCCGGAACACGACGCTCCACCACTTCCCCCACCGAAAGTCCAGAGCGCTCCCCCCGGCCCGCTCCCCATTTATATACCAAGCATGATGTCACATGGTATGGAATAGCTCCTTGGCTAGTTCAGGTCAGCTGCCCCGGCTATGCCCCCCCACCTCCCAGGTTCCTGTAAAAATTAACTCTATCCCAGCTGAACCCAGGACAGTTATCAACATTCTTCTCAAAATAAATCCAAACCATAACACTATACCAGCTACTAGAAAGAAAATTAACTCTGTCCCAGCCAAAATCAGGACACCAACAGACAAGAAAGAATTAAAAAGTAGGGACAGGAGGTAGATAAAAGCAGATGTAGAGAAAAAAAAAATTAAAGCGCAACAAGATTAAGAAAATAAAGGAAAAAAAAAAATGGGAACATCAAACTAAAACAAAATTTTAAAAGTGACAGCATTTTTAAATTACACAGCACAGACTAGAATAAAATATAAAGACAGTGAACTGGATAAAAGTAGATAAAAAAATAAAAGCAACAGGACACAGGAAATAAAAAAATAGGGTTAGACATCTTGATAAAAGTAGACATAGAAAATTTTAAAAGTCATAACATAGAGAACAGATAGGAAAAAAGGAAACAATAGAGACAGAAAAATACATAAAAGTGAACAAAGAAACAAAATTCAAAAGTGAAGGCATTAAGAGAGGAAAAAATTTTAAAATAGCAAAAACCCCTAAATAGACGGTGTGAGAGGCTGAAAGAGTTAATGTCTCAAACATCATGGTGGGGCAAGTTCTGCTTAACAACAAACTCTGCATAACAAGGAACCCTGCATAGCAAGGAACCACAGGTGAAAAGAAGCGGATCAGCACCCATCAGCAACAGGAGGGGAAGGGCATGCCAGAGGGTGCACAGCTCCCTGTTCTGATAATGCTGTTCTGATATGCTGAGCAGGACAGCTCACCATGCATGACAAAAGATCACATCTGCAGGGAAGGGGAAGTTACCCCCCAAACGACCCCCAAGTCCCAAAGGCTCACACACCACTCACTCATGACACCTAATTAACCTAACAAGTTTGAGTGCCTGCCCGAAGGAGGGGCAAGGACATTAAAAGGACACAAACTGAAGCCCCAGGTGTGCAAGTCCAGCAGGACTGGACCCCTCAGTTGACTGAACCAATGCTGCACCCAGGACTGGTGAAATCTTTCTCTTCTCTCTGTCTTGTTTCTCTCTTTCTTTTTCCTTTTCTATAATCCCTACATTTTATCCCTGTAAACATAAACCGTTGACCAAGTCTGGGACTAGGAGTGAATCCAGCTGCCCCAGGCTCCTCTGTGAGAAGGAGTCTAGAAAGCAAAGGGGTCTGCTCTGAACCTCGTGACTCGACCGGAGGGCTCTCCTTCTTGTCTTCCCTGAACCGATCCCAAAATAAGCAAGGCCTGTAGTATATGTTTGGTGATGTAGGGTTAGCACAGGTTACACAGTTTACTGATGTAGTTTCATGCCAATTTTTGTGGTGAGCGAATAAAGTTGAGTTTTGTGAGTTAAAGGATCCCTAGTGTCGTTTCACTTTAATCCTGACCTGGGAACCGGCAAACCTGAGTTGTCATCCTGAGAAAGTGAGATGTGACAGACGAAGACATAGAAAGAAAATTTTAAAAGCAACTGGGTATGGGACATACTAGAATGGATTAAAAAATAAAGACAGCAAACTGGCTAAAAATAGACGAGGAAAGAAAATTTAAAAGAGATGGGGTACAGGACAGACAGGAAAATTTAAAAAAAGGGAGTGACATCTTGATAAAAGTAGACATAGAACGGAAATTTTAAAAGTAACAAGATACAGTAAACAGGAAAAAATTAAAAATAGGGACAGAAAACAAGATAAAAGTACACCTAGAAAAAAAGATTTGAAAAGTAAAAGAATTATGAGAGAAAAAATTGAAAAATAGGGACAGTGAACTACATAAAAGCAGACATAGAAAATTTTAAAAGCAATGCAGTTCATGACAGACAGGAAAGAATTAAAAAATAGAAACAGTTACTGGATAAAAGAAGACATAGAAAGACCATTTTAAAAGCACAGCATTAAGGAATTAAAGGGAAAAAAATAGGGACAGCAAACTAAAACAGACAGGAAATTTTAAAAGCAATGGAGTCTAAGACAAAGGAAAAAATTTAAAAATATTGATAGGCTGAAAAAGAGAAAGATACATAGAAAGTAAATTTTAAAAGTGATGCGGTATAGGACAGACAGGAAAGAATTAAAAACCAGTAATATGCAGCATCATAAAAGTAGACATAGAAGGAAAATTTAAAAAGTGATGGGGTACAGGACAGGAAAGAATTAAAAAATAGGGACAGAACTGGTTAACAGAGATAGAAAATTTTAAAAAGTGATGGGAATAAGGAAAAATGGAAAAGAATGAAAAATAGGGACAGCGAACTAAAGAAATAAAGATGTAGAACCAAAATCTAAAAAGCAACAGGCTACAGGACAGACAAGAAAGTATTAAACAATAGTGACAGCACACTAAATAGAGAAATAGAAAGGAAATGTAAAAGTGATGGAGTGCAAGACAGCGGAAAAATTAAAAAACAAAGTGAACTGGATAAAAGGTGACACAGAAAGAAAATTTTAACAGTGACAGCATTAAAGAAAGGCTAGGAAAAAAAATAAAAAATAAGGATAGGGTGAATAATAGAGAGACACAGAGAAAGAAAATGTAAGAAGTGACAGGGTACACGACAGCCAGGAAAGAATCAAAAAGCTGTGATACACTGCTTGATAAAAGTAGACATAGAAGGAAAATTTAAAAAATTATGGCATACAGGACAGGAAAGATATTTAAAAATAGGGAGAGAAAAATAGATAAATAGAGAGATGGAAAGAAAATTTTTAAAACAATGAGGTGCAAGACAGAGATGAAAAAACTAAAAATATATAGACAGTTGAACTGTATAAAACTAGCCATAGAAAGAAAATTTAAAAAGCAA
Organism: Harpia harpyja; assembly: GCF_026419915.1. Lineage (NCBI taxonomy): Eukaryota > Metazoa > Chordata > Aves > Accipitriformes > Accipitridae > Harpia > Harpia harpyja. Next base: position 112,559 of record NC_068943.1, read on the forward strand.
CTGCTTACAGGACATACAGGAAAGAATTAAAAAATAGGGACAGCAAACAAACAGACACAGAAAGAAAATGTTAAAAGTGAGATGGTACAGGACAGAGGATAAAATTAAAAAACAAAGACAGTGAATAGGTTAAAGTAGGCATAGAAAGCAAATTGGAAAAAAGTGACAGGTGTCATGGTTTAACCCCAGCTGGCAACTAAGCACCACCCAGCCGCTTGCTCGCTGCCCCCCTGCAGTGGGATGGGGGAGAAAAACCAGAAAAAAAGTAAAACTCACAGGTTGAGATAAAGCCAGTTTAATAGGTAAAGCAGAAGCCACGCGCACAAGCAAAGCAAGACAAGGAATTCATTCCTTGAAGCGTCCCGCCAGCAGGCGGGTGTTCAGCCATCTCCAGGAAAGCAGGGCTCCATCATGCGTAACGGTTATGTGGGAAGACAACTGCCATCGCTCTGAATGTCCCCCCTTCCTTCTCCTTCCCCCAGCTTTATATGCTGAGCATGACATCGTATGGTCTGGAACAGCCCTTGGGTCAGTTGGGGTCAGCTGTCCCAGCTGTGTCCCCTCCCAGCTCCTTGTTCAGCCCCAGCCTGCTCACTGGTGGGGCAGGGTGGGAAGCAGAACAGCCCTTGACTCTGAGCAAGCACTGCTCAGCAATAACAAAAACATCCCTGTGTTATCAACACTGTTTTCAGCACAACTCCAAAACATAGCCCCATACTAGCTACTGGAGGAAAATCAACTCTATCCCAGCCCAAACCAGCACAACAGGGTACATGACAGAGACAAAAGAATTAAAAAATAGGGACAGCTAACTAAACAAACAGACATAGGAAGAAAATTTAAAAGGTGATGGGCTACATGACAGACAGGAATAACTTAAAGACAGTGAATAGGTTAAAGTAGACATAGAAAAAGTAAAAAGCAACGGGGTACACAATAGTGAGGAAAGAATTAAAAAACAGTGATACACAGCTCGATAGAAGTAGACATAGAAGGAAAATTTAAGAAGTGATTGGGTACAGGACAGAAAAAATTTTAAAAATAGCCACAGTGAACTAAAACTGAGAAATATAAAGGAAATTTAAAAGTATCACGGGGCACAGGACAGAGAGATAAAAAATAAAGACAGTAAATTGGATAAAAGTAGACATAGAAAGCAAATTTTCAAAGCAACAGGGTACACAACAGACAGGAAATAATGAAAAAATAGCAATAGGCAGCTTCATAAATGTAGATGTAGCATCGTGGTTTAACCCTGGCTGGCAACTAAGTACCATACAGCTGCTCACTTACTCCCTCCTACAGTGGGATAGGGGGAGAATCAGGAGGGTAAATGTGAGAAACTCATGGGTTGATATAAAAAGTTTAATAATTAAAAAGACTTTTTTTTAAAAGTTGTAACAGAAAAAAAAAAACCAGCAAATGAAAACATTTGCTTACCACCAACTGACCGATGCCCAGCCAGTCTCAAGCAACTGGGTACAGGACAAAGAGGGAAGAATTAAAATATAGGGTCAGGGAGACAGAGAGGGGAAAACATAGAAATTAAATTTTAAAAGTAATGGGGTACAAGGCGGTGCAGAAAAAATAAAAAACAGGGAGAAGCAGCTGGTTAGAGAGAGGCATATTAAACATTTAAAAGGCAACAGGGTACTGGGCAGAGTTGATAGAAGAATAACAAGTTTTGAGGAGCCATACACATAGGTGGGCAGGCAGAGAGGGAGACGGAGGAAGGGAGGCGGAGGTGGGCCAGGATGTAGAGGAGAGGATGTGCGACTCACCACAGCTCCTGGTGCCGGCAGGAGACCTTCACCGCCCCGACGTTTCTCTCTCTGCCTCTGCCCCTTCCTCCTCCCCAGTGCCGGCTGCCTGACCCTCACCCACTCGGCAGCACGCAGCGGACGCCTCAATGCTCCTCATCCACAAGGCTTCCTTGATACGTGGCAGCTCACGCATGTAGCCAACAGAGGCCAGGAACAGCTCAGAGGGATCCTTCCTTGCCACAGGGACTGGCCATTCCTTGCTGCAGGCACCTACCAGCCAGACCCCCTTGCACTCCCTCCTCAGCCAGTTCCCCTGCCCAGGCAGCCCCCTTTACAGCTGGAGCCCCTTCACACAGCAGGGCCAGCCCCATCCTCAACCTCACTGGCCACACCTGGGGCCATCCCAGCCCCAGCTGGAGCCCATCAGGAACAGGGGCCATTGCCAAAGCCCCACAGCATATTATCCCTGCCCCTGCACCTACCCACATCCAGGGACACAGAGGAGGCAGGAAAAATTTATTCATTAATGCATATAAGAAATCCTGGCAATGAGTTGGCTACAAGGCTCAGTGCCCAAAGGCAGCAGGATGGGGTGATAAAAGGGAAGAGTAAAGCAGGAGGAAGGACAGAGGGACACAGAGGTGCAAGACAGGGAGCCAGAAAATGGGATGCTGGGAACAAGAGAGGGACAAGAAGCAGGAAAACAGTGTAGAGAGAGAAGCGCAGAGAGACTGAGCAAAACAACAGGGATGGAGATGGAGGAATAAATAATAGGAAGTGGGGGAGAGAAGGTGAAGGGACTGGCAGGACAACAAGATAAAGACAGGACAAGGGACAGGGAAACATTCTCAAGTGATATGGGAGAACAAACAGCAAGAACTAGAAAACAGAAACAGGGAGCCAGGTAGAGAGAAAATTTTCAAAAAGCAACAGCATATGAGAAACATAGGCAAGAACTAACAAATAGGCACAGGGAGACAGAAAGAGGGAGACGTAGAAAGAAAATCTAAGAAGTGACAGGGTACAGGACAGAGAGGGAAGAGTTAAGAACTAGAGACAGGGAGATGGATAGAAGGAAACAGAAAATTTTGAAAGCAACAGGGTACAAGAATCAAAAAGTAGGTACATGGAGCTGCATAGAGGGAGACATAAGAACGAAATTTGAAAAGCAACAGGGTACAAGAAACACAGGTGAGAAATTAAAATAAGGTCAGGGAGACAAAAAGAAGGAAAAGTAGCAAGAAAATTTAAAAAGCAACTGGGTTTAAGAAACATGCAAGAATTTAAATAAGGATGGAGAAGTAGAAAGTTTCAAAAGTGACGACATACAAGAAACATAGGCCAGATTTTAAAAATAGGGACAGGGAGCCTGAGAGAAGGAAACTGTGGTGGGTTGACCTTGGCTGGCTGACGAGCGTCCACCAAGCCACTCTACCATTCCCCCTCCTCAACAAGACCGGAGGGTAGAAAATACAACAAAAAAGCTTGTGGGTCAAGATAAGGACAGAGCAATCGCTCACCAATTACTGTCACAGGCAAAACAGACTCGACTTGGGGAAATTAATTTATTGTCAGTCAAAATCAGAGTACAATACGAACAAATCTGAAAAACACCTTCCCCCCACCCCTCTCTTTTTTTCCTGGGCTCATCTTCACTCCTGACTTCTCTACCTCCTCCTACCGAGCAGCACAGGGGGAGAAGGAGCGGGGGGTTGCAGTCAGTTCATCACAAGTTGTCTCTGCTGCTCCTTCCTTCTTTGTGCTCTTCTTCTGTTCCAGTGTGGTGTCACTCCCATGGGGCCGCAGGTCCTGCCAGAAAACCTGCTCCAGTGTGGGCTCCTCTCCACAGCGTCACAGCCTCCTTCGGGTGAATCCGCCTGCTCTGGCGAGGGGTCCTCCGTCGGCTGCAGGGTGCATATCTGCTCCGCCATGGACCTCCGTGGGCTGCAGGGGGACAGCCTGTGTCACCATGGTCTTCACTGCAGGCTGCAGGGGAATCTCTGCTTTAGGACCTGGATCACCACCTCCTTTTTCTTCTTCACTGACCTTGGTGTCTGCAGGACTGACAGCTTCTGCACAGCTTTTTCTTAGCCCTTCTTAAATATCACAGAGGTGCTACCAGCGTTGCTGGTTGGCTCAGCTTTGACCAGTAGCAGCTCCATCTTGGAGCTGGAACTGGCTGTGCCCAACATGGGGGCAAGTCCTGGTGTCTTCTCACAGAACCCACCCCTGCAGCCCCTATCCACTCCCCTGCCCCAGCTTGCCACACAAACTCACTACAACAGTGATCGGCTACAGGGCAGAGAGGCGGGATTGAAAAGTAAGGAAAGGGAGACAGAGAGAGACAGGGTGGGGAAATAGCAATGGGCTACAGGACAGAGAGGAGGAACTAATAAAAAAGGAGAGGGTACCAGACAGAGAGATGGATAAAAACAAATATTAGTGATGAGCCACAGGGCAAAAGGAAGAATTAAAAAACGGGACAGTGAGGTAGATGAGAGAGACTGAGAAATATCAAAAACACTGATGATCTAAAGGGGAGAGAGAGGGGAAATAAAGAATAGGGACAGGGAACCAGACAGAGAGAGAATAATAAAGACAAAAATGGGCTATGGGACAGTGAGGGAAGAAGTTAAAACATAGGGACAGGGACCTGGAACAAGAGAATCTAAGAAAGTAAAAGTGTATCCAGAATACAGGGCAGAGAAAGGAATTTAAAAATAGAGACACAGCATCAGACAGGTGAGAGCAGTGGGAATTGTGAAGGGCTAAAGGGCAGACAGGGAGGAATTAACAAGATTGGGATAAGAAGACAGACGGATAGATGGAGAAAGACAAAGGAGTGATGGGCTGCAAGGCAGAGACAGAGAATAAAAAAAAAGAGGGATGGGACAGGTCAGAAGTGCAGAGAGAAAAAGAAAACAGAGAGGCAGAACAACAGAGAAAGAGGGGGACTTAGAGAACAAGAAAGGGAGAGGTACAGAAAAAAAACCCCACAAAAAAATTAAAGCAGTGAGAGAAAGAGAAGGTGGGGGCAGGGAGGGACTGGGATGCAGAAGAGGGGTGACACAGCCCCAGGGGTCCAGGACTCACTGTACCTCCTGCTGTTGGAGCTGCTGGGAGAATTTGACAGTTCAGACATGTCTGTCTCTCTCTCCCTCTCCCTTCCTCCTCTGTAGCTGCACTCACTTGACTGTCATCCACCTAAGAGAATAGATTGGTGTCTTCCAGCTCTTACAATATGAGGCTTCCTAGAAACACAGCCTCACATGCACACACACTACATGGCTGTACTGTGGTTTTGGTTATGCATACAGACCCTGCCATGCACACTGGTGATCGGACCTGCTGAGGACTACACTAGGAAGGATCCATCCTCACCTGGAGAGGCAGGCTATCTCCTGTCTGCAGCTGGTGGCTGGATCCTCTTTATTTTATTCTTCAGCAGCTTTACCATTCTGTGGCCTCTCCAGCTTCAGCGTCAGCTTCAGCAGCTCCTGTCCACAGCCAGTAAGCGCTCCACCTGTCCCTCTGCGCTCCCGCGCCGCGAGGAGAGGGAGGCCAGGCAGAGACAGCCCACGCAAGCCTGAGGCTGCTGCAGTCAACGGCATCCCCAGGGGACGAACAGACAACCGCACCCACAGCGTGGCCTCTGGGAGAGGGAAGGAGGCAGCAGTGACCATTATTACCGCAGCTCGACCCTGGCCGGAGCCCCTCCTTCCGCAGACGCCGCTCATTCCCCGCGCCGCTGCTAACGGCACCCCCGTTAAGGGAGACTCCAGACCACCGCAGGGCCAGCTTGCTGCCCTCGCGACAGGGCTCGGGGGCTGCCTGCAGCTACAGCGCAGGCTTCAGGGGAGGGGCTGGAGCTGGGGGCAGCCGCACAGGCCAAGTGGGGCCGGGGGAGCTCTGGCGACTCGGGCAGGCGCCCGCTGGCCGCGCCTGGGGGGTGCCCGCCTCCGTCCCCTCTTCCCTTCTACCGGCTCTCAGGGAACTCCCCAGCGCTGCCCTGGCCCGGCTCGCCTCCAGCGGACCGGCAGCCTGCCGCGGCGGCAGCTTCACAGCTTCCCGTCCCGCCAGGGGGCAGGAGGCACCCCCTAGCCCCGCCCCCGCTGAAAGGGATCGCTCGTCTCACCCGCAGTCCCGGCGCTCGCCCGCTGCCACCCAGACCCGCGCCCTGCGAGCCGCCACGCTGCTCCCGGGGACCGCGCATGCGCCGGAGGGGCCGGAGCCGGCGCGCAAACGCCGGGCTGCCCCACGCGCAGAACGGCGCATGCGGCCGGGAGGGCTGGTCGGGGAGCGGGCGCGGCGGGAAGCCCGCGGAAAACCACGCGAAACCGGCAACGCTCCTGTGTCTGACCTGGTCTGACTCCGGGGGCCGCGGCGGCAGCGAGGACTACGCCGCTCCCGAGAGCCACGGAGCTGGCCGGCCGCCGAGTCCGGGAAAACTACAACTCCCGGCATGCCCCGGGAGGCAGCCAGCCCCGCTGCCTGACCCCGAGGGGACGCCGCTTCCGTTTCCGCCCACCCCCACGCCGGCGCAGCCGCAATCCCCGCCGGGCACCCAGCGCCGCTCCGGGCAGCTCCGGCGCGCTCCCGCCGCCGGCTCCGGCACGGCGCGGCACCCCCCACCCGGCTCCGGCTCCGGTCAGTCCCCGTCGCCGCCGCTCCGGCACGGCGCGGCACCCCCCGCCCGGCTCCGGGCAGCGCCCGCCGCCGCCGCTCCGGCACGGCGCGGCCCCGCCCCGCTGCCGCTCCGCGCGTCCGGCACGGACCCCGCCGTCCTCCTCGGGGCTTTCCCCGGGACCCGCCGGGCGATCGCGCAAGCCCCGCCACGAGGCCCGGGCCCCCCCCCGGCCCACGTGCTCCCGGCCCCCCCGCGAGCCCCCAGGGCCCCGGCCCCCCCCCGGCCTCGGCACAGGCGGCCCCCACCTCCCCCGGGCCACCCCCGCCTGGGACGGTCGCGGTCCGAGGGGCGCCCGGCCCCGCTCACCTTCTCCCGAGGGGCAGCCGCAGCCCGGCCACCGCTCTGCTCCGCTCCGCTCCTGCCTGGGCTCCCACCGGCCCCGCCGCGGCCCCTCCCCCGGCAGCCCCCCCTTCCCAGGGAGGGGCCGTCGCCATCAGCCTCACTGCCCACACCTGGGGCTCCTCCAGCCCCGGCCCGCAGCTGCGGTACCGAAATCCCGAATAAAACTCCACAACACCCATGGGAAGTTCAGAAGCAGGCGCTTCGTTTATGGAATGAAAGATGTCAAAGTAAGATGACTCTTGACGAGCTGTTCACTGGGGTAAAAATACAGATTTTAATACCCGTCTTATTTTAGTTCTAAGACTTGGCAATTGCCAGGTATCATCTTTTCGATTTACCCAGGTCCACCGCCGAGGCCACAAGGGAGATTTCTTCCAGAGAGAGGATAGAGTTATTAAGTCTAAAGTCCATTATTTGCTTTTGTCCTTCAGGAAGAGGTGAGTGGAGCATCTATCATCACTATTCACCCACACAGTTAACCCTAAACTTTTCACCTGTCCTTTAATACAGTCACTTCCAAGCTAATTTTTTTCCATTATTAAGAGGGGACCCAGGATCATTTAAAATATTATTCTACTTTCTACAAATACATGCCCCATCTTAGAGCTTTAGCTACTAGAGAAAGTCTTTGGATTTTGGGGTCAGAGGAGTTGCAAGTCTAAACTTTCATACCCTTCTCTTTAGGATGTGTGATTTTTCTCTGTATGTCTAAACCAATCTAAATTTCCCTAGATGGTCCTGACTCTGGGTGGATCTAACAAGGATCCTGGAACTCCAGTAAATTCTAAACATCGTTTTATATTTTAAATATGGTCCCAAGTTCCTTTCTGCACTTGTCTCTACGGTTTTGGCAACTGGCAGCCCCAAGGGGTCTTTGTACAAGTTTCTCCCGAAGGGCGATAAATTTATTCTTTTGTCCGTGAGGTGGATGGTTTGGTAATGTTATAATTCAAAATGCTATAATTCCTTCTTTCAAATTTAAAAAAATAATTGCCTTTTAAATCCATCCAATTTAATTTGCTAAAATGATTCTCATTGTTCTACGTCTTTTCTCAAGTTTTGGTTAAATTCAGTGTCAGTATTCTCCACGGAACTAGATTTTCATCTGACTTTGGAATCGGAAGGCAGGCTGTTATCGAGGTTAAATTTTGTGTCTTTACAAAACTTCGAATCAATTCCAAAACTAGAATTTTTTTTTTTTAATCAAAATTACAGAAACGGTTAATATCAAGATTAATAGCTCAAACAATAATTGTTTCATTTTGTTTATCTTATGTTTAGAACCCCTCAAAAAAAATACTTAAACCCTATAACACACAAAAAGATTACTGCCCTTGACAATATTCCTAATAGCAACCCCAATATTATAAACTTTACACAATTCTTTTCCCAAATAGATAACGTGAAACTTACTTACAGGTTTTCAGTTTCAAAGGGCCAGTTTCTTTAGACTTCCAATTCCCTGTTGGTGCTTTCTTTAGTCTTGAATAATGAAGCCAAGGTTCTTCGCCCAGACCTTTACTGCTCTAAGTGTTGTTAAAATGACTCGATACGGTCCTTTCCACTTCTCAGTGATTTTATATATATTCAATCTCCTGGTCGGAAGGGATGCGCTGCTACGTCCAATTCTAAGGGTCCAGCTGCGGAGACATACTGACGAAGTTCTTGAAAAGAATTTCTCAAAGAAATCATAACACCTTTTAAAAACATATCTCCAAAGCCACTCCAGATACTCAGAACATAGGACTCTTGATACGGTCTTTCATATAACATTGCATAATGACTTAAATTTTCTTTCTCTTCTGGCTATACTCTGATTCTTAATAGAGCCATGGGTAAGGCTTTAACCCATGTGAGTGAGGTTTCCTGACAAATTTTACTCAACCGTTGCTTGAGGGTATAGTTCATTCTTTCTCCCCAACCCCCCCCCCCCCGCCCCCTTGCTTGTGGTCTATATGGGGTGTGATAGTCTCAATCTATAGATAATACTTTGCTCGACTTGTCTCATCATCTTTGCTATGAAATGAGGGCCATTGTCAGATGACATTCTTACAGGCACCCCATAGTTTGGTATTATCTCTCTGAGCAAGACTTTAACTACTTCTCTTGCTTTGTCGGTGTGACAAGGGAAAGCCTCGGGCCACCCAGTAAAGATATCCACTAAAACTAGGGTAGATCCTTCTTTTCAAGGCAATTCTATAAAATCAATTTGCTAGTATTCCCCTAAAAAATTTCCTTATTTAATAATTCCAAAGATAATCTTATTACTGATTTGGGGATCATTTTATATATAAATTTCACATCCGCTTATAATTGTTTAAACAATCTTTGTCATATTTTACTTTCTGTTCCCCGATATACTTTGTTATGTTCAGCTCGGGCAATTTCTCTTATTATTGTGGGCGGGACTATTATTTGACCTGTCGGTGTTACAGCCTGTCCTGTTTCATTTTGTTAGCCTGCAATCTAACAATTAATTCTTCCATCTTTTTCATTATAATTTGGAGTTTCTTTAGGCAATTTTATACTTTTCTCTGGAACTAGCGCTAGGATGCCTTTTTCTGCAGCCTCTTTAGCAGCTTTATCAGCCAGTCGGTTACCTGCGTTAGGAACAGTCTTACCTAACTGGTGCGCTTTACAGCGCGTTATCGTGACTGCTGTTGGTTTTTGAACGGTTTCTAACAATTTCGGTATTTGTTCTGCATGCTGAATGGTGGTTCCTTGTGCAGATAACAGTCCTCTCTCTCTCCATATCGCTCCATGCGCACGTACTACTCCAAAAGCGTACTTTGAGTCTGTCCAAATGTTGACTCGCTTTCCTTGACTTAGTTCCAGAGCTCGAATAAGAGCTATCAATTCAGCCTTTTGGGCAGATGTCATCGAAGGCAAAGTTCGCAACGCAATTACCTCCTCGGTTGTTATTGTCTATCTGGATAAACGTTTTCCTTCACAGATGAAACCGCTTCCGTCGGTATACAGTTCCCAGTCTGCTGCTTCTAGCGGCACATCTCAGAGATCCAGTCAGCTGGGGTAAACTCTTTCGATTGTCTGCAAGCAGTCACGTTCCAGTTCTCCTTTAACTTGATCAGTTGTTGAAAACGCAACAGGGTTAACGGTGGTAGTAGTTTTTAAGTAAACATCATCTTGTTCCAGCAACACCACTCGGTATTTCGGCATTCTGCTAGGGGATAACCAATGCCCCACTTTCTGTTTTAGCGCAACAGTTATCGTATGGGAAACGTACAGTGATCCTTTGTCCTCAGGTGAACTTAGGAGCTTCCTGGATCAGTAGCACAGTTGCAGCGACGGCTCTCAGACGACCAGAGCATCCCAGACTCACGTGATCTAATCGCTTCGAGAAGCAGGCCACAGCTCGCCCACTTGGCCCTAAATATTGGGCCGGGATGCCCAGAGCTATACCTCTTCTTTCGCGAGTGAAAAGTTCAAATGTCTTTGTGAGATCCGGCAGGCCTAGGGCTGGCACCCCTGTTACAGCCTGTTTCAATTCCTTGAAAGTAGCTTTCTCGGCATCAGTCCAATCCATTGTTTGAGGTTTTGAGCTGCTCCTATAAAGGTCGGACCCGCAAGCCACAACTGATAATCGACAGGTGACACCACGCAACCGTTCCCGGAAATGCTCTTCATTAATTTGTTAGTCTTAGGTTCGGGGAGACGACAAATTGCCTCTTTGCTCTCAGTTCCTAATTGTCTCTGTCCTTTTAGGATTTTAAAACTCAAATAAGTTTCTTCTTTCTGGGTTATTTGGGTTTTTTCTTTTGACACTCGCTATCCACTGATTCCCAAAGAGTTCAAAAAGTTAATAGTTAACTTTGTGCATTGTTCTTCCATCTCAGCTACAATTAACAGATCATCCATACATTTCAACAAGATTTCTTGATTATTTTCTTTCTTCCAAAGCTCTAATTCTCGTGCCAATGGATTTCCAAAGATGGTAAGACTATTCTTAAAGCCTTGAGGCAAGACTGTCCGTGTATATTGTCTTTTTCTCCCAGTCTCAGGATTTTCCCATTCAAAAGCAAAAAGCTCTTGACTGTTGGGATCCAAGGGAATGCAGAAAAAGGCATCTTTTCAGTCTAACACTGTGAACCATTCTCGTTTCTCTGTTAGGGTTGTTAACAAAGTATAAGGATTTGCTACTACCGGATGAATATCTTGTACTATTTGATTTATTGCTCTGAGGTGTTGAACTAATCTATAATCTTTTTCATTAGCCTTTTAACAGGCAAGGTCGGGGTGTTATATTTGGATTCACATTCTGTTAACAATTTATATCTTAAAACTTTTCGTATTATCAATACTAACCCTTTCCGGCTTTCCAGTTTTAGGGGGTATGGCTTAATTCTTAGCGGATTCGATCCTGGCTTTAAATCCAGTCTCACAGGTTCTGCTTTTTGGATTTACCGGGAACTTCCCAGTCCAGACGATTGGAATTACAGCATTATACTTTGACTGGTATGATCTTCTGCTTTCGGTAACCATCCTGTAACAACAAAGCCACTGCTTCGATACGTTTAGTTTCTGGAATTAAAATTTTAATCTCTCCATTTTTTAATTTAATTTCTGCCTCTAAGTTCTCCAGTAGATCTCCCCTTAACAGGAGTTTAGGAGAATTTGGCACATACAAAAACTGCTGAGTGACCCATTGCTTTCCTAATTTCATTGTTAAAGATTTAAAGAAGGGTCTAGTTTCTCGTTCACTTGTTGCACCAACACCACCAATTTCTTCAAAACTTAACTCTCCCTCTAAGGTATTTAAAACTGAAAAGGTGACTCTAGCGTCAATTCATATTCAATTTTCTGTTCTCCCAGTTTAGCTGTAACCAGAGCTTCTGCTGGGAGACTCCCCTCCGGTCCCCGTCAGCTGCGTTCACTTAAAAAGAACAAATCGACATATGGCACTTCATTCCATTTACTCTCTCTCCTACAAAACAACAGTAATTGCAATATAGTATTATAACTCAAAGTTCTGTTTGTTTCCCATTTTTCCTGCAATTCACCCCAGTGTGCCAACAAACATCCCAACGGTGATGTTTTTGGTATCTTTTCATCAGCAGTTCTATTTCCTGCACTCTTATTCTTAAACAATTTTGCTAGTGCCATTATACTTATATACATTCAAATCCCAAATCCCAAACAAACGCAAATGACAGTTGTCCCAAATAATACACAAAGTCCAACCCAGCAATAGCTTTCGCTTACGACTTAGGGGCAGACGCCTAGGCTTCCACTGCAAACGGGTACCCTCCAAGCCCCAACCCTGCGAAGCTTTCGCCGCGCCTCACGGGCAGGCTTTCCAAACAAATTCCAAAGCAGCAGCGCCTTACCTTTTTTCCAGGGAACGCCGCGAGGAGCTTTGTGAGTCGAGGGCGATGGTTCTCCCCGAGAATACCTCGGCGCCGGCCGGAGTTTGATCGACGCTCGATCTCGTCCAGTCTCACTCGCAAGGTCCCGTCTGGGTCGCCAAAACCGTTACCGAAATCCGGAATAGAACTCCTTAACACCAACGTGAAGTTAAGAAGCGGGCACTTAGTTTATCGCAGCGCTGGGGACACGGGGGATCGCTCCTCCAAAGGCGTGTCCCACTTAGTATCGAAATCCGTCAGTTTTTACAGACTTTTTCTGTCAGGTCATTGTTACATAAGCTCTTTCCATAAAAAGGCATACTATGCTCGTTCTTAAATTTAACCTTTCTAAGGATTGGTCCTTTGATTATATAACCTTATCAATATTCTTATTTAAAAACAATCATTGGTCAGTTACACTTAGCTCTACTGACTGGAATCTTCGATACTCAAATCAAGATGGGAAGGGTAAGGGGGTTTCCAAGCAGCAAACTGGCGTCCACGACGGTTTCCTTCGTTTCTTGAAACGGAACATAGAAAAACCTGTAACTTCCTGCTGAGGTTTCTAGGGTTAGCTATTTCCAACCTTAACAATATTAAGGTTCCGATAGTCACACGTAACGCAGTTCCTAAAGTTTCTATGGCTACGTTTCAAACGTAACAATCCTATACGTTACGCTTCACAATTTTACTTCTTAATCAAACCTAACTCTTCTACGTGATTAAATTTTGATTTCTTTACCAGAATATTTGCAACAGCTGGAGCCCAGCAGGAACGGGGGGGGCATGGCCCGACCCCCCCCAGCGCCTCACCTCCTCCTCCCCTGGGCTCCCTCACGGCCCCTCGCCCCGTGCAAAGGGAGCGCAAACGCAGCCCGGAGGGCAACGGGGCCGGCCGGCCGGCGGCCGTTCGGTCAGTCGCGCGCCTAACGAGTCCTGCCAGCGAGTCCGCTCCGGGGCTCGGGGCCCCCCCCGACGCTCCCCCTGCCCCTGGGACACCTCTGATAGCATATTTCCGTACATTCTGTATGGCACGTCTAAATAGTTTTGGATGGTTTTAATATTTTGTACCAGCCGTGGAAACTGGTTTGCTGCTAGGTGACTGTAAAAGTGAGATTTAGTAAATAATTATTAGAAATCTTACACTAACGCGATGATTGAAACAATAGACAAAAGTATAGCCAAGCAATTAACTAGCAGAGGTAGGTACTCCTAAGTTTTGCAGTTCTTTGCTCTTATGACTAGATGAGAACAATGCTGAAACTGACCGCATGCGATTGAAACTGCGTTAAGCTTCAAGATCAGAGAACCAAGGACAAGAATAAAGACTTCAAGGACAGCCAGCAAGAACTTCAAATGGGTCGGTGGTCGCAAAAGCAGCCCTTCGTCTCAAATGGATCCTTCATTGCGCGTGATCGGATGTAGGCAGTGCTATGATAATCAGTTGCCATCATTTTTATGTATACGTATACTAATCTGATTCATATGCAATTAGTTAGTCTATATGACCTGTTTGTGCTAAAGGTGTGGCACGCACGCTAGGTGGAACTATCCCCCGTGCATCCAGCGCTGCAATGAAGAATGCCTGCTTTCTAAAACGCCAAAACGAGCCTTAGAGAGTTTCTTGGACCGGCTTTTCAGTATCAGAGGTACAAGGGAGGAAAGGAAAAAAAAAAAAAAGCAGCGGTGTGGGAAAGAGAGGGGCAGGGAGGGACCAGAACGCAGAAGAGGGGAGAGAGAGACAGGGCCCCGAGGGCCCGGGGCTCACCACAGCTCTCTTTCTTGGCGCTGCCAGCAGACTTTGCCAGTTCAGACGCTTCTTTCGGCTCCTCTCCCGCTCCCCTCCTCTTCCGTAACTCCGGCTGCACGGCCGTCCTCCCCCTAGGAGAACACGCGTCTCACAGGTCTTGCAAGACGAGGCTTCCTGGGCACGGAGCCTCGCTCGCCCGCACGCCACGCGGCCGTACCGCACCGTACCGTCGGTGCTGCGTACGGACCCTGCGGTGCACCCTGGCGGTCTGACCTGCTGTGGACTACGAAGAGGGATCCTTCCACACGCGGAGAGGCAGGCGCTCTCTTGCCTGCAGCGGGAGGCAGCTGCCGGCCGGGCGGCCGGCCGGCCTTCCATTTCTTCTTCTCTACCTTTCTCTGGCCTCTCCAGCTTCAGCCGCAGCAGCTCCTGCCCACAGCCGGTAAGTGCCCTGCCTGTCCCTTTGTGCTCCCACGCCATGCCGCGCCGCGCCACGCCGCGCGGAGAGGGAGGCCAGGCAGAGACAGCCCATGCAAGCTTTGCTTTCCGGCGGCGTTTCCTTACCGGGAGGAAGCGAGGAGCGCGGCGGCACCTCCCGCCGGCGCCGCATTGCCGGTACCGTCGGACGGCACGTGCGGGACGGGGGCAGCCCCGCGCACTCGCAGCCTCCGAGCTGCAGTACCGAACGTTGGTCACGAGGTGGCGGAAGAGAGCGGCGGCAAAAGGCGCCGCCAGCGCGCATGCGCGGATCCCGAGGGCCTGTGCCGCGTTCTGGTTGCCAGGCAACAGCAGGAGGGCTGCAAAACGCGCAACCGCGCATGCGCGGCTCCCGAACGCCAGGACCGCCTTCTGGTTGCTAGGCAACAGCAGGAGTGCCGTAAACCGCGCCACCGCGCATGCGCGGTTGCCGAGGCGTCGTGTCGCGCTACGGTTGCTAGGCAACAGCGGTGAGGGCCGTAAAAGGCGCGCCGCGCATGCGCGGTTTCCGCTCTGCCGTACAGCGTCTCGGTTGCTAGGCAACAGCACGAGCGCCGTAAACCCCGCCATCGCGCATGCGCGGTTGCCGAGGCGTCGTGTCGCGCTACGGTTGCTAGGCAACAGCGGCGAGGGCCGTAAAAGGAGCAGCGCGCATGCGCGCCTCCGCGCTGCCGTACAGCATCTCGTTGCTAGGCAACAGCGCGAGCGCCGTAAACCCCGCCACCGCGCATGCGCGGTTGCCGAGGCGTCGTGTCGCGCTACGGTTGCTAGGCAACAGCGGCGAGCGCCGTAAAAGGCGCACCGCGCATGCGCGCCTCCGAGCTGCCTTACAGCATCCTCGTTGCTAGGCAACAGCACGAGCGCCGTAAACCGCGCCACCGCGCATGCGCGGTTGCCGAGGCGTCGTGTCGCGCTACGGTTGCTAGGCAACAGCGGCGAGCGCCGTAAAAGGAGCAGCGCGCATGCGCGCCTCCGCGCTGCCGTACAGCATCTCGTTGCTAGGCAACAGCACGCGGGCCGTAAACTGCGCTACCGCGCATGCGCGGTTGCCGAGGCGTCGTGTCGCGCTACGGTTGCTAGGCAACAGCGGCGAGCGCCGTAAAAGGCGCACCGCGCATGCGCGCCTCCGAGCTGCCGTACAGCGCCTCGGTTGCTAGGCAACAGCACGGGCGCCGTGAACCGCGCCACCACGCATGCGCGGTTGCCGAGGCGTCGTGTCGCGCTACGGTTGCTAGGCAACAGCGGCGAGCGCCGTAAAAGGCGCGCCGCGCATGCGCGGTTTCCGACCTGCCTTACAGCATCCACGTTGCTAGGCAACAGCACGAGCGCCGTAAACCGCGCCACCGCGCATGCGCGGTTGCCGAGGCGTCGTGTCGCGCTACGGTTGCTAGGCAACAGCGGCGAGCGCCGTAAAAGGAGCAGCGCGCATGCGCGCCTCCGCGCTGCCGTACAGCATCTCGTTGCTAGGCAACAGCACGCGGGCCGTAAACTGCGCTACCGCGCATGCGCGGTTGCCGAGGCGTCGTGTCGCGCTACGGTTGCTAGGCAACAGCGGCGAGCGCCGTAAAAGGAGCAGCGCGCATGCGCGCCTCCGAGCTGCCGTACAGCGTCTTGGTTGCTAGGCAACAGCACGGGCGCCGTAAACCGCGCCACCGCGCATGCGCGGTTGCCGAGGCGTCGTGTCGCGCTACGGTTGCTAGGCAACAGCGGCGAGCGCCGTAAAAGGCGCGCCGCGCATGCGCGGTTTCCGACCTGCCTTACAGCATCCTCGTTGCTAGGCAACAGCACGAGCGCCGTAAACCGCCCCACCGCGCATGCGCGGTTGCCGAGGCGTCGTGTCGCGCTACGGTTGCTAGGCAACAGCGGCGAGCGCCGTAAAAGTCACAGCGCGCATGCGCGCCTCCGCGCTGCCGTACAGCATCTCGTTGCTAGGCAACAGCACGCGGGCCGTAAACTGCGCTACCGCGCATGCGCCGTTGCCGAGGCG
Organism: Harpia harpyja; assembly: GCF_026419915.1. Taxonomy (NCBI): domain Eukaryota; kingdom Metazoa; phylum Chordata; class Aves; order Accipitriformes; family Accipitridae; genus Harpia; species Harpia harpyja. The sequence continues at coordinate 128,928 of NC_068943.1, forward strand.
TCGTGTCGCGCTACGGTTGCTGGGCAACAGCGGCGAGCGCCGTAAAAGGAGCAGCGCGCATGCCCGCCTCCCCAGCTGCCGTACAGCCTCTCCCTTACCAGGCAACAGCGGGGGCCCAGCCACACGCGCCACCGCGCATGCGCGCCTCCCGAACGCCGGTTCCCACCTTCGCTGAGCATCAGCTGCATGAGACACCACTGACAGCTCAGCCCAGTAGAGACCAGCCACAGGTGGCAGCTACTTACTGGGGGCACAGGGCTTACGTTTCCCTGCCCTTTCCCCACTCGCAGCCCGGGCAGTCCTCTTCATTGCCTCCGTTCCAAAAAGCACCCGAGTGGCTGGAGCCTTTACAGCAGTCAAGCGCAAACAACAGACAATGTGGGCGGTCGCTTCTGTCCCTGCCCCCCCACCCCATTCTCTAGAGAGGAGAAGCAGCACAGGGAACCTGCAAACGGCAGGGGGGGTTGCCCTGGACCAAGCCCTAGGGACTGCTCTATCTGTCTGCACGTGGCATCAGGGTTGTGGGAGGGACAGCAGCCAGTCAACAGATGCTGGCGAGAGATTTAAAAAAAAAAAAAATAACGCCTGGTTCAGGTGACAGCCTGAAGGCAGGCCACGAGAGACCCAAAGCTGCTTCGTGCCAGAGGGGCAGCTCTGTTCAGCAGGAAACGGCGCGTCCCAGCGGACCAGATGCGAGCGGCCGACCTGCAAGTGAGCGATACCCTGGCGATCCTGGGGCTCTGTTGGGGTAGGCGCACCTTTCCTCACCTCTGTGCTATCACAACTCTGCTCTCCTAATCCTGCACGCACGCAAGGCTTCTTGGGCGGGGCTTGTCTCTTATCGAAGAGACGCTGCACGGTGTTACTTACCGCCCTGCCCTCCGGCGTGCAAAGTAATTAGACGGGAAGCAGGGAAAGCAAAAGAGGCGCGTCGGGATATTAGATGTCCTCAGCAGATGACCGTAGAGCCCTCGAGGTTCCACCTTTGCTCCCTACAGGAGCGTGGCTCCGCACTCCTTGCCGCTCCCGCCAGCAAGCGTCACAATTGCCCTTTGCTGCCTGCAACGCGCAGTACCTGCACGGCCCGAGTACTGCTGCTTACGGAGCAAGAGGCGCTCGCTATAAAGCGGCAATGAAGAACAAGGACGGCCCGTCAAGACGGCAGGAGGAACACAGAGAGCCTCCAGCATTAGCCAGGCAGGGCTTCCAACTCACCTCGTGTCGTGGTTTAACGCCAGCCGGCAACGAAGCCCCACGCGACCGCTCACTCGCTCCCCCGCCCCCAGTGGGACGGGGAGACAATCGGAAGGGCGGAAGTGGGAAAACTCGTGGCTTGAAACAAAAACAGTTGAATCATTAAAAAGAAACAACAACAACAACAACTTGTAAGGAAAAGAAGAAAAAAAATGACAGAGAATGGGGTGCAGGCAGCATGCCAGGGGTCTGAAGCCTGACGGATGATGGGGGGGGGTGGGGTGTGGAATACGGAGGGGGGGGGGGGGGCAGGAGATAGGAGAGCAGGGGATGCGGGGGGAAACAACTCGCGTGGGTGAAGGGGGCGGGCCGGAGCAACAGGGGGGCATATGGGGGAGAAACACACACGGCGGGAGGGTAGGGGAGGGTACAAAGGTGCACGGGGGGACACGGGTGGGGATGACCTACCCCAGGGAGTCCACCCGGGATGATCCACAGCAGGTAACTCACCTGGGATAACCCGCAACAGAGAATCCACACCGGGAGGACCCCCAGCAATGCCCCTCAAACTGCCTGTGCTTCATCCCCAATCTTCCCCAAACTGGGGAGTTTTCTGCTTTTTCAAAATACTCAGTTTGGGGTGTGTTTCAGTGCTTTTCCACAACATAAAAAGGGGAGATCTTTTGGTTGTGGTTTTGTGCATGAAAACGGGGTGGGTTTTTTTGCTTTCCAGCTGCGCAAATCCAGGCGGATTTGGCTTTCCCAGGAGTCCCAAATTCGTTCGGTTTTTTCCCGTTGCAGACCCAGAATCAGGGGGTTTGGGGTTGTCCTGGTTTCGGCTGGAATAAAGTTAATTTTCTTCTGAGTAGCTGGTACAGGGCCATTTTGGATTTAGGATGAGAACAATGTTGACAACACACCGACGCTTTAGTTGTTGCTAAGCAGTGTTTATACTAAGTCAAGGACCTTCCAGCTTCTCATACCGCCCTGCCAGCGGAGGCTGGGGGTGCACAAGAAGAGTCGCTGAGCTAAAGGAGGATTCCAGGTAAACAGGTCAGCTCGAAATACACCACCTCCTTTAAAAGTTAAGAGCGATTTGAACGCTTAAAATCAGCATTTAGGCTAATCGATACCATTTTGAACACCTTCTTAGCATACAAGTAAACACTCTCGCCGGTGTTGGAAAACGTCTCCTCCCTTCCTTACAGCACTGCTGCAGGGAGATAACCCTGGGAGGCTGCGGGACGAGGTCGTACGCAATCAGAATCTACGCTTACGGATCCACCGCAACAGCTACAGCCCTTGCGCTGCTGCTGCTGCTTTGCATCTTGCTCGTTTGGTGAATAAAGCTGAAAGTGAAGTGGAAAACTTCAAAAAGCAAAATGAAAAATAAAGAATAAATCTCAATAATTCACTTTACACTAAAAGGGTGTGCCCATGTTTATATACATCCAATAAAAATACATTATTGAAGCAGTAACTCACCAAAACCACCTCAGGACTCACTGTCACTAGTTACAAGGCTGCTGATGCTTCCTGGGAAAACCTGGAAAACACACGGAAGCGCCGCCAGTTTGTCCTGTTTTGTCCGCGTCTCTTCTTTGACCTTGATTGCTTTTAGTACAGGTGCTAGTTATCTCAGTATGGTTGTCGAGTACTCCTATAAGATATTTAAAAAAACTCACTGACTGCAGAAGCATAAAGCTTTTATCGTGAAAACAAAGCCCGTTTCTTCTGAGCAGCTGAACTCTTACGAACAGTTTCTCCCCTCTTTTAGTACAAAATTATTTTCACGGTATCATTTACTAGTAAGCGCACGGAAACAGAAGATTACGTGCTTTCAGGAAGAGGAAATAGACAGAGGGAAGTCAACCTGGCGTAGGCGTAACGTGCTCCAGAACAGACCTTAGTTTTAGTATTCGTATTAAAATATTTCACAGAAAAAATGTGGAAGGAGAGTTGGCACATTCTTAATGTTAACTTTAAAGTCCATACTACAAGTACCTTTGGAAAAACGCAGACACACATCGTAGGCGTACCTTGTACTTGCAGACCACTACGGAATCTTTCCATCTGTCTTGTACTTTCACGGCAGAAGAAAGGGCAACCACGGTGAAATGGTGGCAGCTGACATCCACCTGAGAGAGGGGGAAAAAAAAAAACCAACAAACAAAAAAACAAAACAAAACAAAACTTTAGCATAAAACTGGGTAGGAATCCAAAGCTGCCTTTTTTTGTGAAGGTTTGTGAAGACAGTACGACTGAGCAGAGCAAAAAGTATTTTTGCATCATCTTCGGTACAGCTGTTGACACAGGCCACTAAAGCTTTTGCATTTTTCAGACAACTGTGCCTTTTTTTTTTTTTTTTTTTTTGACTCATTGGTAACTTTAGTTTCACTAGAACTCCCTTTCCTAGATACACGCAGGTGACAGACATAGAGACCTACATACATTTTCTCAAGCCTTAGTATAGCCAAGACTTCATCACCCTATATGTCCCAAGCCGAGTATTTTTGCTAAAGAGCACAGCAACACATCTGTCCTTGTGAACTGCCTCGTTGCAAAAAAGGAATGATTTTTTCCAGGCCGTTGCTCCAAACGGTCAAGATCTTTTAAAACCGCAGTTGTGCCACCAAACCCGCTCAGGGTCCCTCCTAGCTTTTGACTGCCCTGAGATTTAACAGGCACACGCTCCATTCCATCTTCCAACAGCAAAAATACGTTAACGCTCTCGGACCCAGAGCGCAACCCTACGGATGTCCACACACACATCCCCTGCCGTTTTGATGAGGAGCCACCGAGCATCCCTGCGAGCACAGCTGCACGCGCCAGATCGGTTTCACCTACGCCGCCAGTTACCGGTTTCGGTGAATGTAGTTTCTGACGCTTTAAACCGAAAACCGTATCTCGATGCTTCGCCACAGTAGAAACGACCCATCGCTAGAATGCTACAAAAACGCAGTAACACAAGTTGCAAACCCACAGCAGCAACAGCTCCAGAAATATTTAGACCAGGAACAAGGGAGAAAAATAAAACAGCTTCATCTCACGCGCAGGGGAGCGGCAGGCAGAGAAAAGGGTCGGCATTCTGAGCCCTTACAGAAAACGGGCATTCTCCTTCCATTCCTCAGCCCGTCCGTTAAGGTCTCAATACCGCAACGCTACTACGGCAACGTCGAGAGTAGGGAACAACAGCCCTGCCGCTGGACTTGCCATTGACCCATGCTATTTACGTAGCAGGATGCGTACGCAGAGGGACGCGTTTTGCCACGCACAACCCTGAACTTCCTGAAAGTTTACATTTACCAAAAAAAAGCCATTTGGAACATATTGCCAAACAACATTTGGCAATAAAGCTTTGATGCGTTTGACACACGCAAATTTTTGGTCACTTGCTATTTGCTTCCTGTTGCTGCTGCTGTTCTTCCTTCAGAAATTCTACTTGTAGCCAAGTTATTCACTACTGGTTCAAGCATTTGCCTTCCTGGTATTACCAGCACATTCACAGAGGCAAGTAACTTAATTGCTCTTCTACGATTATCCAAATGACAATTACAGCCATGAAAGAGAAGGAGAGGTCAGGCAGCAGAAGAGCTCTGCAGGCTGGCACCAGTCAATAATGCACTCTTTAAAAACAAACAACAACAAAACAAAACCGTGACCCTGTATCCTTTTTTTTTTTTTTTTCTTTCAGAGCTCATCCCTGCCTCAGCATTTTGTCTCATCAGAGCATGAAGCGCAGGTGACCCGTACCCTGACGACTTTTGCGTGTGATGAATGCCTGTTCAGAAATAGTCCAGATCTGCAGGACTGGTGTCATTTTTATGGTTTTAATCATCATAACTCAGATTTTATTTACTCACGCATTTGTGAGGAAACTAATTCACTTTTAGACGCTGCCTCTCCTTTTTTGGGGGGGGGGGGGGCGGTGGGGGGGGGTGGAATGTCCTAGAGACTGAAAACAATTACGATTCACAGCTCCCAACCATGACAGAGTGGTGGAGAAAGCAATGAAAGCAAAGACCAACAGCAGCAACATTAACTGAAAGTTGGCTTTAATTCCGATCACGTACTTAAGCGACTCTCCAAGTCTACGCCTCGGTCCGATGAACGACTAGTCCTTTTTTGGAAGGACAAACTTTTTTACTTAAAAGGCCTAGACTGAAGACTCCGCTGAACGGAATGGGGATTGTGCCACAGGACAACACGCCATCACCACTCTTAATGGGGAAGAAAAAAAAAATAAAATACAAATAAAAATCAAGTTTAAGTACCAGTTTCCATCATGTTTCACCCATTACATCTCTACTGGCATCTAGGTGCTCAAAAGTGAACTACAGGGACACCACATATTCCTAAAAATTCAGTTATACATAAAAAAATAAAAGGCTATCTCCAACTTGCCCATAAAATCAGTATGAACAGAGAGAAGAGAAACACTCGACCCTAAAGAAGCTAACAGGCAGCTCTGAATTTACCAGACATGAATTTTCGTTCTTTCACCTGAAACACAAACATACCAAGGGACCAGTTCAGGAACCGGGCACGATCTGTTACAGCAATTTTTCCATCAGCTCTTCTGCACTAGCAGCAAATTTGCCTTTTCTGTGGGTTTAACGTGGAGCATCTGTAGTGCCCTCGAACTCGCAAGTGTTTCTCTCCGCTCCCCCAGCCCGATACGTGCGATTACCTGAGCGGCAAGCGGAATTAACCACGCAGGATTTTCTTCGTGTGACGCGGAAGGTGACGCTGGGAAAAGAGGAGACAAAGGAATGAACCTGCTTGTCACACCCAGCCAACGGTGAAAAGACAGGGGAGGATTCTGCCGGAAGGGCTCTGCACCCCAGGAGCTCCCACCGGCCGGTTTCTCTCCCCTTTGCCCGGTACCGAGGGGACGACGACACCTCGCCCGCGCCCCCTGGCGGGGGGGGCTGCCCCAGGAGAGCCGGGGGACCCCCACCTCGCTTCCGCCCGCGGGAACGGACCGGGCGAGACCCTCCACGCAGAGAGAGGAGCGTGGCGTGGATCGCATCCCCGAGGGAAGAGGCCGGGCTCCCCGCTGGCAGAAGGACAACTCACCTCCCCGCTGCTCGGAGCCGCTCGCTGCGGACAGCCCTGCCTGCGCCCGGCCGCTCTTCGGCCGTGCCGGGAGCGCGGTCCGGCCGACGGATGCTCCAGCGAAAAGACGCTCCAGCTCATCGTGGCTCCTGCTCGTTACAGCCGCAGGTACTTTTGCCTCTGGCTAACGCACGCTCCAGACAGCGGACACCCCGCCTCGTTCCAGCTCCCGCTTGCTACGGTTCTGGCTCACTGAAGCCCCAGCTCCGCACTGAAGCTCCGGCTGATTTCAGCTGCTTCTCCTTACAAGCTCCAGCTATGTGCAACGGCCTGGGCTTTCCATAAGGTTGTATATCAACTGCTGTCAAAACCGGAGCATTAGGATTAAACATCAGAGTTACACGCCGTATAAATATGCGTTAGTTTGGGCGATTAATTACTGAACAACTATTCTGAGCAGCGCAGAAAGAAGAGCTGCACTCAAAGAGGGCACGTGGGGTCTGAAAAGCGCCTTTCCCCCCCACAGACCATCGCAGATGTTGAGTTCGGCCGGCTGCGTGCCGGCCTCCCGAACTTCGGCGTCCGACACAACCAGACCCCCATCTCCGGGGAGGGTCCACGCGCCCTGCCCACCCCCTGCTTCCCCCCGCAGCTCCCCACACCCTCCCACCCGCCTGCCAAACCAGCCAAGCCGGCTCCCGCTTTTGGCCCCCACGCCGGCTGACTCGGGGCCCATTTGGGAGCCAAAAAACCCGGCTGCCGAGCCTGTTCTCAAGGCCCAAAAACGCAGGGCCGGACCTCTGTTTCTGGGCCCAAAGCCGCGCAGCAGCTCGGTCTGTTTCCGAGCCCCAAAATCAGCCAGGCGAGCCTGTTGTCAAGCCCCAGGAACAGAAAACTTGTTCTCCATTTCTGACCCTGCAGCGCCCACGGGCGACGCCGAGCGTAGCCACCCCCCAGCCCTGCACCCCCGGGGCCCCACGCGCAGTTTTGGGGAGTGCTCGGGACCGGCGGAGGGCCCGGCCCCACGCCTCTGCAGGGCAGCCCCAGCACAGGCAGGGCGTCGCTTCACGATCGCCGTTTCAGGCTTTATTTCCCCGCCACGGCCGGCACGGCCAGGCCCCCACCCCAAACCCCCGAGCCGAAGCACCCCCGCGGGTAGCCGGGCCCAGCCACCCGGAAAACAAGAAAACCAAAGAGGGAACAAGACAGAGAACGTGGGGAAAGGCAAGGAGACGGACACAGAAACAGAGAGAGCGCGAGAGGGATAGGGAGCAGGACAGAGAGATGGAGCAAGAAAGGAAAAAGGGACGGGAGGCAGAACCAAGGGAAAGAGACACAAGGACGGGGAGCAGGACAAAGGGACGGAAGAGAAAAAAAAAAAAACAGCGACGGGCTGCAGGACAGAGATGAAGGGATTAAATAGACACAGGGAGCACGACAGAAGGACAGGGAGAGACAAAAGGCACAAAGAGCAGGCCAGCAGCGGAGAAAACCAACTGCGATGGGCAGTGGGAGAGAGATAGGGAAAAAGAAAAAAAATACTGAGGAGCAGAACAAAGAAAGAAGAGACAGCTAGCTGGACAGGGGGACACAGTTAGAAAGGATGGGAGAGGGAACGGGGCAGAGAGAGACAGACAGAAAAGGTAGCGAAAGAAAGCAAGGCAGAGGGACAGCAAGGCGGGGCGGGGGGGAAGGGACAGGGGTCTGGACAGATGGAGAAATAAGCAGCAGGGACAGAGGAAAAGAGACAGAAAGAGGGACAGGGAACATGGCAGAGAAGGACAAATCAGGACAGCGGCAGGACGGAGATAAAAAACTGGGACGGTCCTCAGGACAGAGAGGAATACAAATACGAGCAGGGAGCGGGACAAAGGGATACAGCGAGAAACGACGGGACAGGAAGCAAGACAGAGCGACAGACAAGAACAATGGCAACGAGAGAGAGAGAAAGAGAGAGACCGTGAGAAGCACAGGGGGTTGGGGAATTTAGAAAGAGAAGTATCAGGAGCCCTGCAGAGAGAGGGAGGGTGAATAAAAAAGGGGCAGGAAGCAGCACAAAGGGTCAGAGAGAGTAAGAGATGAACAGGAAGGAGGACGGGAATGACAAAAATAAACAGCAACAGCGAGCAAGACAAAGGGATAGAGAGAGAAAGAGAAAGTAGAAAGAAGAGAGAGAGGAAGGCAGGGACACAGAGCGGCACGTACAGGCGCAGAGAGGAAAAGAATGCCAGGGAACAGGCCAGAGAAATTGGGAGGCGGGGAAAGAGGTGGATGCAGATCAGGACAAGGAGATGGAAAAGGAAAAAACAGCGACTGGCTGCAGGACAAAGACGGGGGGCGGCAGGGGGGGAAGAGGGAGAGGGCGCAGGACGAGAACGCAGAGAGAAAAAGGAAGGGGGGCAGTCGAACAAGAGAGAGAAAGGGGAAGAAGAAGAGGGAGCAGGACAAGAGAATAGACAGAAGAGGAGAGGTACAGGGAAGAAAAAAAAAAAAACCAAAAAAACCCACAAACACCACCCAAAAAACCCCAAACGTCACAGCAGCATGGGAAAGCGAGGGGGCCAGGAGAGAGGGAGGGAGGGACCGGGACGCACAAGAGGAGCGACAGGGCCTCGAGGGCCTAGGACTCACCGGAGCTCTCGCTCTTGGAGCTGCCAGGAGACCTTGCCAGCTCAGACGCTTCTTTCTCCTTCTCTCCTCCCTTCCTCTTCTGGAACTCCCGTCGCTTGGCTGTCCTCCACGTAACGGAACACGCGAGCGTCTCACAGCTCTTACGAGATGAGGCCTCCTAGACACGTAGCCTCGCTCGCTCACTCGCTACGTGGCCGTACCCCGCTGCTGGTCGTGCATACAGACCCTGGCGGTCTGACCTGCTGCGGACTACGAGGAGGGATGCTCCCACACCCGGAGAGGCAGGCTCTCTCTTGCCTGCAGCGGGAGGCAGCTGCCAGCCAGACGGCCTTCCGCTGCTTCTTCTTTACCTTTCTGTGGCCTCTCCAGCTTCCGCAGCTCCCGCCCACAGCCAGTAAGCGCTCCGCCTGTCCCTCTGCGCTCCCGCGCCGCGAGGAGAGGGAGGCCAGGCAGAGACAGCCCACGCAAGCCTGAGGCTGCTGCAGTCAACGGCATCCCCAGGGGACGAACGGACAACCGCACCCACAGCGTGGCCTCTGGGAGAGGGAAAGAGGCAGCAGTGACCGTTAGTACCGCAGCTCGACCCTGGCCGGAGCCCCTCCTTCCGCAGGGGCTTCCGCAGACGCCGCTCGTTCCCCGCGCCGCTGCTAACGGCACCCCCGTTAAGGGAGACTCCAGACCACCGCAGGGCCAGCTTGCTGCCCTCGCGACAGGGCTCGGGGGCTGCCTGCGGCTACAGCGCAGGCTTCAGGGGAGGGGCTGGAGCTGGGGGCAGCCGCGCGGGCCGAGCGGGGCCGGGGGAGCTCTGGCGACTCGGGCGGGCGCCCGCTGGCCGCGCCTGGGGGGTGCCCGCCTCCGTCCCCTCTTCCCTTCTACCGGCTCTCTCTCGGGGAACTCCCCGGCGCTGCCCTGGCCCGGCTCGCCTCCGGCGGACCGGCAGCCTGCCGCGGCGGCCGCTTCGCAGCTTCCCGTCCCGCCAGCCCCGGGCGGCCAGCGGGCAGGAGGCACCCCTCGCCCTCGCCGTCGCCCTCGCCCCCGCCCCCGCCGGAGGGGATCGCTCGCCTCACCCGCGGTCCCGGCGCTCGCCCGCTGCCGCCGAGACCCGCGCGCCGCCACGCTGCTCCCGGGGACCGCGCATGCGCCGGAGGGGCCGGAGCCGGCGCGCCAACGCCGGGCTGCCCCACGCGCAGAACGGCGCATGCGGCCGGGAGGGCTGGTCGGGGAGCGGGCGCAGCGGGAAGCCCGCGGAAAACCACGCGAAACCGGCAACGCTCCTGCGTCTGACCTGGTCGCACTCCGGGGGCCGCGGCGGCGGCAGCAGCGAGGACTACGCCGCGCCCGAGAGCCACGCGGCTGCCCGGCCGCCGAGTCCGCGGAAACTACAGCTCCCGGCATGCTCCGAGGGGACGCCGCTTCCGTTTCCGCCCACCCCCACGCCGGCGCAGCCGCAGTCTCCGCCGAGACCCCAGCGCCGCTCCGGGCAGCTCCGGCGCGCTCCCGCCGCCGGCTCCGGACAGTCCCCGCCGCCGGCTCCGGCACGGCGCGGCACCCCCCGCCCGGCTCCGGTCAGTCCCCGTCGCCGCCGCTCCGGCACGGCGCGGCACCCCCCGCCCGGCTCCGGGCAGCGCCCGCCGCCGCCGCTCCGGCACGGCGCGGCCCCGCCCCGCTGCCGCTCCGCGCGTCCGGCACGGACCCCGCCGTCCTCCTCGGGGCTTTCCCCGGGACCCGCCGGGCGATCGCGCAAGCCCCGCCACGAGGCCCGGGCCCCCCCCGGCCCACGTGCTCCCGGCCCCCCGCGAGCCCCCAGGGCCCCGGCCCCCCCCCGGCCTCGGCACAGGCGGCCCCCACCTCCCCCGGGCCACCCCCGCCTGGGACGGTCGCGGTCCGAGGGGCGCCCGGCCCCGCTCACCTTCTCCCGAGGGGCAGCCGCAGCCCGGCCACCGCTCTGCTCCGCTCCGCTCCTGCCTGGGCTCCCACCGGCCCCGCCGCGGCCCCTCCCCCGGCAGCCCCCCCTTCCCAGGGAGGGGCCGTCGCCATCAGCCTCACTGCCCGCACCTGGGGCTCCTCCAGCCCCGGCCCGCAGCTGCGGTACCGAAATCCCGAATAAAACTCCACAACACCCATGGGAAGTTCAGAAGCAGGCGCTTCGTTTATGGAATGAAAGATGTCAAAGTAAGATGACTCTTGACGAGCTGTTCACTGGGGTAAAAATACAGATTTTAATACCCGTCTTATTTTAGTTCTAAGACTTGGCAATTGCCAGGTATCATCTTTTCGATTTACCCAGGTCCACCGCCGAGGCCACAAGGGAGATTTCTTCCAGAGAGAGGATAGAGTTATTAAGTCTAAAGTCCATTATTTGCTTTTGTCCTTCAGGAAGAGGTGAGTGGAGCATCTATCATCACTATTCACCCACACAGTTAACCCTAAACTTTTCACCTGTCCTTTAATACAGTCACTTCCAAGCTAATTTTTTTCCATTATTAAGAGGGGACCCAGGATCATTTAAAATATTATTCTACTTTCTACAAATACATGCCCCATCTTAGAGCTTTAGCTACTAGAGAAAGTCTTTGGATTTTGGGGTCAGAGGAGTTGCAAGTCTAAACTTTCATACCCTTCTCTTTAGGATGTGTGATTTTTCTCTGTATGTCTAAACCAATCTAAATTTCCCTAGATGGTCCTGACTCTGGGTGGATCTAACAAGGATCCTGGAACTCCAGTAAATTCTAAACATCGTTTTATATTTTAAATATGGTCCCAAGTTCCTTTCTGCACTTGTCTCTACGGTTTTGGCAACTGGCAGCCCCAAGGGGTCTTTGTACAAGTTTCTCCCGAAGGGCGATAAATTTATTCTTTTGTCCGTGAGGTGGATGGTTTGGTAATGTTATAATTCAAAATGCTATAATTCCTTCTTTCAAATTTAAAAAAATAATTGCCTTTTAAATCCATCCAATTTAATTTGCTAAAATGATTCTCATTGTTCTACGTCTTTTCTCAAGTTTTGGTTAAATTCAGTGTCAGTATTCTCCACGGAACTAGATTTTCATCTGACTTTGGAATCGGAAGGCAGGCTGTTATCGAGGTTAAATTTTGTGTCTTTACAAAACTTCGAATCAATTCCAAAACTAGAATTTTTTTTTTTTAATCAAAATTACAGAAACGGTTAATATCAAGATTAATAGCTCAAACAATAATTGTTTCATTTTGTTTATCTTATGTTTAGAACCCCTCAAAAAAAATACTTAAACCCTATAACACACAAAAAGATTACTGCCCTTGACAATATTCCTAATAGCAACCCCAATATTATAAACTTTACACAATTCTTTTCCCAAATAGATAACGTGAAACTTACTTACAGGTTTTCAGTTTCAAAGGGCCAGTTTCTTTAGACTTCCAATTCCCTGTTGGTGCTTTCTTTAGTCTTGAATAATGAAGCCAAGGTTCTTCGCCCAGACCTTTACTGCTCTAAGTGTTGTTAAAATGACTCGATACGGTCCTTTCCACTTCTCAGTGATTTTATATATATTCAATCTCCTGGTCGGAAGGGATGCGCTGCTACGTCCAATTCTAAGGGTCCAGCTGCGGAGACATACTGACGAAGTTCTTGAAAAGAATTTCTCAAAGAAATCATAACACCTTTTAAAAACATATCTCCAAAGCCACTCCAGATACTCAGAACATAGGACTCTTGATACGGTCTTTCATATAACATTGCATAATGACTTAAATTTTCTTTCTCTTCTGGCTATACTCTGATTCTTAATAGAGCCATGGGTAAGGCTTTAACCCATGTGAGTGAGGTTTCCTGACAAATTTTACTCAACCGTTGCTTGAGGGTATAGTTCATTCTTTCTCCCCAACCCCCCCCCCCCCGCCCCCTTGCTTGTGGTCTATATGGGGTGTGATAGTCTCAATCTATAGATAATACTTTGCTCGACTTGTCTCATCATCTTTGCTATGAAATGAGGGCCATTGTCAGATGACATTCTTACAGGCACCCCATAGTTTGGTATTATCTCTCTGAGCAAGACTTTAACTACTTCTCTTGCTTTGTCGGTGTGACAAGGGAAAGCCTCGGGCCACCCAGTAAAGATATCCACTAAAACTAGGGTAGATCCTTCTTTTCAAGGCAATTCTATAAAATCAATTTGCTAGTATTCCCCTAAAAAATTTCCTTATTTAATAATTCCAAAGATAATCTTATTACTGATTTGGGGATCATTTTATATATAAATTTCACATCCGCTTATAATTGTTTAAACAATCTTTGTCGTATTTTACTTTCTGTTCCCCGATATACTTTGTTATGTTCAGCTCGGGCAATTTCTCTTATTATTGTGGGCGGGACTATTATTTGACCTGTCGGTGTTACAGCCTGTCCTGTTTCATTTTGTTAGCCTGCAATCTAACAATTAATTCTTCCATCTTTTTCATTATAATTTGGAGTTTCTTTAGGCAATTTTATACTTTTCTCTGGAACTAGCGCTAGGATGCCTTTTTCTGCAGCCTCTTTAGCAGCTTTATCAGCCAGTCGGTTACCTGCGTTAGGAACAGTCTTACCTAACTGGTGCGCTTTACAGCGCGTTATCGTGACTGCTGTTGGTTTTTGAACGGTTTCTAACAATTTCGGTATTTGTTCTGCATGCTGAATGGTGGTTCCTTGTGCAGATAACAGTCCTCTCTCTCTCCATATCGCTCCATGCGCACGTACTACTCCAAAAGCGTACTTTGAGTCTGTCCAAATGTTGACTCGCTTTCCTTGACTTAGTTCCAGAGCTCGAATAAGAGCTATCAATTCAGCCTTTTGGGCAGATGTCATCGAAGGCAAAGTTCGCAACGCAATTACCTCCTCGGTTGTTATTGTCTATCTGGATAAACGTTTTCCTTCACAGATGAAACCGCTTCCGTCGGTATACAGTTCCCAGTCTGCTGCTTCTAGCGGCACATCTCAGAGATCCAGTCAGCTGGGGTAAACTCTTTCGATTGTCTGCAAGCAGTCACGTTCCAGTTCTCCTTTAACTTGATCAGTTGTTGAAAACGCAACAGGGTTAACGGTGGTAGTAGTTTTTAAGTAAACATCATCTTGTTCCAGCAACACCACTCGGTATTTCGGCATTCTGCTAGGGGATAACCAATGCCCCACTTTCTGTTTTAGCGCAACAGTTATCGTATGGGAAACGTACAGTGATCCTTTGTCCTCAGGTGAACTTAGGAGCTTCCTGGATCAGTAGCACAGTTGCAGCGACGGCTCTCAGACGACCAGAGCATCCCAGACTCACGTGATCTAATCGCTTCGAGAAGCAGGCCACAGCTCGCCCACTTGGCCCTAAATATTGGGCCGGGATGCCCAGAGCTATACCTCTTCTTTCGCGAGTGAAAAGTTCAAATGTCTTTGTGAGATCCGGCAGGCCTAGGGCTGGCACCCCTGTTACAGCCTGTTTCAATTCCTTGAAAGTAGCTTTCTCGGCATCAGTCCAATCCATTGTTTGAGGTTTTGAGCTGCTCCTATAAAGGTCGGACCCGCAAGCCACAACTGATAATCGACAGGTGACACCACGCAACCGTTCCCGGAAATGCTCTTCATTAATTTGTTAGTCTTAGGTTCGGGGAGACGACAAATTGCCTCTTTGCTCTCAGTTCCTAATTGTCTCTGTCCTTTTAGGATTTTAAAACTCAAATAAGTTTCTTCTTTCTGGGTTATTTGGGTTTTTTCTTTTGACACTCGCTATCCACTGATTCCCAAAGAGTTCAAAAAGTTAATAGTTAACTTTGTGCATTGTTCTTCCATCTCAGCTACAATTAACAGATCATCCATACATTTCAACAAGATTTCTTGATTATTTTCTTTCTTCCAAAGCTCTAATTCTCGTGCCAATGGATTTCCAAAGATGGTAAGACTATTCTTAAAGCCTTGAGGCAAGACTGTCCGTGTATATTGTCTTTTTCTCCCAGTCTCAGGATTTTCCCATTCAAAAGCAAAAAGCTCTTGACTGTTGGGATCCAAGGGAATGCAGAAAAAGGCATCTTTTCAGTCTAACACTGTGAACCATTCTCGTTTCTCTGTTAGGGTTGTTAACAAAGTATAAGGATTTGCTACTACCGGATGAATATCTTGTACTATTTGATTTATTGCTCTGAGGTGTTGAACTAATCTATAATCTTTTTCATTAGCCTTTTAACAGGCAAGGTCGGGGTGTTATATTTGGATTCACATTCTGTTAACAATTTATATCTTAAAACTTTTCGTATTATCAATACTAACCCTTTCCGGCTTTCCAGTTTTAGGGGGTATGGCTTAATTCTTAGCGGATTCGATCCTGGCTTTAAATCCAGTCTCACAGGTTCTGCTTTTTGGATTTACCGGGAACTTCCCAGTCCAGACGATTGGAATTACAGCATTATACTTTGACTGGTATGATCTTCTGCTTTCGGTAACCATCCTGTAACAACAAAGCCACTGCTTCGATACGTTTAGTTTCTGGAATTAAAATTTTAATCTCTCCATTTTTTAATTTAATTTCTGCCTCTAAGTTCTCCAGTAGATCTCCCCTTAACAGGAGTTTAGGAGAATTTGGCACATACAAAAACTGCTGAGTGACCCATTGCTTTCCTAATTTCATTGTTAAAGATTTAAAGAAGGGTCTAGTTTCTCGTTCACTTGTTGCACCAACACCACCAATTTCTTCAAAACTTAACTCTCCCTCTAAGGTATTTAAAACTGAAAAGGTGACTCTAGCGTCAATTCATATTCAATTTTCTGTTCTCCCAGTTTAGCTGTAACCAGAGCTTCTGCTGGGAGACTCCCCTCCGGTCCCCGTCAGCTGCGTTCACTTAAAAAGAACAAATCGACATATGGCACTTCATTCCATTTACTCTCTCTCCTACAAAACAACAGTAATTGCAATATAGTATTATAACTCAAAGTTCTGTTTGTTTCCCATTTTTCCTGCAATTCACCCCAGTGTGCCAACAAACATCCCAACGGTGATGTTTTTGGTATCTTTTCATCAGCAGTTCTATTTCCTGCACTCTTATTCTTAAACAATTTTGCTAGTGCCATTATACTTATATACATTCAAATCCCAAATCCCAAACAAACGCAAATGACAGTTGTCCCAAATAATACACAAAGTCCAACCCAGCAATAGCTTTCGCTTACGACTTAGGGGCAGACGCCTAGGCTTCCACTGCAAACGGGTACCCTCCAAGCCCCAACCCTGCGAAGCTTTCGCCGCGCCTCACGGGCAGGCTTTCCAAACAAATTCCAAAGCAGCAGCGCCTTACCTTTTTTCCAGGGAACGCCGCGAGGAGCTTTGTGAGTCGAGGGCGATGGTTCTCCCCGAGAATACCTCGGCGCCGGCCGGAGTTTGATCGACGCTCGATCTCGTCCAGTCTCACTCGCAAGGTCCCGTCTGGGTCGCCAAAACCGTTACCGAAATCCGGAATAGAACTCCTTAACACCAACGTGAAGTTAAGAAGCGGGCACTTAGTTTATCGCAGCGCTGGGGACACGGGGGATCGCTCCTCCAAAGGCGTGTCCCACTTAGTATCGAAATCCGTCAGTTTTTACAGACTTTTTCTGTCAGGTCATTGTTACATAAGCTCTTTCCATAAAAAGGCATACTATGCTCGTTCTTAAATTTAACCTTTCTAAGGATTGGTCCTTTGATTATATAACCTTATCAATATTCTTATTTAAAAACAATCATTGGTCAGTTACACTTAGCTCTACTGACTGGAATCTTCGATACTCAAATCAAGATGGGAAGGGTAAGGGGGTTTCCAAGCAGCAAACTGGCGTCCACGACGGTTTCCTTCGTTTCTTGAAACGGAACATAGAAAAACCTGTAACTTCCTGCTGAGGTTTCTAGGGTTAGCTATTTCCAACCTTAACAATATTAAGGTTCCGATAGTCACACGTAACGCAGTTCCTAAAGTTTCTATGGCTACGTTTCAAACGTAACAATCCTATACGTTACGCTTCACAATTTTACTTCTTAATCAAACCTAACTCTTCTACGTGATTAAATTTTGATTTCTTTACCAGAATATTTGCAACAGCTGGAGCCCAGCAGGAACGGGGGGGGCATGGCCCGACCCCCCCCAGCGCCTCACCTCCTCCTCCCCTGGGCTCCCTCACGGCCCCTCGCCCCGTGCAAAGGGAGCGCAAACGCAGCCCGGAGGGCAACGGGGCCGGCCGGCCGGCGGCCGTTCGGTCAGTCGCGCGCCTAACGAGTCCTGCCAGCGAGTCCGCTCCGGGGCTCGGGGCCCCCCCCGACGCTCCCCCTGCCCCTGGGACACCTCTGATAGCATATTTCCGTACATTCTGTATGGCACGTCTAAATAGTTTTGGATGGTTTTAATATTTTGTACCAGCCGTGGAAACTGGTTTGCTGCTAGGTGACTGTAAAAGTGAGATTTAGTAAATAATTATTAGAAATCTTACACTAACGCGATGATTGAAACAATAGACAAAAGTATAGCCAAGCAATTAACTAGCAGAGGTAGGTACTCCTAAGTTTTGCAGTTCTTTGCTCTTATGACTAGATGAGAACAATGCTGAAACTGACCGCATGCGATTGAAACTGCGTTAAGCTTCAAGATCAGAGAACCAAGGACAAGAATAAAGACTTCAAGGACAGCCAGCAAGAACTTCAAATGGGTCGGTGGTCGCAAAAGCAGCCCTTCGTCTCAAATGGATCCTTCATTGCGCGTGATCGGATGTAGGCAGTGCTATGATAATCAGTTGCCATCATTTTTATGTATACGTATACTAATCTGATTCATATGCAATTAGTTAGTCTATATGACCTGTTTGTGCTAAAGGTGTGGCACGCACGCTAGGTGGAACTATCCCCCGTGCATCCAGCGCTGCAATGAAGAATGCCTGCTTTCTAAAACGCCAAAACGAGCCTTAGAGAGTTTCTTGGACCGGCTTTTCAGTATCAGAGGTACAAGGGAGGAAAGGAAAAAAAAAAAAAAGCAGCGGTGTGGGAAAGAGAGGGGCAGGGAGGGACCAGAACGCAGAAGAGGGGAGAGAGAGACAGGGCCCCGAGGGCCCGGGGCTCACCACAGCTCTCTTTCTTGGCGCTGCCAGCAGACTTTGCCAGTTCAGACGCTTCTTTCGGCTCCTCTCCCGCTCCCCTCCTCTTCCGTAACTCCGGCTGCACGGCCGTCCTCCCCCTAGGAGAACACGCGTCTCACAGGTCTTGCAAGACGAGGCTTCCTGGGCACGGAGCCTCGCTCGCCCGCACGCCACGCGGCCGTACCGCACCGTACCGTCGGTGCTGCGTACGGACCCTGCGGTGCACCCTGGCGGTCTGACCTGCTGTGGACTACGAAGAGGGATCCTTCCACACGCGGAGAGGCAGGCGCTCTCTTGCCTGCAGCGGGAGGCAGCTGCCGGCCGGGCGGCCGGCCGGCCTTCCATTTCTTCTTCTCTACCTTTCTCTGGCCTCTCCAGCTTCAGCCGCAGCAGCTCCTGCCCACAGCCGGTAAGTGCCCTGCCTGTCCCTTTGTGCTCCCACGCCATGCCGCGCCGCGCCACGCCGCGCGGAGAGGGAGGCCAGGCAGAGACAGCCCATGCAAGCTTTCCTTTCCGGCGGCGTTTCCTTACCGGGAGGAAGCGAGGAGCGCGGCGGCACCTCCCGCCGGCGCCGCATTGCCGGTACCGTCGGACGGCACGTGCGGGACGGGGGCAGCCCCGCGCACTCGCAGCCTCCGAGCTGCAGTACCGAACGTTGGTCACGAGGTGGCGGAAGAGAGCGGCTGCAAAACGCGCAACCGCGCATGCGCGGCTCCCGAACGCCAGGACCGCCTTCTGGTTGCTAGGCAACAGCAGGAGTGCCGTAAACCGCGCCACCGCGCATGCGCGGTTGCCGAGGCGTCGTGTCGCGCTACGGTTGCTAGGCAACAGCGGTGAGGGCCGTAAAAGGCGCGCCGCGCATGCGCGGTTTCCGCTCTGCCGTACAGCGTCTCGGTTGCTAGGCAACAGCACGAGCGCCGTAAACCCCGCCATCGCGCATGCGCGGTTGCCGAGGCGTCGTGTCGCGCTACGGTTGCTAGGCAACAGCGGCGAGGGCCGTAAAAGGAGCAGCGCGCATGCGCGCCTCCGCGCTGCCGTACAGCATCTCGTTGCTAGGCAACAGCGCGAGCGCCGTAAACCCCGCCACCGCGCATGCGCGGTTGCCGAGGCGTCGTGTCGCGCTACGGTTGCTAGGCAACAGCGGCGAGCGCCGTAAAAGGCGCACCGCGCATGCGCGCCTCCGAGCTGCCTTACAGCATCCTCGTTGCTAGGCAACAGCACGAGCGCCGTAAACCGCGCCACCGCGCATGCGCGGTTGCCGAGGCGTCGTGTCGCGCTACGGTTGCTAGGCAACAGCGGCGAGCGCCGTAAAAGGAGCAGCGCGCATGCGCGCCTCCGCGCTGCCGTACAGCATCTCGTTGCTAGGCAACAGCACGCGGGCCGTAAACTGCGCTACCGCGCATGCGCGGTTGCCGAGGCGTCGTGTCGCGCTACGGTTGCTAGGCAACAGCGGCGAGCGCCGTAAAAGGAGCAGCGCGCATGCGCGCCTCCGAGCTGCCGTACAGCGTCTTGGTTGCTAGGCAACAGCACGGGCGCCGTAAACCGCGCCACCGCGCATGCGCGGTTGCCGAGGCGTCGTGTCGCGCTACGGTTGCTAGGCAACAGCGGCGAGCGCCGTAAAAGGCGCGCCGCGCATGCGCGGTTTCCGACCTGCCTTACAGCATCCTCGTTGCTAGGCAACAGCACGAGCGCCGTAAACCGCCCCACCGCGCATGCGCGGTTGCCGAGGCGTCGTGTCGCGCTACGGTTGCTAGGCAACAGCGGCGAGCGCCGTAAAAGTCACAGCGCGCATGCGCGCCTCCGCGCTGCCGTACAGCATCTCGTTGCTAGGCAACAGCACGCGGGCCGTAAACTGCGCTACCGCGCATGCGCCGTTGCCGAGGCGTCGTGTCGCGCTACGGTTGCTGGGCAACAGCGGCGAGCGCCGTAAAAGGAGCAGCGCGCATGCCCGCCTCCCCAGCTGCCGTACAGCCTCTCCCTTACCAGGCAACAGCGGGGGCCCAGCCACACGCGCCACCGCGCATGCGCGCCTCCCGAACGCCGGTTCCCACCTTCGCTGAGCATCAGCTGCATGAGACACCACTGACAGCTCAGCCCAGTAGAGACCAGCCACAGGTGGCAGCTACTTACTGGGGGCACAGGGCTTACGTTTCCCTGCCCTTTCCCCACTCGCAGCCCGGGCAGTCCTCTTCATTGCCTCCGTTCCAAAAAGCACCCGAGTGGCTGGAGCCTTTACAGCAGTCAAGCGCAAACAACAGACAATGTGGGCGGTCGCTTCTGTCCCTGCCCCCCCACCCCATTCTCTAGAGAGGAGAAGCAGCACAGGGAACCTGCAAACGGCAGGGGGGGTTGCCCTGGACCAAGCCCTAGGGACTGCTCTATCTGTCTGCACGTGGCATCAGGGTTGTGGGAGGGACAGCAGCCAGTCAACAGATGCTGGCGAGAGATTTAAAAAAAAAAAAAATAACGCCTGGTTCAGGTGACAGCCTGAAGGCAGGCCACGAGAGACCCAAAGCTGCTTCGTGCCAGAGGGGCAGCTCTGTTCAGCAGGAAACGGCGCGTCCCAGCGGACCAGATGCGAGCGGCCGACCTGCAAGTGAGCGATACCCTGGCGATCCTGGGGCTCTGTTGGGGTAGGCGCACCTTTCCTCACCTCTGTGCTATCACAACTCTGCTCTCCTAATCCTGCACGCACGCAAGGCTTCTTGGGCGGGGCTTGTCTCTTATCGAAGAGACGCTGCACGGTGTTACTTACCGCCCTGCCCTCCGGCGTGCAAAGTAATTAGACGGGAAGCAGGGAAAGCAAAAGAGGCGCGTCGGGATATTAGATGTCCTCAGCAGATGACCGTAGAGCCCTCGAGGTTCCACCTTTGCTCCCTACAGGAGCGTGGCTCCGCACTCCTTGCCGCTCCCGCCAGCAAGCGTCACAATTGCCCTTTGCTGCCTGCAACGCGCAGTACCTGCACGGCCCGAGTACTGCTGCTTACGGAGCAAGAGGCGCTCGCTATAAAGCGGCAATGAAGAACAAGGACGGCCCGTCAAGACGGCAGGAGGAACACAGAGAGCCTCCAGCATTAGCCAGGCAGGGCTTCCAACTCACCTCGTGTCGTGGTTTAACGCCAGCCGGCAACGAAGCCCCACGCGACCGCTCACTCGCTCCCCCGCCCCCAGTGGGACGGGGAGACAATCGGAAGGGCGGAAGTGGGAAAACTCGTGGCTTGAAACAAAAACAGTTGAATCATTAAAAAGAAACAACAACAACAACAACTTGTAAGGAAAAGAAGAAAAAAAATGACAGAGAATGGGGTGCAGGCAGCATGCCAGGGGTCTGAAGCCTGACGGATGATGGGGGGGGGTGGGGTGTGGAATACGGAGGGGGGGGGGGGGGCAGGAGATAGGAGAGCAGGGGATGCGGGGGGAAACAACTCGCGTGGGTGAAGGGGGCGGGCCGGAGCAACAGGGGGGCATATGGGGGAGAAACACACACGGCGGGAGGGTAGGGGAGGGTACAAAGGTGCACGGGGGGACACGGGTGGGGATGACCTACCCCAGGGAGTCCACCCGGGATGATCCACAGCAGGTAACTCACCTGGGATAACCCGCAACAGAGAATCCACACCGGGAGGACCCCCAGCAATGCCCCTCAAACTGCCTGTGCTTCATCCCCAATCTTCCCCAAACTGGGGAGTTTTCTGCTTTTTCAAAATACTCAGTTTGGGGTGTGTTTCAGTGCTTTTCCACAACATAAAAAGGGGAGATCTTTTGGTTGTGGTTTTGTGCATGAAAACGGGGTGGGTTTTTTTGCTTTCCAGCTGCGCAAATCCAGGCGGATTTGGCTTTCCCAGGAGTCCCAAATTCGTTCGGTTTTTTCCCGTTGCAGACCCAGAATCAGGGGGTTTGGGGTTGTCCTGGTTTCGGCTGGAATAAAGTTAATTTTCTTCTGAGTAGCTGGTACAGGGCCATTTTGGATTTAGGATGAGAACAATGTTGACAACACACCGACGCTTTAGTTGTTGCTAAGCAGTGTTTATACTAAGTCAAGGACCTTCCAGCTTCTCATACCGCCCTGCCAGCGGAGGCTGGGGGTGCACAAGAAGAGTCGCTGAGCTAAAGGAGGATTCCAGGTAAACAGGTCAGCTCGAAATACACCACCTCCTTTAAAAGTTAAGAGCGATTTGAACGCTTAAAATCAGCATTTAGGCTAATCGATACCATTTTGAACACCTTCTTAGCATACAAGTAAACACTCTCGCCGGTGTTGGAAAACGTCTCCTCCCTTCCTTACAGCACTGCTGCAGGGAGATAACCCTGGGAGGCTGCGGGACGAGGTCGTACGCAATCAGAATCTACGCTTACGGATCCACCGCAACAGCTACAGCCCTTGCGCTGCTGCTGCTGCTTTGCATCTTGCTCGTTTGGTGAATAAAGCTGAAAGTGAAGTGGAAAACTTCAAAAAGCAAAATGAAAAATAAAGAATAAATCTCAATAATTCACTTTACACTAAAAGGGTGTGCCCATGTTTATATACATCCAATAAAAATACATTATTGAAGCAGTAACTCACCAAAACCACCTCAGGACTCACTGTCACTAGTTACAAGGCTGCTGATGCTTCCTGGGAAAACCTGGAAAACACACGGAAGCGCCGCCAGTTTGTCCTGTTTTGTCCGCGTCTCTTCTTTGACCTTGATTGCTTTTAGTACAGGTGCTAGTTATCTCAGTATGGTTGTCGAGTACTCCTATAAGATATTTAAAAAAACTCACTGACTGCAGAAGCATAAAGCTTTTATCGTGAAAACAAAGCCCGTTTCTTCTGAGCAGCTGAACTCTTACGAACAGTTTCTCCCCTCTTTTAGTACAAAATTATTTTCACGGTATCATTTACTAGTAAGCGCACGGAAACAGAAGATTACGTGCTTTCAGGAAGAGGAAATAGACAGAGGGAAGTCAACCTGGCGTAGGCGTAACGTGCTCCAGAACAGACCTTAGTTTTAGTATTCGTATTAAAATATTTCACAGAAAAAATGTGGAAGGAGAGTTGGCACATTCTTAATGTTAACTTTAAAGTCCATACTACAAGTACCTTTGGAAAAACGCAGACACACATCGTAGGCGTACCTTGTACTTGCAGACCACTACGGAATCTTTCCATCTGTCTTGTACTTTCACGGCAGAAGAAAGGGCAACCACGGTGAAATGGTGGCAGCTGACATCCACCTGAGAGAGGGGGAAAAAAAAAAACCAACAAACAAAAAAACAAAACAAAACAAAACTTTAGCATAAAACTGGGTAGGAATCCAAAGCTGCCTTTTTTTGTGAAGGTTTGTGAAGACAGTACGACTGAGCAGAGCAAAAAGTATTTTTGCATCATCTTCGGTACAGCTGTTGACACAGGCCACTAAAGCTTTTGCATTTTTCAGACAACTGTGCCTTTTTTTTTTTTTTTTTTTTTGACTCATTGGTAACTTTAGTTTCACTAGAACTCCCTTTCCTAGATACACGCAGGTGACAGACATAGAGACCTACATACATTTTCTCAAGCCTTAGTATAGCCAAGACTTCATCACCCTATATGTCCCAAGCCGAGTATTTTTGCTAAAGAGCACAGCAACACATCTGTCCTTGTGAACTGCCTCGTTGCAAAAAAGGAATGATTTTTTCCAGGCCGTTGCTCCAAACGGTCAAGATCTTTTAAAACCGCAGTTGTGCCACCAAACCCGCTCAGGGTCCCTCCTAGCTTTTGACTGCCCTGAGATTTAACAGGCACACGCTCCATTCCATCTTCCAACAGCAAAAATACGTTAACGCTCTCGGACCCAGAGCGCAACCCTACGGATGTCCACACACACATCCCCTGCCGTTTTGATGAGGAGCCACCGAGCATCCCTGCGAGCACAGCTGCACGCGCCAGATCGGTTTCACCTACGCCGCCAGTTACCGGTTTCGGTGAATGTAGTTTCTGACGCTTTAAACCGAAAACCGTATCTCGATGCTTCGCCACAGTAGAAACGACCCATCGCTAGAATGCTACAAAAACGCAGTAACACAAGTTGCAAACCCACAGCAGCAACAGCTCCAGAAATATTTAGACCAGGAACAAGGGAGAAAAATAAAACAGCTTCATCTCACGCGCAGGGGAGCGGCAGGCAGAGAAAAGGGTCGGCATTCTGAGCCCTTACAGAAAACGGGCATTCTCCTTCCATTCCTCAGCCCGTCCGTTAAGGTCTCAATACCGCAACGCTACTACGGCAACGTCGAGAGTAGGGAACAACAGCCCTGCCGCTGGACTTGCCATTGACCCATGCTATTTACGTAGCAGGATGCGTACGCAGAGGGACGCGTTTTGCCACGCACAACCCTGAACTTCCTGAAAGTTTACGTTTACCAAAAAAAAGCCATTTGGAACATATTGCCAAACAACATTTGGCAATAAAGCTTTGATGCGTTTGACACACGCAAATTTTTGGTCACTTGCTATTTGCTTCCTGTTGCTGCTGCTGTTCTTCCTTCAGAAATTCTACTTGTAGCCAAGTTATTCACTACTGGTTCAAGCATTTGCCTTCCTGGTATTACCAGCACATTCACAGAGGCAAGTAACTTAATTGCTCTTCTACGATTATCCAAATGACAATTACAGCCATGAAAGAGAAGGAGAGGTCAGGCAGCAGAAGAGCTCTGCAGGCTAGCACCAGTCAATAATGCACTCTTTAAAAACAAACAACAACAAAACAAAACCGTGACCCTGTATCCTTTTTTTTTTTTTTTTTTTCTTTCAGAGCTCATCCCTGCCTCAGCATTTTGTCTCATCAGAGCATGAAGCGCAGGTGACCCGTACCCTGACGACTTTTGCGTGTGATGAATGCCTGTTCAGAAATAGTCCAGATCTGCAGGACTGGTGTCATTTTTATGGTTTTAATCATCATAACTCAGATTTTATTTACTCACGCATTTGTGAGGAAACTAATTCACTTTTAGACGCTGCCTCTCCTTTTTTGGGGGGGGGGGGGGGGCGGTGGGGGGGGGGTGGAATGTCCTAGAGACTGAAAACAATTACGATTCACAGCTCCCAACCATGACAGAGTGGTGGAGAAAGCAATGAAAGCAAAGACCAACAGCAGCAACATTAACTGAAAGTTGGCTTTAATTCCGATCACGTACTTAAGCGACTCTCCAAGTCTACGCCTCGGTCCGATGAACGACTAGTCCTTTTTTGGAAGGACAAACTTTTTTACTTAAAAGGCCTAGACTGAAGACTCCGCTGAACGGAATGGGGATTGTGCCACAGGACAACACGCCATCACCACTCTTAATGGGGAAGAAAAAAAAAATAAAATACAAATAAAAATCAAGTTTAAGTACCAGTTTCCATCATGTTTCACCCATTACATCTCTACTGGCATCTAGGTGCTCAAAAGTGAACTACAGGGACACCACATATTCCTAAAAATTCAGTTATACATAAAAAAATAAAAGGCTATCTCCAACTTGCCCATAAAATCAGTATGAACAGAGAGAAGAGAAACACTCGACCCTAAAGAAGCTAACAGGCAGCTCTGAATTTACCAGACATGAATTTTCGTTCTTTCACCTGAAACACAAACATACCAAGGGACCAGTTCAGGAACCGGGCACGATCTGTTACAGCAATTTTTCCATCAGCTCTTCTGCACTAGCAGCAAATTTGCCTTTTCTGTGGGTTTAACGTGGAGCATCTGTAGTGCCCTCGAACTCGCAAGTGTTTCTCTCCGCTCCCCCAGCCCGATACGTGCGATTACCTGAGCGGCAAGCGGAATTAACCACGCAGGATTTTCTTCGTGTGACGCGGAAGGTGACGCTGGGAAAAGAGGAGACAAAGGAATGAACCTGCTTGTCACACCCAGCCAACGGTGAAAAGACAGGGGAGGATTCTGCCGGAAGGGCTCTGCACCCCAGGAGCTCCCACCGGCCGGTTTCTCTCCCCTTTGCCCGGTACCGAGGGGACGACGACACCTCGCCCGCGCCCCCTGGCGGGGGGGGCTGCCCCAGGAGAGCCGGGGGACCCCCACCTCGCTTCCGCCCGCGGGAACGGACCGGGCGAGACCCTCCACGCAGAGAGAGGAGCGTGGCGTGGATCGCATCCCCGAGGGAAGAGGCCGGGCTCCCCGCTGGCAGAAGAACAACTCACCTCCCCGCTGCTCGGAGCCGCTCGCTGCGGACAGCCCTGCCTGCGCCCGGCCGCTCTTCAGCCGTGCCGGGAGCGCGGTCCGGCCGACGGATGCTCCAGCGAAAAGACGCTCCAGCTCATCATGGCTCCTGCTCGTTACAGCCGCAGGTACTTTTGCCTCTGGCTAACGCACGCTCCAGACAGCGGACACCCCGCCTCGTTCCAGCTCCCGCTTGCTACGGTTCTGGCTCACTGAAGCCCCAGCTCCGCACTGAAGCTCCGGCTGATTTCAGCTGCTTCTCCTTACAAGCTCCAGCTATGTGCAACGGCCTGGGCTTTCCATAAGGTTGTATATCAACTGCTGTCAAAACCGGAGCATTAGGATTAAACATCAGAGTTACACGCCGTATAAATATGCGTTAGTTTGGGCGATTAATTACTGAACAACTATTCTGAGCAGCGCAGAAAGAAGAGCTGCACTCAAAGAGGGCACGTGGGGTCTGAAAAGCGCCTTTCCCCCCCACAGACCATCGCAGATGTTGAGTTCGGCCGGCTGCGTGCCGGCCTCCCGAACTTCGGCGTCCGACACAACCAGACCCCCATCTCCGGGGAGGGTCCACGCGCCCTGCCCACCCCCTGCTTCCCCCCGCAGCTCCCCACACCCTCCCACCCGCCTGCCAAACCAGCCAAGCCGGCTCCCGCTTTTGGCCCCCACGCCGGCTGACTCGGGGCCCATTTGGGAGCCAAAAAACCCGGCTGCCGAGCCTGTTCTCAAGGCCCAAAAACGCAGGGCCGGACCTCTGTTTCTGGGCCCAAAGCCGCGCAGCAGCTCGGTCTGTTTCCGAGCCCCAAAATCAGCCAGGCGAGCCTGTTGTCAAGCCCCAGGAACAGAAAACTTGTTCTCCATTTCTGACCCTGCAGCGCCCACGGGCGACGCCGAGCGTAGCCACCCCCCAGCCCTGCACCCCCGGGGCCCCACGCGCAGTTTTGGGGAGTGCTCGGGACCGGCGGAGGGCCCGGCCCCACGCCTCTGCAGGGCAGCCCCAGCACAGGCAGGGCATCGCTTCACGATCGCCGTTTCAGGCTTTATTTCCCCGCCACGGCCGGCACGGCCAGGCCCCCACCCCAAACCCCCGAGCCGAAGCACCCCCGCGGGTAGCCGGGCCCAGCCACCCGGAAAACAAGAAAACCAAAGAGGGAACAAGACAGAGAACGTGGGGAAAGGCAAGGAGACGGACACAGAAACAGAGAGAGCGCGAGAGGGATAGGGAGCAGGACAGAGAGATGGAGCAAGAAAGGAAAAAGGGACGGGAGGCAGAACCAAGGGAAAGAGACACAAGGACGGGGAGCAGGACAAAGGGACGGAAGAGAAAAAAAAAAAAACAGCGACGGGCTGCAGGACAGAGATGAAGGGATTAAATAGACACAGGGAGCACGACAGAAGGACAGGGAGAGACAAAAGGCACAAAGAGCAGGCCAGCAGCGGAGAAAACCAACTGCGATGGGCAGTGGGAGAGAGATAGGGAAAAAGAAAAAAAATACTGAGGAGCAGAACAAAGAAAGAAGAGACAGCTAGCTGGACAGGGGGACACAGTTAGAAAGGATGGGAGAGGGAACGGGGCAGAGAGAGACAGACAGAAAAGGTAGCGAAAGAAAGCAAGGCAGAGGGACAGCAAGGCGGGGCGGGGGGGAAGGGACAGGGGTCTGGACAGATGGAGAAATAAGCAGCAGGGACAGAGGAAAAGAGACAGAAAGAGGGACAGGGAACATGGCAGAGAAGGACAAATCAGGACAGCGGCAGGACGGAGATAAAAAACTGGGACGGTCCTCAGGACAGAGAGGAATACAAATACGAGCAGGGAGCGGGACAAAGGGATACAGCGAGAAACGACGGGACAGGAAGCAAGACAGAGCGACAGACAAGAACAATGGCAACGAGAGAGAGAGAAAGAGAGAGACCGTGAGAAGCACAGGGGGTTGGGGAATTTAGAAAGAGAAGTATCAGGAGCCCTGCAGAGAGAGGGAGGGTGAATAAAAAAGGGGCAGGAAGCAGCACAAAGGGTCAGAGAGAGTAAGAGATGAACAGGAAGGAGGACGGGAATGACAAAAATAAACAGCAACAGCGAGCAAGACAAAGGGATAGAGAGAGAAAGAGAAAGTAGAAAGAAGAGAGAGAGGAAGGCAGGGACACAGAGCGGCACGTACAGGCGCAGAGAGGAAAAGAATGCCAGGGAACAGGCCAGAGAAATTGGGAGGCGGGGAAAGAGGTGGATGCAGATCAGGACAAGGAGATGGAAAAGGAAAAAACAGCGACTGGCTGCAGGACAAAGATGGGGGGCGGCAGGGGGGGAAGAGGGAGAGGGCGCAGGACGAGAACGCAGAGAGAAAAAGGAAGGGGGGCAGTCGAACAAGAGAGAGAAAGGGGAAGAAGAAGAGGGAGCAGGACAAGAGAATAGACAGAAGAGGAGAGGTACAGGGAAGAAAAAAAAAAAAACCAAAAAAAACCACAAACACCACCCAAAAAACCCCAAACGTCACAGCAGCATGGGAAAGCGAGGGGGCCAGGAGAGAGGGAGGGAGGGACCGGGACGCACAAGAGGAGCGACAGGGCCTCGAGGGCCTAGGACTCACCGGAGCTCTCGCTCTTGGAGCTGCCAGGAGACCTTGCCAGCTCAGACGCTTCTTTCTCCTTCTCTCCTCCCTTCCTCTTCTGGAACTCCCGTCGCTTGGCTGTCCTCCACGTAACGGAACACGCGAGCGTCTCACAGCTCTTACGAGATGAGGCCTCCTAGACACGTAGCCTCGCTCGCTCACTCGCTACGTGGCCGTACCCCGCTGCTGGTCGTGCATACAGACCCTGGCGGTCTGACCTGCTGCGGACTACGAGGAGGGATGCTCCCACACCCGGAGAGGCAGGCTCTCTCTTGCCTGCAGCGGGAGGCAGCTGCCAGCCAGACGGCCTTCCGCTGCTTCTTCTTTACCTTTCTGTGGCCTCTCCAGCTTCCGCAGCTCCCGCCCACAGCCAGTAAGCGCTCCGCCTGTCCCTCTGCGCTCCCGCGCCGCGAGGAGAGGGAGGCCAGGCAGAGACAGCCCACGCAAGCCTGAGGCTGCTGCAGTCAACGGCATCCCCAGGGGACGAACGGACAACCGCACCCACAGCGTGGCCTCTGGGAGAGGGAAAGAGGCAGCAGTGACCGTTAGTACCGCAGCTCGACCCTGGCCGGAGCCCCTCCTTCCGCAGGGGCTTCCGCAGACGCCGCTCGTTCCCCGCGCCGCTGCTAACGGCACCCCCGTTAAGGGAGACTCCAGACCACCGCAGGGCCAGCTTGCTGCCCTCGCGACAGGGCTCGGGGGCTGCCTGCGGCTACAGCGCAGGCTTCAGGGGAGGGGCTGGAGCTGGGGGCAGCCGCGCGGGCCGAGCGGGGCCGGGGGAGCTCTGGCGACTCGGGCGGGCGCCCGCTGGCCGCGCCTGGGGGGTGCCCGCCTCCGTCCCCTCTTCCCTTCTACCGGCTCTCTCTCGGGGAACTCCCCGGCGCTGCCCTGGCCCGGCTCGCCTCCGGCGGACCGGCAGCCTGCCGCGGCGGCCGCTTCGCAGCTTCCCGTCCCGCCAGCCCCGGGCGGCCAGCGGGCAGGAGGCACCCCTCGCCGTCGCCCTCGCCCCCGCCCCCGCCGGAGGGGATCGCTCGCCTCACCCGCGGTCCCGGCGCTCGCCCGCTGCCGCCGAGACCCGCGCGCCGCCACGCTGCTCCCGGGGACCGCGCATGCGCCGGAGGGGCCGGAGCCGGCGCGCCAACGCCGGGCTGCCCCACGCGCAGAACGGCGCATGCGGCCGGGAGGGCTGGTCGGGGAGCGGGCGCAGCGGGAAGCCCGCGGAAAACCACGCGAAACCGGCAACGCTCCTGAGTCTGACCTGGTCGCACTCCGGGGGCCGCGGCGGCGGCAGCAGCGAGGACTACGCCGCGCCCGAGAGCCACGCGGCTGCCCGGCCGCCGAGTCCGCGGAAACTACAGCTCCCGGCATGCTCCGAGGGGACGCCGCTTCCGTTTCCGCCCACCCCCACGCCGGCGCAGCCGCAGTCCCCGCCGAGACCCCAGCGCCGCTCCGGGCAGCTCCGGCGCGCTCCCGCCGCCGGCTCCGGACAGTCCCCGCCGCCGGCTCCGGCACGGCGCGGCACCCCCCGCCCGGCTCCGGCTCCGGTCAGTCCCCGTCGCCGCCGCTCCGGCACGGCGCGGCACCCCCCGCCCGGCTCCGGGCAGCGCCCGCCGCCGCCGCTCCGGCACGGCGTGGCCCCGCCCCGCTGCCGCTCCGCGCGTCCGGCACGGACCCCGCCGTCCTCCTCGGGGCTTTCCCCGGGACCCGCCGGGCGATCGCGCAAGCCCCGCCACGAGGCCCGGGCCCCCCCCGGCCCACGTGCTCCCGGCCCCCCGCGAGCCCCCAGGGCCCCGGCCCCCCCCCGGCCTCGGCACAGGCGGCCCCCACCTCCCCCGGGCCACCCCCGCCTGGGACGGTCGCGGTCCGAGGGGCGCCCGGCCCCGCTCACCTTCTCCCGAGGGGCAGCCGCAGCCCGGCCACCGCTCTGCTCCGCTCCGCTCCGCTCCTGCCTGGGCTCCCACCGGCCCCGCCGCGGCCCCTCCCCCGGCAGCCCCCCCTTCCCAGGGAGGGGCCGTCGCCATCAGCCTCACTGCCCGCACCTGGGGCTCCTCCAGCCCCGGCCCGCAGCTGCGGTACCGAAATCCCGAATAAAACTCCACAACACCCATGGGAAGTTCAGAAGCAGGCGCTTCGTTTATGGAATGAAAGATGTCAAAGTAAGATGACTCTTGACGAGCTGTTCACTGGGGTAAAAATACAGATTTTAATACCCGTCTTATTTTAGTTCTAAGACTTGGCAATTGCCAGGTATCATCTTTTCGATTTACCCAGGTCCACCGCCGAGGCCACAAGGGAGATTTCTTCCAGAGAGAGGATAGAGTTATTAAGTCTAAAGTCCATTATTTGCTTTTGTCCTTCAGGAAGAGGTGAGTGGAGCATCTATCATCACTATTCACCCACACAGTTAACCCTAAACTTTTCACCTGTCCTTTAATACAGTCACTTCCAAGCTAATTTTTTTCCATTATTAAGAGGGGACCCAGGATCATTTAAAATATTATTCTACTTTCTACAAATACATGCCCCATCTTAGAGCTTTAGCTACTAGAGAAAGTCTTTGGATTTTGGGGTCAGAGGAGTTGCAAGTCTAAACTTTCATACCCTTCTCTTTAGGATGTGTGATTTTTCTCTGTATGTCTAAACCAATCTAAATTTCCCTAGATGGTCCTGACTCTGGGTGGATCTAACAAGGATCCTGGAACTCCAGTAAATTCTAAACATCGTTTTATATTTTAAATATGGTCCCAAGTTCCTTTCTGCACTTGTCTCTACGGTTTTGGCAACTGGCAGCCCCAAGGGGTCTTTGTACAAGTTTCTCCCGAAGGGCGATAAATTTATTCTTTTGTCCGTGAGGTGGATGGTTTGGTAATGTTATAATTCAAAATGCTATAATTCCTTCTTTCAAATTTAAAAAAATAATTGCCTTTTAAATCCATCCAATTTAATTTGCTAAAATGATTCTCATTGTTCTACGTCTTTTCTCAAGTTTTGGTTAAATTCAGTGTCAGTATTCTCCACGGAACTAGATTTTCATCTGACTTTGGAATCGGAAGGCAGGCTGTTATCGAGGTTAAATTTTGTGTCTTTACAAAACTTCGAATCAATTCCAAAACTAGAATTTTTTTTTTTTAATCAAAATTACAGAAACGGTTAATATCAAGATTAATAGCTCAAACAATAATTGTTTCATTTTGTTTATCTTATGTTTAGAACCCCTCAAAAAAAATACTTAAACCCTATAACACACAAAAAGATTACTGCCCTTGACAATATTCCTAATAGCAACCCCAATATTATAAACTTTACACAATTCTTTTCCCAAATAGATAACGTGAAACTTACTTACAGGTTTTCAGTTTCAAAGGGCCAGTTTCTTTAGACTTCCAATTCCCTGTTGGTGCTTTCTTTAGTCTTGAATAATGAAGCCAAGGTTCTTCGCCCAGACCTTTACTGCTCTAAGTGTTGTTAAAATGACTCGATACGGTCCTTTCCACTTCTCAGTGATTTTATATATATTCAATCTCCTGGTCGGAAGGGATGCGCTGCTACGTCCAATTCTAAGGGTCCAGCTGCGGAGACATACTGACGAAGTTCTTGAAAAGAATTTCTCAAAGAAATCATAACACCTTTTAAAAACATATCTCCAAAGCCACTCCAGATACTCAGAACATAGGACTCTTGATACGGTCTTTCATATAACATTGCATAATGACTTAAATTTTCTTTCTCTTCTGGCTATACTCTGATTCTTAATAGAGCCATGGGTAAGGCTTTAACCCATGTGAGTGAGTGAGGTTTCCTGACAAATTTTACTCAACCGTTGCTTAAGTGTATAGTTCATTCTTTCTTTTTTTTGTTGTTTTTTTCCCCACTTGCTTGTGGTCTATATGGGGTGTGATAGTCTCAATCTCAGCGTAAGGTGGTGGTGCTTGTGAGGAGCGGGGAGTTGGGGAAGTAGTTGGCGTTGGCCGGCAGGATGCTTACTCCCTTTACTGGTTTGGGTTTTTTTTGTGTGCTTGTTCTATTGCAGATGTTGAAGACCAATGTGTCACCTTGACGAACATCCCAGTTAGCCCGTGTGGGTTTTGTGGAGGATGGATTTGGACTCTTGG
Source organism: Harpia harpyja (assembly GCF_026419915.1). Lineage (NCBI taxonomy): Eukaryota > Metazoa > Chordata > Aves > Accipitriformes > Accipitridae > Harpia > Harpia harpyja. Next base: position 161,809 of record NC_068943.1, read on the forward strand.
CCCTTTGAAAGCTAAGTTGAGGGACCCGGGCTGGGGAGAGCCTGGGAGGGAGGGACACAGCTGGGAATTGCAGGGAGGGGTTTTAAAGTTAGTGCAGGAGAGAGGGCTGTCCCAAAGCAGTCCCCTTTGGGCAGGTGAAGGGAGCGGGTTGCTTTTCAGCACGAGACCAGCGTGTGCCGGGCAGGGCAGTTCCAGCCTGTGTCCATGGTGGTGTGTAGTTTGTGTAGTCTGTCTTCCGTGCCTTCGACCTTCCTCGGGTCTCGTTGTCCTTGTCGCACTTTGCGCCGGAGGAGTGCAGCATGCGCTTTGGTCGCCGTCCCTAGGGTCTTGAATGCCCGTACTCATCGGCCCGGTGCCAATCGGGTGCTTCTTTTCTTGCGTTCGGAGCTCTAAAGTGTGGATCGGTCTCGGCGGGTTCCGGTCGGTCCTCTCTTGCGACGTTCTTCCGGGCTGCGTCGGCAGCTCCGCTCTCTAGCTGTCCGTTTTCTCGGACTGGGACTTCTTCCCCGCATCCTGACGTCCTTAGGTCTTGACGCCAGGCTTCTGGCGCATCCATCGTCTGGGTATTGACAGTGCTGTCTTGTAACGGGCTGTTACGTTCGACTCCTGCTCTCAGGGTCTGCCGTAGAGCCTCCTGGCCTCACGGTTGCGGCCCTGTAGGTCGTCTTGACCGACGGCGCCTCCCGTCCGGGGGTCGTTCTTCTTGCTGGGAGTTTTCTCTCTCTTTGAATCGCCTTGTTGGTAGCGTTCCACGTGGCGAGGTTCTGCGCACGGGTGCGTTTTTGTCTTGGAGCTGCTCTGCCCGGGGATGTAGAGTCAGGGGTAGGCAGAACAGCGATAAGAGTCTATGGGTGAAATGTTGATGTGCCTAGACCGTTTAGGGCGAGGGTTGTTCGGTCATCTTGGCTCGAGTAGGCGTCGGTGGGCTGTGTGGACAGCCGTGCTGATAGTGTTTTACCGAGACGATTGGAGCCGTGTGGCAGGGGCCGTTGAGGGGTAGTGAAGTGGATTTGAATCTCTAAGGTGTTAAGTCTTGCACGTGATGGGCTTAAAGTTTCGCCGTGGTTTTTTTTTTGGCTGCTGGTTTTTTTTCGTTTTTTATTTTTTGTTTTCTTTTTAAATGGCAGGCTGTAGTTGGACTCCAGATGGTCTTCGTAGATGGAATCAAGACCTCTGGAGTTGTTAAGCTCTTGCTCTGCATCCAGGTGACTTGTTCAATATGGGGTTTTTTTCAGATGCAGAGGGATAAGATGTGTGCCCCAGAGTGACAGAGGAGGGCAGCAGAGTACCATAAGAAGGTGGGTCTGTGAGTGGAGTCAAAGGGAAGATGTGGCTGGCGGCTCTATGACTAGCTTAAAGGGTTCTTTTTTTCTTTTATTTTGAAGGTGCGAAGCAATGAGTGAAGCGGGCTGTCGGCACCAGAGGTGACTTGGGCAAGTTGAGCCATGACTAATGGGTTGAAGCAACGGTTCCTTTGGAGGTGGTATATTGTTGGTGAAGTTGGCAGCATCCCTTGTTATTTGTTTTTTGCGGGTGGTATGGAGGCTTCAATGTGGCAAGCTGTTGATGGCAGAGGCGGGGTGATTGAGCGGCCAAGGTAAAGGAGAGGGAGTTGGGATCGGTGTGAGCGGGCTGAGGTTTCGGGCGGTGTCTCGGCATGCGTCTTCTGCTTTGGTTTTTGCAGGTGGCGCACGCAGCCTTGGAGGGGTGAAGCTGCAGGCCGATGAGCAGTCTGAGAAGGTGAGGTAGTTGTGGGCTGGGTTGGTGTTGTATATCGAAGTATTATGTGGCAGTTTGGTTTAAGCTTTTCCCTTTTGTTTTGGACGCGCTGTGCGGGCCACCTTTGGAATGGGATGAGCATTTGAGGTGAGCTGTGGATTAGGGAGGAGGAGCGTGGGGCTGGTGACTTCTCACGAGTGCTATGCTAATTTTGTGTGTGTTGCTATCTCAGGTACCATGAGTGATGATGGCCGTAGGTCCTGACTCTGGAATGAGCGGGTAAGCGTAACACTGCGGTGTGTGTGATTAAGTAGGGGGTTGGGAAAGTAGTTGGTGTGGGCTGATGGGATGCTTGCTGCCTCTTCTGATTTTGTTGTTTTTTTTTTTTTTGTCTTCACTGCAGATGATGAAGAGGAAGCTGGCGACTGCAGGAACATCCCAGTTAGCCCGTGTGGGTTTTGTGGAGGACGGATTTGGACTCTTGGCCCTTTGAAAGCTAAGTTGAGGGACCCGGGCTGGGGAGAGCCTGGGAGGGAGGGACACAGCTGGGAATTGCAGGGAGGGGTTTTAAAGTTAGTGCAGGAGAGAGGGCTGTCCCAAAGCAGTCCCCTTTGGGCAGGTGAAGGGAGCGGGTTGCTTTTCAGCACGAGACCAGCATGTGCTGGGCAGGGCAGTTCCAGCCTGTGTCCGCGGTGGTGTGTAGTTTGTGTAGTCTGTCTTCTGTGCCTTCGACCTTCCTTGGCTCTCAATGCCATCATCAGTCTTTGTGCTCAGGGAGCACGGCATGCGCTTCGGTCGCCGTCCCTAGGGTCTTGAATGCCCTTACTCATCGGCCCGGTGCCAATCGGGTGCTTCTTTTCTTGTGCTCGGAGCTCTGAAGCGTGGATCGGTGTCAGAAGGTACCAGCTGGTTCTCTTTTGTGGCGCTCTTCCAGGCTGCTTTGGCAGCTCTGCTCTCTAGCCGTGTGTTGTCTTGGACTGGGAGTTCTTCCCTGCCTCTTGATGTTCCTAGGTCTCGATGACAGGCTTCTTAAGCATCCGTCATCTTGGTTTTAACAGTACCATCTTGTAACGGGCCGTTACTTTTGCCTCTTCTTCTTTGGGGCTGCCGTAGAGCCTCCTCGCTTCATGGTTTTGGACGCTGTAGGTCATCTTGCCGGACGGCACCTCCCATCTGGGAGTCATTCTTCTTGCTGAGAGTTTTCTCTCTCTTTGAATCACCTTGTTGGTAGTGTTCTGTGTTGGGTGTGTTTGTGCACGGGTGTGTTTGTCTTGGAGCTGCTCTGCCCGGGGATGTAGAGTCAGGGGTAGGTGGAACAGCGATAAGAGTCTATGGGTGAAATGTTGATACGCCTAGATTTTTAACATTGAGGGTTAAATGATTTTTGGGTCATTGCATGTGAGTAGTGGAGTGGATTGCAAGTGGATTGTGAGGCAGAATATAGTAAGGCAGTAAGCGGGCATTGGTGTTAATATTTTTTATGTGGACATTTTGTGGTAAGCTTCTAGAAATGGTTAAGGCATTGAGGTTTTTGGTTTTGGAATAGGTGGGAAGCAGGAGATTGGAGCTGCGGAGGATTTTTTATGCTGAGGGTGAAGTGTCTATTCAACAGTTTTGTGTGTTGGTTTTGCAGGTGATCACGGGGCACGAGGCGATTGAAGGAACCTCGCGTTTAGGCGATGTGGCTGCTACGGAGGTTGGACTGTGACTTGCGCCACTATGAAAGCTAAGTATCAGGTTGAAAATCTACGTGTGGTGGAGATGGTGTGTGTTGAAACACTGGTGTAATGGAAGGGTAGTTTGTGGGGAGCTTCGAAGGAGGTTGGGCTGGGGCCGGGGGTTTTGCAGGCAGGGTGACTTTTGAGGCCCCGGGTGCTGCGGGTAAGGGGCGATGGCCCCTTGATGCCCTTTGGCGGCGGGGTGGGTTAGTTGAGAGTGAGGGCTAGTGTGTCTGTGATGTGAATGAGTGGTGTGTTGTGAATGTGTGTAACCTTGTAGGGTTATGTGGTTTAGCTTTTTAATGGTCTCTTGCAGGTTGGATGGAGCAATGTTTGTCAGGCAATTAGAAAAAATAAAATACAATTAGAATTAAAAAAACCCAGCCGGGGGATTTTTTTTTTTTTTTTCCCCGGTCCCGGCTGCTCTGTGAAGTGGTGTGCATTGCCAATGTTTGGATGGGGGTCAGGCTTGTCCCGAGGTTTTGGCAGACAGGGCGATTTTTGAGGCCCCCAGTGCTGCAGGCATGGGGCGATGGCCCCTTGAGGGTGGCGGGCTGTTGGATGGATGAGAGCGAGGGCTGGCGTGCATGCGATGTGAATGCGTGGTGTGTTGTGAATGTACGTAATATAGTAGGGTTATGTGTTTTAGCTTTTTAACATTTTTTCCTTTCAGGTTGTACAGTTAAGATGTTTTTCAGGGAATTAGAATTAAAAAAAAATACAACTAGAATAAAAAAAACCCAGCCGGGGGATTTTTTTTTTTTTTTTTTTTCCTCCCCGGCTGGTTTTTTTTTTTCCCTGGTCCCGGTCGCTCCGTGAGGCGATGTTCGTCGGCGATGTTCGTCGCCAATGTTCGGACGGGGGTCAGGCTCGGGCCGGGGTTTTGGCAGGCAGGGCGATTTTTTTTCAAGGTTCCTGGGAACGGCGTTCCTGTGGAGCACTCCCCTGGAACGTGGTAATTGCCACTTAGCACAGGCAATTATGTTGGTCAGCGGATGGTCTTTGGAAGACAGTTGAGAATTTTGTGGACGAAGGGTGGGGGGAGTTGGACTAGATGGCCAGCATTGAGGAGGCCAGGGTTGTGAAGTGTGTGGGTGTAACTGTATTTTTCCGTGGTGTGCTTGTAAAATATTTGGGTGCTCTTTGTAGTTTGTGATGTAATGATATTTTTCAATTTTTATTTCTGCGTCTAGGTGTGGAAGTGGACAGTCTGTGAAGAGGAGCGGAGCTCACTCGTTTTCTGCCCGGGAACAGGGATGGTGGAGGTAACGTAACCTCGGGGAGGAAAACTTCTGGACGTGCAGCGACGGACGTAATGGCAGCGAGGAATGTGGAAAAGATTGATACGTTGGAAAATGCTCTGTAATATTAAAAAATGCTCTGTAAACTTGGAAATTAAATAAAATGTGAAATAAAAAGCAGTAGAATATGGCACTGTCTCTAGGTGTAATTAAGTAAAAAAAATTATTACTAATATGTAAGCCATTTTGTATTGCAATGTTTGAAGTTGCAATTGTACAACTGTATTGTAAAACTTTGAAGTTGCTATGGTAATACTGTATTGTAAAACTATTGTAAAAATTCAGAGTTGCTACTCTAATACCGTATTGTAAAACTGTATTGTAAAGCTTTAGAATTGCTACTCAAAAACTGTGTTGTAAAGCCGTCTTTTCGTAAAGCGGTCTTTTTGTACAGCTTTAGAGTGGCTGCACTACAGCTGTCTTGTCTTGTACAGCTTTAGAGGGTCTGCTCTAAGACTCTCTAGTTTGTACAGCTTTAGAGTGCCTGCACTACAGCTGTCTTGTCCTGTACCGCTTTAGAGTGGCTGCTCTACAGCTGCCTTGTCTTGTACAGCTTTAGAGTGCCTGAACTACAGCTGCCTTGTCTTGTACAGCTTTAGAGTGCCTGAACTACAGCTGCCTTGTCTTGTACAGCTTTAGAGTGGCTGCACTACAGCTGTCTTGTCTTGTACAGCTTTAGAGTGGCTGCACTACAGCTGTCTTGTCTTATACAGCTTTAGAGTGGCTGCACTACGGCTGTCTTGTCTTATACACAGCCTTAGAGTGGCTGCTCTACAGCTGTCTTGTCTTGTACAGCCTTAGAGTGGCTGCACTACATCTGTCTTGTCTTGTACAGCCTTAGAGTGGCTGCTCTACAGCTGTCTTGTCTTGTACATCTTTAGAAGGGCTGCTGTAACACTCTCTAGTTTGTACAGCTTTAGAGTGGCTGCACTACAGCTGTCTTGTCTTGTACAGCCCTAGAGTGGCTGCACTACGGCTGTCTTGTCTTATACACAGCCTTAGAGTGGCTGCTCTACAGCTGTCTTGTCTTGTACAGCCTTACAGTGGCTGTACTACAGCTGTCTTGTACAGCCTTAGAGTGGCTGCACTACAGCTGTAATGTCTTGTACAGCTTTAGAGTGGCTGCACTACAGCTGTCTTGTCTTGTACAGCTTTAGAGGCGCTGCACTACAGCTATATTTTCTTGTACAGCTTTAGAGTGGGTACACTACAGCTGTCTTGTACAGCCCTAGAGTGGCTGCACTACAGCTGTCTTCTCATGTACAGCTTTAGAGGGGCTGCTGTAACACTCTCTAGTTTGTACAGCTTTAGAGTGGCTGCTCTAAAACTGTCTTGTCCTGTACCCCTTTAGAGTGGCTGCTCTACAGCTGCCTTGTCTTGTACAGCTTTAGAGCGGCTGTACTACAGCTGCCTTGTCTTGTACAGCTTTAGAGCGGCTGTACTACAGCTGTATTGTCTTGTACAGCTTTATAGAGGCTGCGCTACAGCTGCCTTGTCTTGTACAGCTTTAGAGGCGCTGTACTACAGCTGTCTTGTCTTGGACAGCCTTACAGTGGCTGCACTACAGCTGTCTTGTCTTGTACAGCCTTACAGTGGCTGCACTACAGCTGTAATGTCTTGTACCGCCTTAGAGTGGCTGTACTACAGCTGTCTTGTCTTGTACAGCCTTAGAGCGGCTGCACTACAGCTCTCTTGTCTTGTACAGCCTTAGAGCGGCTGCACTACAGCTCTCGTCTTGTACAGCGTTAGAGTGGCTGCACTACAGCTCTCGTCTTGTACAGCTTTAGAGGAGCTGCTCTAAAACTATCTTGTCTTATACAGCTTTGCAGGCGCTGCACTACAGCTGTCTTGTCTTGTACAGCTTTAGAATGGCTGCTCTACAGCTGTCTTGTCTTGTACAGCCTTACAGTGGCTGCACTACAGCTGTAATGACTTGTACCGCCTTAGAGCGGCTGTACTACAGCTGTCTTGTCTTGTACAGCCTTTGGCTGCACTACAGCTGTCTTGTCTTGGGTTCCTTCCGGCTGAACTATTCTATTCTATTCTGCTCTGTTCTGTTCTATTCCATTCTACTCTACTCTGTTCCCTGTGCTCACCATGAGTCAAATACCGATGAGAGTGTTATTTGCCTGAAATGCCAGGGGCTTTTCAGCTCCAAGAAAACTCTGAAGGACACCTGACACAAAGGTTACAAGTGGAAACAGGATATTACTTTTATTTTTCTGAGTCTGCTTCAGAGCCGATGCTCACAAGCATTAACACAGTGTGCCCGTGTAGCCAGGAGCAGGCTGATGCATTCTTCAGTTGAGCTTGAGAAGACATTCTTTGCAGCCTGGCAAAGGCAAGTCACAGAGCTACAGAAAGTAGCAGCAGGAATACAGGCCAAGCGGTCCCTGTATCCTGAAGAGTGAGAACGTGAAGAATGAGGATCAAGACCGACCACACACCAAAGAAGAAGAAGAAGAAGAAGGAGGAGGAGGAGGAGGAGGAGGTGTGTGGTACCGTGGGGTATTTTCCAAAGCATGACAGGTAGAGGTGAAAAGCGTGTTTTTGTGTTCGGAAACTTGCTCCGCCGCTGTGCTTCTTGGCCAACAACGCATGAAAGGCGCTCTCGTGCCAGCCCTGTGCTTGATTTGCATGCAGGGAGAGGTGAAAAGTGGCAGCTCCTGATGGGGCAGCAAGCCTGGAGCCCGTCCAAGCACAGGCTGTTTTGCCCAAGCCAGAACCCCTGGGGAAACGGAGCTAAGGGAAGAGCAGAGTTCGCTCCCGCTCCAGACTTGCACTGGGCAAGAGAGCCCGAGAGAGCCAGGGCACGAGCGGTGCCTTGGAGGTGCAAGAGCAGCAGGCAAGGACCTAGGCGAAAGGGCCTGGAGGAGCCCTGACAAGGGGCTGTGCTCAGTGCTACAGAGGACAAGAAGCAACCCCCCGGGAGCATCCCTTGGAGCCCGCCGTGGGAGTCAGAAAGCTTCCTCCCCCCGGATGCGGGGCACGAGGGCCACCTTCGTGGAGCACGAGCAGTGGGCACCTAGCCACAACGGCCCAAAGGAGCCCTGGCAAGGGGCCGTGCTCAGTGCTCCAGAGGAAGGCAAAAAACCCCCGGGGCCCAGTGCCAATCTGCTCCGGGGGAAAATTCCTTCCTGACCCCAGAGCTGGCGATCGGCTATTCCCTGAGCACGTGAGCAAGACCTGCCTCCTGGTCCCACAGGCTGGTCACGCCTCCCAGAAGATGCCCGAGCCCTGTTCTCCCTCAACCTGGAGCCATCTCAGGGGCTTCCGAGAGTGGCCAAATGCCCGCGGCCTGATGGACCTTGGGGGCAAGAATCCTTCCCGCGCCTTCGGGCCACCAGCGGGTGCTCCAAGGCACTGGGACCCCGGCAACATCTCTGCATCCCACTTCTTACGGCTGCTGCCACTGGTTCCGCGGGGAGTGAGGACGGTGAGCTCTGCAGTGCTCCTCAAGAAGGCATTCCCTTGGTCTTGCCACAGCTATCCATCCAAAAAAGCCTGATGGCCTCGGGCACCTCCAGGGCTTGGTGGTTCTTCTCGTCTCCAGCAGCCTGGTGCAGCCTCCGGTCGTCCTCCCTCAGCCCCCGGCAAGTAATTCCAGCGGCTCCTCGCGGACTTCGTCTGGGCTGTCTCTGGGCCGCCTGCCAGGCGGACTGGCAGTGGGACAGGGGAGGCTGCCCCTTTTATACTGCCCCGGGGCATTGTGACTGCTGCGTTGCCGGGTGGTGGCACTGCGACACGGGGGTGAGGGGGCCCCCGTGCGCAGCCCTGCCCGCCGCCCCTCGGCCCAGCATCCTTCGGAGGAAGGCCTTTGGGGCGCCGGCCCCGGGGGCTGTGTTGCGTTACCGAGTCAAGAAGTTTGGCAGAAAATAAACCGCCTTGCGTTCCAGCTTGTCCTTAGATGTCAGAGGGGCTGGGGACAGCTAGGTTTAATTTCTTTCTGAGTGATGTCCAATTTGACGCTCTAAGTGCGGTCGCGTCCAGTGTACTGAACTATCACGATGATGGATGCACTTAATAGCCTACTGCGCTCTTGGCTTAGCCACGTTCAACGCACGAGAATGACCAGACTTAGGGAGTTTGGTCGCGCTAACGAACTATCACTAGATGAATGAGCAGCGCAGCTTATTAAAGCAACAGTACAGGTTCTTTTGGATAGCCCGTGATAAATAGACTGTCTGCAAAGCACGTGCAGGTGCCAATACAGTCAACTACAAGCGCATTAAATGATGAAAGAAAAGAGCTCTAAAGAATTCTAAGTTTCCCGGGGAAGCACTCGGTACAGCCGAGTGTTCGAATCTCACGCAAGAGACGTCCCTGTGGGGGGGGAGAGAGGCTCAGCCTGTCCAGTGATCCCAGAAGTCAGCGGTGTCCTCCTGACTTGTCTATGATGGTGTCTTCCCTAACATTTCTCCTCTCTTAAGCCCTTTTATATTTTCTGATTTTTTAGGTGGAGCTTGAGTGACTCTAGTCCTACATACCTTTCCTTTGATTGGTATAAAGTTCTCTTGCTTTGCTTTTAAAGGTGTACGCTAGAGAAAATTCAGAGCGCGTGCTCAGTGGGGGGGTGGTCGCACCTTGGAGGCGGGTACCTTTGGGGATGGAGGTGTGTTTTGGTGTTGTAATGAGCAAAGTTCCCCCAAAGGACCTGCTGTTGCGTGTCAGTACCCCAGAAGTGGGCACGTGTGATATAAACCAGAAGCGTAGGGCGTTAGCTCGACAGAACCCCCGTTCTTTTACCTCCTTGCTCCAGTGGATTCAATGCAGGGACCAACCGTTCTCCTTCTGATCGTTCCGGTTGCCTACCCCTGCGATCACAGAGCCTGGCCGCGGCGTCTTGGCTCCGCTCCGCCCTCCGTGTTACTTTTCAGAGTCAGCACACCAAGCTCCCCTGGTGTTGCTGACATCTAAAGTGGCAGGTTATGTCGCTTAGGGAACTACCGTGGAACCGATTCTTTACGTGTCCACTGCGTTGCACCCTGGAGGTTCACCTTCCCGTGAGGGGCGGCGGGGGGCGTGTGTCATACCGACAAGTCACCTCCAGCAATCATTCCACAGGCTGTGGCTGTGCCCAGGAGGCCCGGGGGTCTCTCCCTGCCCTTGGTGGCCATGCCCTGGGCCCAGCTGCTGGGTGTCCCTGACGCCTGCTCTGCCACTCGGCTCCCAAGGCCAAGCCTGGTGCTGTTCCTCTTCTCTCGGGCCATGGCAGAAACCAAGCGTGCAGCGCAGAGACCGCCCCTATTAGCCGTCCCCTCTCTGCGCCAGAGCTAAAGCCTATGCGGCCCCGCAGCCAGGAGGAGCGGGGACTTGATGTGGCTGGACACAGCCCCTTTTCCTGGGGAGAAAGAGGGGGTGATTTTGGCAGCTGGCAGCCTGGAGGAAAGCCAAAGTGTATTTGGACAATGCCCTTAATACCATGCTTGATCTTTTGGTCAGCCATGAAGCAGTCAGGCACTGCTAGGAGGACTAGTAGGGACTTGTAGGTCCCTTCCAGCTGAACTATGCTATTCTCATTCAGAATGTGAATAGAGAAAAAGAAATAGTTTTTCCCACTTTGTTGGAATTTGACAGAAAGTAATTTAAAGATGCTTTGTCCAAAGTTGCACAGCAGTTTAGCAATTGCATTTCAAAATGGTGTTTTGGCAGTTGAAGAAATTACACTGCCAGTAGAGCCGTTTAGGAAAAAAAAGGAGTAGTTTTGCAGAGGATGTGTCAAGGGCTCTACAAAAACATCTTTAAAGAGTCTATGGATGTTTCCCCTGGAAAGCACTGATTTTGTTTGAAAGCTAAGGCTCTTTCAGCTTGGGCATCTTTTAGTTTTACAGCAAAAACTTAGTTTTTCTCAGAGGAAACAGGGACTTGTACGAATTGAGTTGAATCCTCGGTTTCCTATTTAAAAAATGTCTTTAAGGGAAATGTACAATCAGCCCACAACTGTGCAATGGCATTAGTCCCGAAGTTAATCCCAATGGCATTAGTCCCTAAATTAATCCCAGATGCATACCAGTTCACAAGGAAGCCATCTACTTGGTTGTCTGATTTATGAAATCTCACCTGGCATGTAAGGCTCACATTGAATCCCATCCTACTATCACCTTTAACACACTTGTTTTACCCATGCTTTTATGCTTCATAAAATGAGCTTCCATAAGTGTTAGCAACTCCAAGTCAGCACCAATTCTTTTGATAAAAATAACCTGCTATGATTGTCTGAGCAATCATAGTTAAATTATACTATCACTTCCATACAGTTCCGTAACAATATTCGTCTAGTGGTTCCGATACAACAGAGCTTCTTTATCTAATAGTTAATGTTAACACACTTCGATAAGTGAGAAACACATAGATCGATATACTTTTCCAGGGGAAAATATTTTAAAGACTGTACATTAGTATAAATAAAAAGGCAAAACCCCTCAAAGTCTGGAGGAAGATGCAAAAGTGCTTCTTTACAAGAGGGTTTTCGTCCACTCTTACTTAAGTCAACTGAAGGGAAGATCTGAATAAAGCCACGGTGCCTTCTCCCACCCTACTCTGACTGTTCACAGAGATCCAGTGCTTAGTGCTGTTCCCAAACAGCTTCCACTGAGACTGGATGAACTGTCAGATGCTACCATTATTTATAAACTTAAGCTCCCAGCCTCTCCTGCCATTTCCGCATCCACTTCTTCCCTTTCTGATAAGGCATGAATCATCATCAGAAATCACTCTCCAGTCCATTAACAAACTAAACATTGCACAGACTCATAGAAGTACATGGGTGACTGTCGTTACATCTGCCTCAATATTAGAGGGATCAGCACTGCAAAAATACCTGCAGTTAGCAAATATTCATGTGCATTTATGAGCATTTTCATTCCAGTACACACATTATGAAACAATATTATTGTGGTAGGAAGGCTAGGTAGGTATTCCAGCAAGGAAGACTGCTTTGCTGCTATATTAATACCTTATATTATAGTGCAATAATCCTGTGCTCTACAGAGTCTCAGACTGGTTCATTGGAGGGGGGGTGAAAAAGTGTATGGCTTTAAAAGGCTTGCAGTATTGGGTCAAAAAAGGCACAGATGTTGCAGGAAATCCTTGAAACAACATAAAGTCACCATGCTCGTCTGAGCCTATCCAAAAAAGTATTCACCGTGGCCAGACCAAGGGTTCTGTGCTGTGCCTGGCTAATTCAACAGCAGGGCACCCTGCTTGGGAGAACCACTAATCTTCAAATGTAGCATTAAAGAAGATGAGACCAAGGCTACAGAGACTTTTGTTAAATTGAGCATAAGAAAAGAATTGTACCTTCCTGAGCCTCAAAACAATTTCTACAAAATCTTAGATATTTCTGGGAGGACTTCAGGAGATAAACTTACAGCAAGTGACTCCTAACAGAATTTTCAGATGCCTTTAGGAATAAGGAAGGACTCTAGATGCAGTCTTAAGAAAGCATATGCCTGAGAAACAGAGGAAAACCAGAGCGAGGAGATGGGGAAGTCGAGAACGTTATTCGCAGTAGCTGCTCTCATTCGACCAGATCAAGACTGGCACAGTGTTAGCAGAGGTACGGAATAGATGTGAAAGCCTCAGACATTTCTGACCAGCGGGTAACACTGTGGGATGTAAATGGTAAGATTGCGTGCATTTTTTTTCGCAACACAGTAAAAAGTGAAGTTAAAAATATCAAATCCACCAGACTAAAAAGATTTCCATCCTACTCAAGTTATGAGAGGAAAAAATCCTCTCAGGAGATTGAAAGAGATGTACTCCATAAACACGCACATCTGTGGTTCCCAAGCCCATCGTTCAAAACTTCTGTCATCAGTTTATTTTCTCCCATGCGTCTTCTCCAATTCAGTAGCTGTCACTCCAGTGAAAACCACAACACAAAGCTGACATTTATTGAAGATGGGCAGGGCCCCGTGAACTCTACTGTGGCACTGCAGACGAATCTAAACATCATCTTTACTCACAAATTTCCATTCAGTTCAGTGAAAGCAGAATTGCCTCTGAGGTGTGGGAATAATAAAGAGAAAATTCTCCTTTCGGTTGCACCTAAGAACAGGCTTGCAGAGGCGCCGGTGGGAAGCCTGCTGGAAACAAAGGGGCCGTGTGGGAGTCAGGGAAAGCAGAATATGCTTTCCACCACCTAGAAAAGGAGCATCTTTTCTATCGCACAAGTCACACCCACCTTTAGCACTGCTGTTTCTTAATTGCAGTCCCACTAATCTGCAATTTTCTGCACATCAGTGAGCCAGTTGTGTTCAGAGGGAAGACTGGTATCACTGCTGAGAGCTCAGGTCAGGACTTGAGCCCATTTTTCTGTATTGCATCATATGGAGAAAAAAAACCCAAACCACCCTCAACAAGAAGAGAGAGAACCTGTTCAGTTTCATCACTCCGCTGCCACCCCATGAGGTTTTGTTTGCTTGCTTGAACATACAATCAAAAATATATTCCAGGTGTAGCCAGATTCAAAAGTACCTCTCTGCAATACCACAAACTGACCGACGATCCCCCGCTGAAACGTACACCCACAGCTCAACAGGTACCAGGGGTGGTCCGATCCGGGTTGTCAGCTCATTAAGGGAAGGGATGGCATCACATTGTGGGCATCCAGACCTTACCTCCTCTAAAGTTCCAGAAGAGTCACAGGTGGGCATTTCATGCCCTGACTCCTATGTTCCCAAGACAGATGTCAAAATGTGGATCTCCTGGACTTCACGGTTGGTAACAGCCTAGCAGATGCCAGGAAGGGCCACCAGAGACATCGCAGAAACACGCGCAAGTCCTGCGTGAAATAATTTGTGTAGCGCTTTGAATACTGTTTCATAACGCCCCTTCTCCAAATCAAACCGGTTTTCACGTTGTCTGTCACGGCACATGTCTCCGCCAAGAACTAAAGACAAACGGTGCAGGTTTTTGCATTCTGGGACGCAGTTTTTAAAACGCTATTCCTGGATTTTGTTACACTCGTGCGTCTGGCCAGCCGCTGTGGTAATTAGGAAAGAAATCGCTGCTTTTCATACTGGCAGACAACACTTAGCACTTCCACAACCATTCACGGGGCTTTTGTACCAGGGAGAAATGAAAAGGACACGAGTCAACCGGCAAAACCCCACACTTCCTTGCTTGGTGAAACCTCCCCAGCAGCAACCTGCTGCCCTCCCACCGGCAGCTGCTCCCGCCCAGGGCTCAGCCCCCTCCCTCCGTGGCTTCTGGGACGCCTTTTACCCCTCTTCTTCACCCCTGCTGTGGCCCGGCAAGCCCTGAAGCAATCCCAAACGTTTCACTCCCAACAGAGGAAAAACAAGCCAAGGAGAACAACCACCAAAAAACCCGCCAGACCCAGGGGAGTGAAACGCTGCCGCTGACCAGAGTGACAGACGGAGGAGAACCGTGCTTCTTCTGGAAAAAAGCCTGCGGACAACCCTCCCCAATTTCCAGGCCCCTTGCCCCGGCACTCCGGGACCAGGTGCCCCCCAGAGGACAGCGCTGCCTCTGGCTCCTGCCCAGGCCGGGGGGTGCCACTCCATGCCGTGAGGCGGCCATTTCCCCTACCTCTGCAGGTGGAGGACGGCGAGGCTCGCGAGGTCCCCGCCAGCTGTCCAAGGGGGGGTCGGGCCCCCCGGCACCCTCGGGCGGCGGGCGAGAGCCGGGGGGTGCCGGCACTCCCCGGCGGTCGCTCGCACGGGGCGGGAAGGCGCGAAGAGCCTGCCCCTGAGGAGCGCCGGCCGGCGGGAGCGGCCGTTAGCGCGGGAAGGGCAGCGCACCCTGTCAGCGGCGGGGCTGCTGCCCGCTCTGCTCACCCGCCGCCTCAGGCTGCAGCCCCGACGGCCACCCCGAGCCGGCTGGTGGCCGTGCAAGCCTGCCCAGCAGCCCGAGGTCGCCAGAGAATTAGGAGCGTGCTGGCAGAGAGCGGGCGAGGGCTGCGCTCTGCGGCTGCCTGGCCAGGCTAGCTGGGGGTGGCCACCCTGACAGAGCTCCCTCCCAGGGAAGCTGCTGCCCAGGTGGAAGGCTGCAAAGACCGCACCTCCCCTCCAGAGCCTGCACCCGCCCGAGGTGTGCCGCGTCTGGTGGAGTCCCTCAGCGAGCGGAGGAGCTGCAGGAGGAGGGCAGCAGTCGGCAGGCTGCGCTGGATGGGGGAGGAGGAGCTGAGACTTTGCCAGAAGAAACAGGAGGGCCCCGCGGTGCTGGCCGCCCGGGAGTGCTGTGGGATGTCACAGGGAGGCTGCCCCGCTGGTTCAAGCACGGACTGCTATCCCCTGCTCCTTTTCCATGCGGGCACCAGGACACGGTAAAGCAAAACCCGGGCAAGGTCAAGCAGGACTTGAGAGTCTTGGGGGCAGGAGCGAAAGGGACGGGTGCCCGAGCGAAGTACTCTTCTGTCCTGCCAGTCAGAGGTAGGGGCGCGTAACCAAAAAAGCCAGTCGAAGAAACTCTCTGAGGCTCAATTTTGGAGTTTGAGAAAGCAGGCATTCTTTATGGCAGCGCTGGATGCACGGGGGGTAGTTCCTCCTAGCGTGCATACGGTTACCTACGGCAAGGCAAGCTTATATTGTTCTAATCATGTAGTTATTTATGTTATCATTGACATAGCGTCCGCCCTTTGGGCATGCGCAGTGTGGCTCATCTCTTTTTCCTAGTTAGCTGGCCTCGGCAGGTTTTAATGGCTGGATGCACCAATGTCTGTCCCGACGGCAGGTGGGGGACAGGGCTCTGCCCTTCATGAGACCCCCAGCCCCTGGAGTGGCGGCTGGAAGATGGGTAGGTCAAAGGACCCATTTCCATTACTTAGTTCTAGAGCTCGCATCAATGCTATTAATTCAGCCTTTTGAGCGGATGTGTTGCTAGCCAGTGCCTTAGTCTCTAGTGGTTGGGCATCTGTTACCACTGCATATCCAGCTCCTCATTTTCCTTCCAGCATATAGCTGCTGCCATCAGTGAAGAGCTCTGCTTCTGCATCAGGCAGGGGTTCATCCTGTAGGTGTGGTCTGCTGGAATACACTTGTTCAACAGTGGTTAGACAATCATGGTGTAATTCATCAGATTCTGAGATTGGGAACAAGGTGGCAGGATTCAAAGTAGAGATCAAAGAAAGTGTGACATCATCTTTTTCCAGTAACACAGCTTGATATTTTGCTAATCTACTTGAGGAAATCCAGTGATGCCCCTTATTGTCAAGGAGGGATGATACAGCATGAGGTACAAACACGGTAATTGGTTGGCCCAGTTTTTGAGACTCCTCAATCAAGGTTATAGTCGCTGCTACTGCCCTCAGGCAGGTGGGCCAACCTTTGCTGATCTCATCCAATTGTTTGGAAAAGTATCCTACTGGTCTCTTTTCATTCCCCAACTTCGGTGTTAATACTCCCAGAGTCACCTGCTGTCTCTCATGTACATATAACTCAAAGGGTTTTCTTAAATTTGGTAGTCCCAAAGTGGGAGCTTCCATCAACTTTCTTTTAATTCCATCAGAACTTGTACACCATTCTGCTGTCCATTCCAAGATTCCCTCAGGTCCTTTTAGAGCAGCGTGTAACTGTTCAGCAATCAGTCCAAAATTAGGAATCCATAGCCAGCACCATCCAGCCATTCCAAAAAATCCCCTCGATTGTTTCTTTCTTACCGGTTGGGCTCCTGGGTTTAATTTGACTTTTGCCAGAGCAGTGTTCTTGGCTCATCCAGGTTTCTTGGAAGCCCATACCAGAAGTATTACAGCATCCAAAATTTCCTCTGGGATTCTGGTCTCTTCTTGTTTCTTTTCAGTCAATAGACACAACTGAGTTCTCCATGCTGTCTCTTCAGGCATGTGTAGCTGAATAGCCTTATCAAAAAATGTTAGTTGTGCTTTCAGTTTACACAAGAGATCTCGTCCCAAAGATGGCAGGGAGCATTCTGGCACATATAGAAATTCATGAGTCAAAGCCGTATTTCCAATTGTACATTCCATAGGTTTTTAAAATGGCCTAAAAGCTCGCTTTCCTGTGAGCCCAACGATTGGCATATACATTTTACTTAAAGGCACCTTACAGCTAGTTACTACCGAACGGGTTTGTATACGGAGGGGTTAAATGATGGAATTTTGGTCAGTGGATGAACACTGGGGGAGAAGTAGATAGCCGAGAAAAACGCAGTCAGCACAGAAAACAGATGGTTTTTTGCCCGTTGCTTGGAATGCTGACCACAGAGATAAGAGAGCTGAGCAATACTGGCAGAGGATGGGCAGCAGGCTGTTGCACAGTACATCTGTGAGCATGGTCGGCGCGTGACTGCTGGATGATGACAATATGCCGCGTGTACAAAGCCCATGAACCAATAGACAGGGTGGCTATGGCTCATGCAGCGCGCCTGGCCAGCGAGCGCATGCGTCATAGGCTCCCCATGTTGCAACTGAGGCGTGTTTTGGCACCCGCTGGCCACGTGTGCCGAAACCGATTCCTCTGCAAATGTGTAAATACCGGGATTTTTCCGAAGAGCATGGGGCTGGTGTACAGCGAGGCCACCGTTGCCTCCGTGGGGACGCCCACGTAAAGCTGGCACCTACCGATTGCTGGGCTGAGCTCACGGCGCAAGACGGCACGAGAGTGTACGGATGGTCCATCTTCCTCAGTCCTCGGGTCGGTACGTTAATTTGCTTTACAAGATACCCTTAGCATAGAATCATAGAATCATAGAATCATTTCGGTTGGAAAAGACCTTCAAGATCATCAAGTCCAACCATTAACCATGCCCCCTAAACCATGCCCTGGAGTACCCTGTCCACTTGCTTTTTGAATATCTCCAGGGATGGTGACTCAACCACTTCCCTGGGCAGCCCATTCCAATGTTTGACAACCCTCTCAGTAAAAGAATTTTTCCTAATATCTAACCTAAATCTCCCTTGCCTCAACTTGAGGCCATTTCCTCTTGTCCTATCTCCAGACACCTGACAGAAGAGACGAGCACCCACCTCACTACAACCCCCTTTCAGGCAGTTGTAGAGAGCGATAAGGTCTCCCCTCAGCCTCCTTTTCTCCAGACTAAACAGCCCCAGTTCCCTCAGCCGCTCCTCATCAGACTTGTGCTCCAGGCCCCTCACCAACTTGGATGCCCTCCTCTGGACACGCTCCAGCACCTCAATGTCTGTCTTGTAGTGAGGGGCCCAAAACTGAACACAGTACTCGAGGTGCGGCCTCACCAGTGCCCAGTACAGCGGGACAGTCACTGCCCTGCTCCTGCTGGCCACACTGTTCCTGATACAGGCCAGGATGCGATTGGCCTTCTTGGCCACCTGGGCACACTGCTGGCTCATATCCAGCCGGCTGTCAACCAGCACACCCAGGTCTTTCTCTGCCGGGCAGCTTTCCAGCCACTCTTCCCCAAGCCTGTAGCGCTGCATGGGGTTGCCGTGACCGAAGTGCAGGACCCGGCACTTGGCCTTGTTAAACTTCATACGATTGGCCTCAGCCCATCGATCCAGCCTGTCCAGATCTCTTTGTAGAGCCTCCCTACCCTCAAGCAGATCGACCCTGCCTCCCAACTTGGTGTCGTCTGCAAACTTGCTGAGGGTGCACTCAATCCCCTCATCCAAATCATCAGTAAAGATATTAAACAGAACAGGGCCCAACACCGAGCCCTGGGGAACACCACTTGTGACCCGCCGCCAACTGGATTTCACCCCATTCACCACTACCCTCTGGGCTCGGCCATCCAGCCAGTTTTTCACCCAGTGTATAGTGCACTTATCCAGGCCACGAGATGCCAGCTTCTCAGGGAGTATGCTGTGAGAGACAGTGTCAAAGGCCTTGCTGAAGTCAAGGAAAATAACATCGACAGCCTTTCCTTCATCCACTAGGTGGGTCACCTGGTCATAGAAGGAGATCAGGTTGGTCAAGCAGGACCTGCCTTTTGTAAACCCATGCTGACTGGGCCTGATCCCCCTCTTATCCTGGAGTTGCCATGTGAGTGCTGTCAGCAGATATTCAGTCAGCAGAGTTAATATTGAACCGATATAAAAACTGGGCCCAACCTCTATGTTCATGGCTTGGATACAAGGCTCATATCACAGGGCTCACACTTCAGTCCCACCTGAGATATGTATCTTAAATTACATTTCCCACTGGTCAAATGCTCCTCTTCAGAGCTCTCTTTAAACTGAGGGCTCACAGTAAGAGAGAGAAGAGAGTTCCTTACCTCTTGTGCAGTCAGGGCATGTTCCCCTGCTAAAAGCAGCACTCTCAGGCCTCCCATTTGTGTCGGATCTGTTAAAAGAGAAAAACCATGTCTTAAGTTTATTCATTTGCTTGTTTAAAAACCTACCGTTTGCAGTATTAAACACCCAGAAGACTACTTGTCACAGACACTCTAAGCAAGCTGCCATAAAAGGCAGTTCAAGAGAATCACAACCATTTCTGTACCCTCTGGGAGAGGCCTTTCAAAGCTGTTTGAAGGATTGAATTGGATTTGTGAGCTTAATGCCCCATTGCGTGGATTTACAATTTTACTGCCAAAGGTTTTAGGTACTACAGAGATGGATATCTTTAAAACAGCAACTGTAATGATCTCATGCATAAATATACACAAAGATGCTCTAATATCACACATGCTTATAACTCAATGGATGCTCCTACCAGGGGAGTGGTTCCCTTCCGTAGCCACCGAACAAGTAAAGGATGGAACAAAATGACATGATCAAGCTCTGAAGCAAAATTTCCATTTTCATTTAGCTTTAATTTAGAGCTGCACTTAGTGGTGAAAAGTGCCAGCTTGACAGCTGTCGTGGTTTAACCCCAACCAGCAACTAAACACCACGCAGCCACTCACTCACTCCCCCCCCACCCAGTGGGATGGGGGAGAAAATCGGGAAAAGAAGCAAAACCCGTGGCTTGAGATAAGAACGGTTTAATAGAACAGAAAAGAAGAAACTAATAATGATAATGATAACACTAATAAAATGACAACAGCAATAATGAAAGGATTGGAATGTACAAATGATGCGCAGTGCAATTGCTCACCACCCGCCGACCGACAGCCAGCCAGTCCCCAAGCGGCGATTCCCCGCCCCCACTCCCCAGTTCCTATACTAGATGGGATGTCCCATGGTATGGAATACCCCGTTGGCCAGTTTGGGTCAGCTGCCCTGGCTGTGTCCTGTGCCAACTTCTTGTGCCCCTCCAGCTTTCTCGCTGGCTGGGCATGAGAAGCTGAAAAATCCTTGACTTTAGTCTAAACACTACGTAGCAACAACTGAAGACATCAGTGTTATCAACATTCTTCGCATACTGAACTCAAAACATAGCACTGTACCAGCTACTAGGAAGACAGTTAACTCTATCCCAGCTGAAACCGGGACAACAGCTCTCAAGCATGAAGTGCTTGATCCTCTGTGCCAGAACCCCACAGGCACTGTCCAGGCAAGCCGCCTGCCTACGTGTTGCCCTGCCAATACAATTTATAATTGAGGAAAGTAAAACGGAGATAGAAATGTTCTTTCTCCAAGTATTGATGCTGACAGCTTCTCGCCCCCAGCCTTCCTACACCTCAGGAGCTTGGAAAACGACAACAAGAAGTGAAAGCAATGACCATTGGTACTGCATTACTCATGGAGTAGCTTCTCCACTCAGAACAGTGGTTGCTCTTCATCATCATGAAGACTAATTGTCTGGGTTCGGGGGAATGCCTTGGAAGCAATGCAGGGGCCCAATTTAACAGAGTGTCATCTAGAGAGAGGGAGACAGTCTGTGGCCCAAATGTCTTGCCCAACAGCCACAGTGGGAAACAAAGGGAAGCGTTATCCTCGCTGTGTTGCTGAGACACCAACTTCAGTAATGATGAGACACCAAAGATAAGTAACTTTCCCCAGGTCTCACTAAGCATACACTCAACGTTTTCCAATTTCCTTTCACTAAACTATAAAAAACCTCTCTCTACAACAATAAATTACATGTGCCCGGGACCATTCCCTGGAATGGAGGCCAACTGGCACAATTACCTTTGTCCATTTGGATGCACTTTGTTATGCAAAATTTGGATGCAGAATAGCTGGATCCAAAATGCCCACTGGGAAACACCGTGGCCCATTCCCACTCGTGAGTGGTGCCGAGGAATTTGAGATTTTCAGCTGACATGGGCCAAACCTGTACCTGTAAACCCCCAAAAGATTTAGCACTGCAGATGATCAAGGTCCCGTTCACGGGAACACTCACTGGTGCTGTTTAATTCAATACCACAGACAATGCCAAAAGTTCTCCCTCAGACAGCATCTCATGCTAACATACACAGGGTAGGTTTTTCCATTACTTAGAACAGCAGTAAACAGAAGCCGAGGAAAGCAATGTGAATAAACCAAGCTCATCCACTATCTCAAGGACAGAAGAGTGGCTCACGATCTTAACACAGCCTAAAGAGCATCTGGCTTCAAACCCAATGTTCAACTGGAATTAATTTTTTCTGTTACTGTAATGAACAGGTAGAAGGGGGGGAGTGGTTTTTTTGGTTTTAAACTTCTTACTTTCAAATAAATCAGGGAACAAAAGGTATTAAGTGTCTACAGAGTGACAAGGTACTATCAGAAGTGTAGGATCTAGCAACAAGAAGTGACTGAAGAAATGGAGACAGAGCATGGGAAAGGCCAGCAAGTACCTAAGCACAATTCACAAGTAAAGCAATCCTGTCAGCATAGCACTTCTTGCCATCAAAATACTTGATCAGCAACAGTTCAGTCTTTCAAACAAGACGACATCAGAGCAATTAAAAAGTGAAAAGGGAACACACATCTTGAAAGACAATGCCTGAAGAGGCAGTTAATTTGGAGGAAGGAGAGATTGGAAGAGATCTCCAGGCCCATCATAAATTTACTGAACTCCATATTAAGCAATAAGAGGTTGGCTGGTTGCTTTCTACCTTCTTTATTTCCATTGGAAAGCTGTTGCAGAAGCCAAACTGCCTAAGCATTAAGAGTTTTTTTCCATTTTTCAGCTTAAATTTACGCAGGGCCAGGTGGTACACATTTATTCTGTTGCCCACACCTTTAAGCTTAGTAATTGTTCTCCCTAAATGGTATTCCCTCCTCCTGCATTTACAGGAGTCACCCCACCATTCTTCCACTTGCTTTACTAGCCTAAGCAAATCAATAACTCCTGATATCATCACGCATGTCCATCTCCCATGTCGCAGCAATCCCTGCAGCTCTCTCCTCCGGTTATTCCAGGGGGAGGTCATCTTTCTTGTATGTGAAAGACCAGCAGAGCACCACATCAGATGAGCTGTGCTCTGTTCAATGGCATTAACTCTCTCTACAGTTTCTGAAAATACTTTGCCTGACACACTGCAGTGTAGCACTTTCTTATCTCCACATCACACTGTTGGCTCTCAGCTGCTCTCTTGTGCTTCCCTTTAGGTACTTGTAGGTCTTCTTCCCCCTCCTCAGTTTTGGCCAGCTAAAGAACATAAAATAGAATCATAAAATGGTTTGGGTTGGAAGGGACCTTAAAGACCATCTAGTTCCAAGCCCTCTGCCATGGGCTGGGACACCTTCCACTAGACCACGTTGCTCAAAGCCCCATCCAACCTGACCTTGAACACTTCCAGGGATGGGGCATCCACAGCTTCTCTGGGCAACCTGTTCCAGTGCCTCGCCACCCTCATAGTGAAGAATTTCTTCCTCACATCTAATATAAATCTACCCTCTTCCAGTTTAATGGTGTTGCCCCTTGTCCTATCACTACATGCCCTTGTAAAAAGTCCCTCTCCAGCTTTCTTCTAGGCCCCATTCTTCCCCCTCTTCTAAGTATCTTCTTGGTGGTCTCAGCTTTCTGCCCTTCAAATAAATAGCATAACAGGACAAGGACAGCACTGTTTTTCCCCATGTAAGCAAATACTTAAACAGTTTATTTAAATGTAAGAATTAAGAGGAAGGAAAAAAATGACAGCTAAGTGGAAAGTGAAAGTTTAATTTGGTGCTTAAGCAACTTGAGTACCTAGGGTGCAGCTGTAGCAGAAGGCTGGCACTTACATGTCTGATAATGATAAACCCAAAAATCCTTCCACCAAGTTTTCAAATTACAAAATAACTTAATTAAGGGAAGACAAAATGTATGTATACAAACATTGCCATATGTTTATAGTGCCTTCTCAGTACAATGTTTCTCTTATGGCACCAAGAGCTTACTGGTATGAAAAATTATTAATTTTAAGTGCTATTTTAAATCAATTTACAGTTGAATCAACAGTAGTGAGAAAATAGTCAAGAATTTGACTTGCAGAATGGGAGATGATTCGTGACTTTCTCAACAGCTTTTAATATTGATGAACCTTACAACCATCTCACTATTTGCTAACAGCATGCTTTGATAGTATTGGTCTGCTTAGAAATTCAGCAAGCTAGCTTGTTCATTGCTGCAATTTTTCAATCAGAGGAAAGAAAGAACTGAGGAAGAACTAAGCAGAAAGAAGGCCAGCAGGTACCAGTTTCAACCGCCTCTCACCTGGGCACAGAATGAAGCTTCTTTTTAAAACCAAAAATTGCCTATCAGGATATTGGCTATGCTAGGAAGTGTCTTTTTGCCACCCTTTGCTTCACTAAAAAGCTTTTTGGCCCAGCTGGTTTTCTCCTGATGCAGAAATCTGAAAGTATTGGGAATCCTGCACATTTGTTTAGGAAAGCCGTTGCCCACTTAGCTTTGTAGCTGTGAGGGCAGATGCTGCAATGGTCACGTTCACCTGCAAAGAGCAGCTGCCTTTGCCTCACACCCTAACATATCACAGGAGAGCCACGTCATGAGAAAAACATGCTCAATTACCAATTCCTGGCTGGATGAGCAAGGATACCACCAGTGGGTCTGCAGGTCGGAAGCCCAGTGCTGGTGCCACACCTCAAGTTCTTGACACAATGACAGGTGAACACGAGAAACTTTAACGTGGGGTGGTGTCGTGGTTTCAGCCCAGCCGGTAACAAAGGACCACGCAGCCGCTCGCTCGCTCGCTCCTCCCGCTCCCCTCCGGTGGGACAGGGAGGAGAATCAGAAAAGAAAAAAAAGAACAGAACCTCGTGGGTTGAGATAAGGACAATTTACTGGGACAACACAAAAAGAGAAGTTACAACAACAACAACAGTACTGATAAAAGAATATACAAAACGAGTGATGCGTAGGGCAACTGCTCACCACCCGGAGTTCGGAGTTCAGGTCAGCTGTCCTGGCTGTGCCCCCTCCCAGGTTCCTGTGAAAATTAACTCTATCCCAGCTGAACCCAGGACAGGTGGTTACTGTTGGAATGCCAAATATAAAGGAGAGCCTGAGTGAGACTTAAAAAAACAAAAGAAAGGAAGATCTTACTCTCTATTACATTTTCCAAAATGAAAGCTAATATGTAAAAAGCAATCAAGAGAGGATTAACAACTACCAACAAGTAAAACAGATTTCCTGGAATTATTCCATGAGGGCTGGAGTGAGACCCCTGTGACTTACTATGCTCACTGACTCAGTCTGCAGGAAATAAATAAAATAATCAAAAAAATCACATGTAGCACAAAAGAGGGCCGCCTTCTTCAACCGTCGCACCGGGCGCTTTGGAGGCCGCCGCCGCCGCGGGGGCCACAGACAGACACCCCCGCGCCCGCCCAAGGGCCCCGCTCCTCACCGGCGGCGGCGGCGGCGGCCCCGGCCCCCGCCGGGGAAAGCGCCCGGCACCGCGCACAGAGCCGGCGAGAACGCCGGGCGACAGTGTCACTGCTGCGCATGCGCGGTGCCGGCACGGCGGGGGCCGCTCCCCGTCCCGGTCCCGGTCCCCGTCGCCCGTCCCTCAGGGCGTCGGCGGGGCCCTCGCCCCGCCGCCCGGCGCAGCGCTCTTTGGGGCGCGGCCGCGCCGCCGTCCGGGGATCCGGCACGGCGGGAGCCCCGCACAGAACCGGCAGGGGACGGCACGGACCGCGCCTCCCGACACCAACATGGCCGCCCGGCAGCCCCGTGCCCCGCGACCACAGCCCCCGGCGTGCGCGGGGAGCCCCTGCCCGCTGCCTGACCCGGCGGGCACACCGGCCCCGCCGCAGGCCCAGGGCCGCCTCGCCGGGGCTGCCCCGGCTCTGGAGCCCCGCTGGAGCGCGGCGGGGGGAGCAGGAGCGGCAGGGAGGGCGGGACAGGGCGGCGGGGTGGCCGGAGAGGGGCGGGAGACGGAGAGAGGGAGGAGAAGAGCGGGAGGGGAGCTGGGCGGGGAGTGGGGGAAGGAGGAGTGCTGGCGAGGAGCAGGACAGAGCGGGAGAGATGGAGGGGAAAGGGACCGCGGGGTGCGGGAAGACAAAGGGAGGTGAGCAGCAGGAGAGAGGGACAGAGAAGAAGAAGGGCAGGGGGAGGGCAGGGGTGGGCTGACACGGGCAGGGCGAGGGAGCGGGGCGGCGGCAGAGAGACGGAAAAGGCACCAGGGGAGCGGAGCGACACAGAAATGCGACAGGGAGCGGGGACAGAAGGGCTGGGAGGAAGAAGGAAGGGGAGACGGAGCGGGAGGGGCAGGGGCGGAGCAGGACACAGAGCGAGGGAAGGGCAGGAAACAATCCCGAGAGACTGAGAAACAGGGATGTGGGTCGGGAGAAGGAGGCAGAGAAGGGCAGAGCGGTGATGGTCTCCAGGATGGAGACGGAGGAAGAGCGAAAGTGGACGGGGAGCAGGACAGAGGCCCAGAGAGAAGGCCCAGCCAGCTGAGCAGGGGGGACAGGCAGGAAAGAAGGGGCAGGCTGCAGGACAGAGAGAAGAAATAAGGCCAGGAAGCAGGACGCGGTGATAGAAAAAAGAGAAGGACAGGGAGTGGCTGGGACTGGGGAAAAAAAGCCCAGCTGGGGAGGGAAAAATTGCCCACCTGTTTTTTTGTTTGTTTGCTTGATGGTTTTGCTTTTAAAAAAACTACTATTTAAGCTCTAAGTACCACCTGCGAGAAAAAAGGAACCAGGTGTACCAGACTGGACACATTTAAAGCCTGAACCCATTCAACAGTCTCACAAACCACCGCTCACTCCTGCTGCGCATACTCCACTGCCTGCCTGCAGGTCCGGGCAGCTGCCCTGTTTCCTGAGCATTCTCCAGGAGTGGCACTACCAGGCAGCTCAAAAAACCATACTGCCTGCAAAAACTTGAGCACAGCTTAACTCTGGGCAATTTTTCCTCTTTTTAGGTGTGTTGGTTAAAAGCTCATCCGTCAAGAGATGGCTCGGGACCTAGCCAGGGCCAGCAGTGCTACTTTCTGGGTCCCGTGGCGGCAATGGGCAGAGGAACAGGTTGTCGGATCCCAGGGCTGAGTACGTGTGCAGGGTCTCAGAGTCAGCCCCGCTTGTTTTTTCCCAGCGAAGCCCCAGCCGGTGCCGGCCCCGTGCTGCAGCTCTGGGGCTGAGGCGCAAGGAGCCGGGCATTTCTGTGGGTGCTGCACCCTGCTGGGCCCCACTGCTGGCTGCCCTGGGCTTCCCCCTCTCATCTCCAGCTCTGCTTTCTGCCAGTGCCAGGAGCACTGCAGAGCGGCTTGCCCACTCCCCACAGCCATCCTGACCTACGTCTGCAGCTTGTACGTGGTGTCCACATCACAGCTGATTTGGGGGGTGGCAGGTCTCTCTTGTGGCACTCTGGGAATGGGGGCAAAGCAAACCCCATACCTCCCTTTTGATCTTTGTCTCCAGGGAGACCCAGTGGAGAGATACTGTCTGCCGAAGGGGGTCCTGCAGGGCGGTGACAGCCGATTGCAGAGCAGCGCTGAGACCCGCCTGACAGCAAAGGCGCCCAGTGGCCGCAGAGCAGCCCAGATGAGCTGGTTCTCTTGGAGGCCACCAAAGCAGCTTTCCTCTGCCCCTGGTTTTGGTGAGATATGGAGCAGCACAGAGATGCTTCTCAGGCATCCAAGCCTGATGAGGGTGATGATGATCCCAGTGCCCCCGTGAGAGATCCTGCTCCCAGGAAGCACCTCCCCATAGAGCTGAGACCGTATCCAACCCCATGGAACTGGGTATGGCTGCCCTGAGGGGTCTCGCAGGGAGGACAGGGTCATCCGCCTGGTGGCTGACACAGAAATGATGAGCTGAAGCCCCATGGTCATGGCTGGCCAGTTCAACGTCTCCCAGTGCCTCAGCCTTTCTTGCTGGCACCGTTGAACCTAGGCAGTTTTTCAGAGTGTGATGGATGATGTGAAGATGGATGCTGGTGATGTCCTGGTGGCTCTGTCCCACTCCCACTTCAAAGCTGTGATGTCTGAGATCCGGGGCCACCTGGAGGCTCTGGCAGAGATCTCAAGGGAGTTTGTGTTCAATTTTTTGATATCTTAGGGCTACAATGTCCTGAGGTTATGGTATGCTAGGGTTACAGGGTGCTAGGGCTATCCTGCTAGGGCAGGATTACAAGATGCCAGAGTTTGGTTATGGGATGCTTGGGTTCTGGGTGGTCTTTTTTTTTTTTTTTTTTTTTTTTTTGAGAGTCCTTTTTTGTCTTGCTTCTCTTTTCAGTGTTTGGATAGAGGCCTTTGGTTTATATGTGTTTCTTCTGGTTGTTTTTTTACTGTTCTGGTGGTTTGTGTTGCATTTTCTGTCTTATAACCGCCATTTGTGGTCTAATATGTCTGACCAGGCTGGACAGTGTCACTTCTGGTGTAATCTGACTGAATTCATACAGTCCTTAGCTCCTGTCTCAAGGCATGACATGTACTTAGGGTGAGGTTCATCATCCATGGTAGTGGATATGAATCTGTATTTCAAGTAGACTTCTTGATCGTTTTGAATTTTTGGGGGCCAACTTCTTCTCAGATCTGATTCGATCATCCTTTTGTTCACCTCCTCACATGGCTGGCAAAGAGCTCCTCGCAGGAGGAGCAGGAGAAGGGTCAGCACTGCCGTTTCCATGTTGGTTGCTTGTGCTGCAGTTATCAGGGTTATCTTCCATCTGCGGTTTCTGTGCAGGAATCTCTTTAAGCCACTTGTCTGTTTTGTGAAGGGTAGTGGACTTAACAGGAGACTTTTTATTCCTCATTAGTACCTCAGGTGTCATTCTGTGTTTGTTTGCTTGCTTTTTATTTGCTGCACTTGATTTAAAAATCTTACTGTAGCTTTTCGGATTTCTGTCCTTAAAGGAAGTCTCTAGGATTTCTATCCAGGAGTGAGGTATCCAGAAAGGACTGTCCTGGTACACTGCTGTCAGCCTTCAGTCTAGAGAAATGTCTGGTAGTGAATGTTTAACAGTAACGTAAGTCAATTGCATCTTAAATATACAAGCATTGCCCTTGTTCCTGATATGCCTGGGGGATGATTCTCAGCAGCTCATAAACGGTATGTTCTGCTGGGCTTTACCCGTTTAAATTAATCTATCACCAGAAATGTCTTCCTTGGTGCCTGTGCAGAGCAGGAACCTCCAGTAGCAAGGGCATGCTGACCCTTGGGCAGCTGCAAAGTGACAGATAAGTGTAAATAGGTTAAAAAAAACGTCCTATGGTAGCAGTGTGTGTGTCAAAGTCCACCTGACTCTCCATACTTACTCAGCATGTCACAGCATTATGTGGGTAAGGGTGGATGGCATCAGAATAAGCAGGTGTTTTAACTGGCCAGGCAGTTGACCTAAAGAAATGAAAAATTACCTTTGAATGGAGTGGCATACCTTTAGATGTCAGGTTGTATTGCCTTTTCCTTCCTTGTTCTGAGCACAATGTAGTAAGAGGTGGTTCCATCTGGGGGAGGAAAACTCATCCAACAGCCATCATCAACCTCGGGGCTTGTGGTCCTTGATGGAGGCCTAAGTGCTTAGGGCAGTTTTACTTATGTGGTGTTTCTCATTCTTCTCCCAGGTTTTCCCATTAATGTTTGGTCTTTATTTTATTTGCCTTTATAGTGTTTTTTAAATGTTCTCCATAGCTCTGAGCACTGAACTATGTGTTCCTCTCTCTGAAAACCCATAAATAGTTTTGACGTTTACCTTGGAGCAGAGAAAATGGGGACCCTTCAGAGTTGAGAAGAGAATTTAGTATGAGAAACACTTCAGTGATATACAGCTTGTGAGGATGAAAGTACCTGCTTTAATTTTTTTTGTTGTTTTTGCAGTCTTTAGCAATACCTACTTAAAAGTCTACTTTCGCAAAGAAAGAAATCACTTTTTATTTCTGTGTCTGACTAAAAGAACTAACCTGAACATATAGAAAACTGACATGAAGAGCTATTGTTTGTTGTTATTGGGTACCACATCTGACTTGTTGAGCTTTCTGTGTGCATAGGGTGGTGGTTTGTACATGGCATTGTCCAGTCTTCTTTCTGAACTGAACAAGTTACTCTTTCACAGATTTTTTTTAGTAATGTTTTGCTTGACATGCAATTTCTTGCTCTTCACGTGTCAGCTAGTGGCTTCCAAAAAGACAGGAGGTGACTCAGCGAGGAGATGGGACATTCCTGTGTTTGATGCCAGAGTTTAAAAACCTTTTTGACTACAGGAAATTATCCAAGATGAATATGAAGACTTAGCTTTAACAGAAATACATTTCTTTCATTAGAACAAGGACATTTCTGACTGATTTGGCTGCTGCTTTTCCTGCATCTCAAGGTAGATCACTTTGCTGGTACTTCTCCAGGAACAGCTGACTCTGTGGTTTCATGACAGCCTTTTCCTGGCCACTGTTCAGCGAGTGCTGCGGCTTTGTGGAGCTTCTCCGTGTGCCATTGGCTTGCTCCAGCATGTGCTGTGCTGCAGGATGGGGCTGGGGAGCTGGAACTTTCAACTGGGGTTAAAACTCACCTGGCCCAAGCAGCGGTGTAGTTTTGATAGCCAGCATTAACCCTAACCTGTGTGTCACCTCCTGCAGCTCACAGTGCTGCTGCAGAAATGTGTGCACCGGCAGGACAGGAGAAGAAGCCGGTGCAGGTTTTGTATCTCATGTGAAACTACAGGGATCCTCCAGTTTTTCAGGTCTGTTGAAATGATTGTATGTATCCAGGTTGCTGCCACAGTCTGAGAGTGTCAGTCCACTCTCACTAAATTGCTTGCAGGCAGTTGATGACCTGGTGGGGGGTAATGCAGTTCAGGCTGTGTTGGATCTGCGCAAGGGTGTACAGCTGCTGCAGAACCTGCACGTTCAAGCCCTAGGTGTAAACCCTGAATATGAACAGAGGAGGGGAAAAAAAAAGGTCTTCAGAGGTTGTAGTCATGATCAGTTTTCTTCCCAGGGGCTCAGGTGCTTTGTGGGCAGAAAACATTCCCTGAAACTCTTCCTGAAAGGTCTGTTATGCACAGTACCTCCTGCTCCATTTTGGATCTTTCTTACAAAAACAATTGGGTTTGGGGTTTAGGTATTTTTACCCCTCTCTAGGATGTGAAATATCTCTGTTTTGGAGAAAAGCAAGCAGGTCCCTCTGGATGACATCCCTTCCCTCGAGCGTATTGAGTGCACCACTCAGCTTGGTGTCATCTGCAACCTTGCTGAGGGTGCGCTCGATGCACTATCTTTTCTGTGCTCGAGCGTGCACTATCCATGCCATCCATCAATGGAGTTACTAAACTCTATCGGTCCCAGCAGGGACCCCTGAGGGACACCACTCCTTGCTGGTTTCCCACTGGGCATTGCACCACTGGCTGTTCCTCTTTTGTTAACCCTTTCCCTCCCCATGAGGAGCAGGGGAAGCTGTTGAGGGCAGGCTGGAACACAGGGAGCCCCCGCATTCCTTCCTTGGAGACCCTCAAACAGAAGCAGCCAGAGCTGGCAACCCCACTGAGTCCTTAGCATCCAACGGGCAGAACGGACCATGCCGCTGCCACCCCTGTGGCTCCCACTGCGCAGCCCTCAGGCCCCCCCCCGGTGCCCCGGCTGCTTCAGCCATTCGTCCTGCCCAAAACCTTCTACCCCAGAGGTAGGGACGGACCCTGACCCCTGCAGCCCAGGGATGCTCCTTGGGGAAAGAGCAGAGGTGACTGCCGGTGATCTCTCATGTCTCTCTTTCAGGCTCAGCCAACCTCTGCCAAATGCCCAGGCAGGAGCAGCCCTTCCCTGTAGCCTGGGCACCTCCAGCAGCAGTGGCACTGCTGGCACCCTGGGCACCTCCAGCAGCAGTGGCACTGCTGGCACCCTGGGCACCTCCAGCAGCAGCAGCATCACTGGCACCCTGCGCACCCCCAGAGGTATGGCACCCCTGACTGACCTGGTAAGGCAGCCCCGCTGTTCCCCCCATTCCCCTAGCACCCTTGGCACCCCCAGTGTCCAAGCAACTTGGGCACCCTTGGCACCCCTAAACCCCCTGGCACTCTGGCACCACAGCATCCCCCAGCACCCCTGTCCCCCTGACAGCTTTGACACGGGGGTTAGCAAGCCCGGGTGGATTCCCTGATTACCTCGGGCCACCTCTCCCCTTTCGCCTGGCATGAGCGAGTCTCCTCTGCAATTTACAACCCTGTCCTGCCGGCACAGCAGCTCACCCCACAGGAATTACCCTTGCCACAAGCTCCCCGCTTGCCTGGTGCAGAGCTGGGGGACGTCAGCAATTGGGGCCGGCTCGTTGGATGCCCCAGAATGGTCCCCTGGCCCAGCATGACTCCTGCTCATCTGTGCAGGTCTGCAGAGGGCTCTGTGTGGCAGCTGCTTTGACCCTCGCATCACCCACATAGAGTGGAGGAATGTCAACCTGCCTCTGCTGGCCACCTTCATACTTGGCCACAGCTCCAGTTTTCCACCAGGCGCTGCCCTGTGGGGCCCATGGCTCTGCGGGCTCCTCCTGGCTTCAGCAGCCACCTGGACCCCCCAGGGCCAACAGCAGCTGGTCCAGAATTGCAGTCATCAGGGGAGAGCGGTGGTCCCAGTGCCTGGGATGCTGCTGCCCTCCTTCCCCGGCTACCACCACATCGCAGAGCAGATCACAAAGCTCAGCCTCTCAGCACAGCCACCCTCGCAGGAGCACCTCGGGGCAGTGGCATCCCCCAAGGCACAGAAGTCCCCGTGGACATTGACAGCCCTGTGGACAGTGACATCCCCCAAGGCTTGGAGGTCCCCATGGATATTGACATTCCCCTGGGCAGTTGCATCCCGCCAGGCATCGATGACCCCATGGATGGTGGCACCATCATGGACAGATACATCCCCCTGCGGGGGTGACATCACGGGGGGTAATGACATCGCCTCTGGCCAGTCTGCCATCCCCCATGGCCAGCCCTTGGGGACCCCACTGGGGTGCTGGTAGGCAGTGGCAGGCTGGAAAAGCGGGGAAACAAGTGTCAGCGGAGATCGTGTTCAAAACCAGGCAGCAAGCGCAAGGCTGCTGCAGCCAGCACTGGGACAGGAGGGTGGGATTAGGCCCACTACATGGTGAGGGGGACTGGGGGTGGGGGCCTGGTGGGGGAGGTGGGGAGTTCTATATAGTTGCTTTGATGAGAGCTTTGCTCTCATTTTTTCTATTAAATGCCGTTTCTCCAGAACCACTCTGTACTTGTGTGGGAGGGGGTGGGAGTGCAGGGGGCACTGGGAAATGGCACCAAAGAGGTGCAAAAGCACTGCTGAGCCCAAAATCAGGGCCAGTGAGCCCCAAAGGGTGCTGAGCCATCTCCAGGACCAAGTAACCACCAGAGGGGCAGGCAGTGGTGGAGGGTGACTCTCCTGTCCCCTTCCCTGGGGGAAGCAGCCCTTTGGCAGGGGAGCCAGGATGGATGGGACCCTGCAGGACTCACGGACACAGCCCCATGCAGAAAGCAGCGCTGAGCCCCTGGGACAAGGACGGACCTGTGAGGGGGGGACATGGACACAAACCTCTTTTTCCAGCAAAACTTCGGCTGCTCCCTGACTTCATTTGAGGCTCACGGGTTCACAAGGAAGTGGCGTGAAAGAAATGACAAAAAAATCCACCCATACAAAAAAGGGAGAAAAAAAAGCTAATACATTCACAGCTTCAAAGAAAGCTCCTTGTTACCTTTTCACACCCCACTGATACTGGCATCACCACAGCATTGCCACTGTCAGTATCACTGAGCCCTGCTGCCATAAGTGTTTCTGCAAGGAGTCTGCAAAGATGCACCACAAGCCGACTCCTTATATACACTGGCACCAGCACGGATCCGGTGGGCATCGGCACAGGGCGACTCAGCCCAGCGTTGGGTCCGTGTCCCAACGCCAACTCCGCTGGCCCAAGGTCCCCCTGAGCACCCGCATTGCACCGTGGCTACAGGGCAAGAAGAACTGCTGAGCTTCTCACCTCATCAGCCAGGGAAACTTCCCTCCCTGACATGTAGTCCTTCTGGCTGTGGCATTCCTGCTCCCAGCCTGCTTAATGCCTTCTCACCCTCCATGCCAGATCATCCCCTGGTCACAAATTACCACCGCTGAGCGGTTACAATTTGAATTTCCCCTTCACATCACAAGCAAGAGCGCAGCTGGGCAGAGGAGCCTGGGCTGAGTGCTGGGACAGTGGAGGGGGAGCGGAGCAGAGTGTGCTTTGCTCAGGACAGAGTCACTCCTTGTGCCTTTCTTTCCTTGGCTCTTTTGAAACAGGCTTTTTCAGGCAGCTCAGATACTGCAGGGAGGGGAAAGAGCCTTCACTGTCTCTGTGTGTTCATCTGGGCTCTGAACAGTCCCCCAGTTCACCCAGGCTTGATTGGCTTTTGCCCTTTCTTTGCAAAGGAAACTTTTGGGAATCTTTTTCCAATTTGTAATTCTTCTTTTTCCCTGATCATCTGAATTCCTCTAGATCTTACGCATATATAGAGAAATATTTAAGTATTTTCTATTAAGCTCAGGAATTTAAATCTGAAACATGGAAGCCAAAGGTGCTTGAACCTCAGGTGAGACGTCCCTACCCCAGGGGTGCCTGAGGCAGCAGGTGTTGTCAAATGTCTTGAGTTTGCACCCGAACACTAGCAGAGGGGGTGAACTGGAGCTGTGAGAGGCTTTTCCCTTAGTCTGTGAGAGCTGCCCCGTCCGATGGGAGCAGCTGTATGGCTGGAGGCAGTGTTGGCCAGGCCAACAGCAGAAGCCTGTGGGCACTGCACACCCTCCTCCGGCTCTGGGCATTTCTCCGCGCTCGTGTCTCAGGCTCCTGCTGCCTGTGTTTCCAGGTTGTACCTGTGCACTGTCTGTGCAGGGTTGGCCAACATCAGACATTAACATGGGGCTGGAACAAAGGCTTTGATGCGCAAGTCACGAATTTCCCCTACAGACACTTGTCTGTGCCTCCCAGCACATATCCTAAGAGGAAGGTCTAAAGAATGCAAACACGCTGCCTTTTACGGGGTGGTTCTGGTTCATGAGCAAGAGTGCTTTGGGCAGTGTGCCGATTGACCCTGTCTGACTCTTGAAACCTGTCTCCGGTCGAAGAATATCCTACAACTATGTAAGATAAGCAACCAAAGTGTAACTGTTACTGTCCAACTTCATAACTGTGTAATTGTGTATTAAAGCCACATTATTGCAAATTTGCCTATCAGAATTTCCCTTACTACCCAGGAAAAGTACTTTCTGGATCGCTATTTATCACCTTTTCAGACGTGAATTAATGATTATTCTTCCTGAACTGCAAGTAATTTGGGGACTTGCCTGTGGTACTTAGGCACAGCCCAAGAGAGAATGCCAAGCACCTGTGATTCTGGCTGCCCATGGGAAGAAGTAAACCCTGTGCACTCAAGACGGGGCTGTAGAGGTGGGCTGTGTCCTTGGGCACAGGGCTCTGGCCCCAGGATGCTCTGTTCTCTGCTGAGAGCATGCAGGGAAGGACCTGACTGCTTTTGTGATGCAGCGTTTAGCTCTGATTGCCCTCTGCGTGAGCTGTATCTGTCCTCAGCCAGGTACTCGGTAGGTTTCAGACGAGGAACGAGACTATTCCAGGGCAAAGTGAGCAATCAGGATCCCAAGCCGGTTTTGTTTAAGGCAATCAGGTGAAAATCTGTGGTTAGAGCTGTCTATGTTGCTTCCCCTTTTGATTTCAGTGCTCTCCTCCAGTCCGAATCTTGCAGTGTTTTTGCTGAGGCATAAAAATTAAACAGAGAAAGCAGATCTTTCTCACCCACATAAGCCCCCTCCTCATGTCTCAAGGTGAAGAAAAAAAATATCAGGAGGGTCGTGTACAGGGAATGGCGGACTCCAAACATGGCTGCAGGTTCTTGGGGCTTGATTAGTGTCACCTGGAAGGGGAAAAGGAGAAATAGGTGACCGTGAGCACTAGTTATCAGTTTGTCTGGGTGCCTGTTGCCCTGCACGTCCCCCTGAGCCAAATGGCATTTCTGGACAGTCACTCCGTGTCTCTGTCCCCTTTTGGTCAGGGCTGGGTGTGGGTGCAGTGGAGCTTCAGCGTCCTGACCGAGCAGACTTGTCTTCAGCAACGGCTGTCTGCCCAAACAAGGGTGCTGATGTGCCTTGGCCATTCCTCATTGTACACTGTTGTACGTGTGCCTTGCAGCTTCCAGCCCACGGCACCTGTTCCTGTAGCACGCTTGTTGGAAACCTCAAGTATTAGCAGAGCGTTCAAGATGTCCTGATGCTGTTATTCATTGGCATTTCCGTCTCTTTTCGGGGAGGAATGTGAAGAAAAGAGAAAAACAGTTTAGGAACAGGTAAAAGATATCCCTTACATTGTTTTGTGGGTTTTTTTAAGGACAGTAAAACAAAAATCTTGTTTTCAACAGCAAATAGACTGAAAGGCCTATTACAGGTGCTGTGAAAAGCTCAGCTGGAGCTGAGCTGGAAGTCCTTCCAAGTCCAGAGGACGTCTAGCTCCAGCCAGACTTTGCTAGATTCCCCTCCCCTCCAAGTTCATCTCCCTGGCATTACAAAGGCAGGGACCTTTGTCTGCTTGTCCCTTCTGAGGTGTGTCCTCCTGAAGAGCTTGCAGTGTACGAGCCCATAACATTTAATGGCTGAGGCAGTGGAAAGGAAAAGATGTGTTCCTTGCCTTTCCTCTGCTTGGGTTTGGGACAAGGGAAGAGAGCAGGACTGCTGTCCTGCAGTTTGTCACTCTAGTAAGACACTCTTTAGTTCTCAGAAGCCCCAGCGGAAAGGGGTGATGCTTAAGGGATGGCTTTGGAAAAGGAGCAAAGGAGCAGATGGCAGACTGCCTTACCCTTCCTGTGCAGCAATCTGCCGGCCCAGGTTTTATAGTCTTGTCTCCTCCAAGGTTAGTTCAGGTTCCTATAGAGTACCTGGGAGCTCTGTTGTTGTAAGCATGCAATTCTATCTTTGGGAATGCAGCAGGGCCTGGAGTCTGTAAGAGAGTCAGGGGAGTTGCTGGGTAAAATGGTGTTTGTTCTTCTCAGTTCCCCCTGCGGGCTGCACCAGTTCAGCTAGCTGGACAAAGCAGTGGTATGAGAAGAACTGAGCCCTTTGAGCAATCACGCATTCTGTTCCCCTCCAAAGGGGAAGATTTCCACATTTCATTTCAATACTTCAGCCCTGCAGCAGCTGTGATCTCTGGGAGGAGATCCCGTGGGGGCTGTTCCCATCAGTTCTCACCAGCTCTTCACTCTGCCAAACTGCCAAGGGGCAGTCCCTGAGAGCCATGGGAGTTCAAATGTACGGCAGCAGAGCACCAGGGACTTGTGATCGTCACTGGGTCTTCCCGAAGGCTTGCAATTAAAGTTTTTTTTAATTCTGCAGGAATGTAAAGGATTGGTAAACACTGCAACCCTTCTATTGCAAGTTGGTGGAGGCATGGGCAGTGACTTTTCTCTTTCTGTGTTTCTATAGCCCCCTGGATGTGAAATCCTGATCCTGATGAGCTCAGAGCAGATACCTGAAAGAACAGGTTTGTTTTTCTGCCTGAAATATGTTTCAGGAATTTCTCTGAGGATTTTTTCTTCCACCTTCACCGTCTCTACTGCCAGCTCTTCACAGTGACAATCAAGCAAAGTGAATTCAACCTGCAAGGCCTAGGAGCAGAGATGAGGCTTCTTCCAGAGCTGGAGGGAGATTCCCACTAGAGCTGAAGAGGTTGCCTGGGCCAGGAGGACCGTCGCAGTGTGCAGTACTGGCTGACGCCAAGGACACGGGCCAGCTGGCGCAAGCGAGGCTGGGAAGCAGGGTGCTGGTGCCGGTGCCAGGGCAGCGCTGCTCGGCCAGCCCCTGCCTCCTCCCAGTGCCCCTCTTTCCTCTGTCACTCTGTGGGCATAGCCAGTCATAGGCAATGCAAGCCCCAAGCCTCAGCCACCGTCCGAGTCCACCATCCTCCTTTAGCCGTCAGCAAGATCTCGAACGCCTTTTCAGCTACAGGAGAAGAGTTTTTAATAGAAATGGATGCATGTGGCACAGCCTATTCCAGAATAGCCACGGTTGCTAAAAGCTTTCCGTGTCCTGAATTGATGGTTTTCAGGACCAGCTCCCGGGTCCACTTCCACTGAGGCTAGCAATAGCTGTATTTCAGGTAGGTAATTCAGGTTTAATCCTTTGTCCATCAACCATCTCTACAGGCCTAGCAGAATAGGAAGTCACATTGGGCTGTGTTTGAGCAACCTGCTTCACTGGACTGGTGGCAGATGTTGTGTCTGCATCCCTGCTCTTCTGTTCTCCCTGTAGGGTTGTGGTCAATACAACAAGCTGTTTTCCCTGGAAATGACCATCGTGGCTAAAGACAGACTCCTCTTGGTGGACACCAGTCAAGCTGTGGGAATGTCTCTGGCACACATGCTGTTCCAGCTTTCAATCCACAAGATGCTGGAAGTAAGGCAGGTCCAACAGGAAGAAAATTTGCTGTTTTTACTGCAAGAGGGGAGGAACCACCAGCTCCTGCCAAAAGCCACATGGAGATGAAATGTGTGGTAAGCTTAGGCAGGAATACTCATGGCCATGGAGCAGGACACTTGGGTATTAAGACTTTATGACAGTTGGGTATTAAGGTTTTATCACACTTGGGTGTTAAGGCTTTATCCTTGGCATACACGGCTGGAGGAGCAGCAGAAAGGAGTGCTGCCCTGTTGCCCATGACCTTCGCTCACTGAGTGGCCAACACAGCCGGGGACAAGTTTGTGTGCAAGGCCCTCGTGAGAGCCGAAAAATGATCCAAAGTCAGCTTTTGATGTCCTGTGTCTGGTTTAACTGTTGATACCGAGCATGCCTTGATTAAAATAGAAATGATTAAGAGAGTTAAAAACCTGCCTTTTTCAGGCAAAATGCAGGAAATCAGAGACACTAACAAAAGTATCTTTTGGATGTTTTACGCTCCAGCGAGAAGCAGTGGGTCCAGAGGTTAACACTTTAAGGGAAATTTAACACCTTGGGAAAAGGGATATAAAACCACTCTTCTGGGCACTGTCTCACACACACGGGGCTAGGCTGGGATTGGAGGGCCGGGGAGGCTCTCCGGGGTCCCGGCTTTCCCGCAGTGCTGACCGCTGTGGCTGCTGCCTG
Organism: Harpia harpyja; assembly: GCF_026419915.1. Classification (NCBI taxonomy): domain Eukaryota; kingdom Metazoa; phylum Chordata; class Aves; order Accipitriformes; family Accipitridae; genus Harpia; species Harpia harpyja. The sequence goes on from NC_068943.1 coordinate 199,829, forward strand.
TTCTTTCCTGCCATGCTGGCTGCACCCACCTGTGGGGCTGTCCTTGGGAAGGGCACCAGAGCTGGGAAAGCCCCTGGGAGAGGGGTGGGGAGAAGCTCTTCTCCAGAGACTTACCAGGAACTCTCCAGAGCATCCCTTTTCCAGCCCATGAGATGCTCTGTGTGACGAGGGAAGGTGTCTGTTGGTCCCATGGACAGGATCCTGCAGGGCTCCCATCAGGGTCCTTTGACCTACCCATCCTCCAGGGGCTGGGGGTCTCACGTAGGTCCCCAGCCGATGTCTCATGTACCCAGGGATATTGAAAACAGGGAAAGACTCATTTACATAAGTTGTTTATATTAATAGCATGTCCCTTCTCCCCAGGGAAGGTGTCATGCTCCTGGAGATTTTGTGTAAATATTCACCACCTGAGTTTGTCTTCATGATGGTGTTAATGCTCTTTTAAAGCAGCGATGGTGTGTTGCGGACCAGGTTTTCAAAAGCGTGCGGCATTTGCCTATTTACGATCAATGGGCATTTTCTTCAAGAGCACCCACTTGGCTTTTGGCAGCCTGACCTCATTGTGCTCTTTAGTTTACCAGCCAGGAACAAGTTCACCCACTATTGAACAAGCCATGTTTTCAAGGAGTGCTGTATTTACAAGTTGTACATTAGTATAAAGCCTCTAGAACAAGTCTGTTGTGCTTTGGGTGTCAGAGTATGGTAGTTAGCAACTCTGTAATTGCTATAGCTATCAATGTATGCAATTGAAACAACACCTGCTTTTTATTACAGTAACAGAAGCTTACACCTTTTTAGCAGGCACGAAAAGGAAAGGCAAGGTAAACAAGGCCCGAGCACACAATGCCCTAGCCTTCAGTTTTCTCCTTCTCAGAGAGTTACTAACCACAGCATTTTCTCCTCCTTGTCACGTGCAGTTCAGTATCTCAGTAGTCTTGAACCGGTGACTCTGACTATGGAAACACTTCAATGTGCAAGCAAATGTTTACATTCACTCCCAATTAAAAACAGCATTTCAACATGTTCCAAAATCCCACAGAACAGACAAGCTTTCAAGGTCTGTATGTCCTGTAATCAGCTGGGTGCATCTCCCCCGGAGCAGCTGCACAGACTTAACTTGGATGAGGCACTAACACAGGTCAGGCAGTGCTGAGCACGGCCAAAGGAAGATCAGGCCTGCTGCTGAAAACCCTGCACAGCCATCACCGCGCTCTGGTCCCTGCTCTCTTCCCTGCCTTTTGTCTCTCGCCTTCGTGCTGCCAACCCCAAACCCACAGGAGGGGTGCTCTGCTGCATACCCACCTGTCAGCAACCCATGCCAACCGAATAGAAATACGAAACATCACTTTGCCTATGGATTTGGATCTGGTTGCTTAAGCCCCCCAAGTTATCATTATTTAGGAAAAACAAACAAGGAAGCTTAAAGACAGCCATGTAATAGTGCGGCTCTGGGAATTTTGAGTAAACCATCTAGTATCAGGCACAGGCAGAGCTGTCCTACTCTCCAGCCATCAGCTCTGTGGTGAAAACTGCAGGGGGCTTCTGAGCATCCTTACATCCTGAATGCTGCAAATTCCAAAGCTGAAACAGCCCATGCTTGCAGAAGACTTTGAAATGCTCGTTTTTATTTCCATGTACTTGTGCTAAGTGTTTTTACTCTTTAAGATAATGGCTATACATCCCAACACTATTTTGTAAAAATCCAGTGATAGGAGGCAACTTCTTATCTCCCAGGATACACAGGATTTGTTTAAATATGATAAAGCTACAGAGAAATTAATTTATTCTCTTGAAATAGTCTCTCTTTTTTAGTATATATGTATGTATATATATGTATCTATGTATGTATTTTTAGCTACTGAAACAAAAAGTACAAAGTTTAAAAATTCAGCTAACAGCATTATATGGTTTTATGCAGAGACAGAGCTTTTCAGCTCCTGCTAATTAGCATATCTCTGACTCTGATGGATCAGTTTAAACTGGCTGAAAACCTAGCCCAAAACCTGGCATTTAATTTTCTAACTTGATTTCAAGCTACAAATGGGACTCTCTTGTTAGGTTACTTAATTTTATTTTTAAATGATAAAGGAGTAGTAAGGAGTCACATTTCCAAAATTTCTGGCTGCAAAAGTTCCTGAGTTGAGGAGGTTTGGTTTTATCCTGATTCTTTCATGCTTTGCTTCTTAAAGGAGAAAAAAAAAGAAAAAGACACAGGGAAATGAAGTTATTTGAGGATAAAGCTTGAAGTGAACGACAGCAAATGCCAAACAAAATAAGCAGAGTATGGCAAAGTGACTGTCAAAGTTGCCTTCTGTGGATCCTTTAAATTAAAAAAAAAGAGAAGTTTTTGCATCCTTACCTGTTTCTTCTCTGTCGTCTATGTGGTGTTCCATTGTGCCCAAATGTTATACTTCTCAAAAGCCTGCCGAAATAACTTATTTCCCTGACTTCCACCAAGCTTTCTCCAACCTTGGAGCTGCCAAGTAATCCTGTTCTCAGTATTAGATAAATCTTCAAAGTTTAGATACTTGAAATCATACAGTTCACCATGATTCTGTTGCAAAACTTGAAACTGCATGAAAATCTGCAAAACCATCTGGTAACTTAGAGGGCAGTGTGCACAGAAGTGCCCACCGAGATCTGAGTGCTTGATGCTGTGTATGTGTTTAGTAGAGACTGTGTCTTCCTCTAAAAAGACAGGAAAAGCAAAATAGTGATGGATCCAAGGATTTAGTACCCCAGCATTGTAGACAGGGCTTGGAGGCACTGGTCACAGATATGCTTTTCAGAAATATGAAGTTTGAAACTGAAGCCTCGGTCTCAGGAGCCTGGAAAATAGAGACTCCAAAGTCACTCAGACTCTACTGCAAAACATCACCCCAAAGTTTTCCTCCTCTGCTTTACTACTCATACGCAACACAAACAAACATGCTGTGACAACTTCCAGTCAAACCAATGCCACTTTTAAAAACAATAAAATACATTGTGAACACACTGATACTCCCCCACCTTTCTTTGATGAAAGGTCATTGTGCTGGTTTTGGCTGGGATAGAGTTAATTTTCTTCGCAGTAGCTAGTATGAGGCTGTGTTTTGGATTTGTGCCGAAAACAGTGTTGATAACACGGGGATGTTTTAGCTGTTGCTGAGCAGGGCTTACCCAGAGCCAAGGGCTTTTCTGCTTCTCCCCCCCCACACCAGCGAGCAGGCTGGGGGGGCACAAGGAGCTGGGAGGGGACACAGCCGGGACAGCTGACCCCGACTGACCCAAGGGATATCCCACACCATATGACGTCATGATCAGTAATATAACGCTGGGGGAAGAAGGAGGAAGGGGGGACGTTCGGAGCGATGGCGTTTGTCTTCCCAAGTAACGGTTACGCGTGACGGAGCCCTGCTGTCCTGGAGATGGCTGAACACCTGCCTGCCCATGGGGAGTGGGGAATGAATTCCTGGTTTTGCTTTGCTTGCATGCACAGCTTTTGCATTACCTATTACATCGTCTTTATCTCAACCCATGAGTTTTCTCACTTTTATCCTTCTGATTCTCTCCCCCATCCCATGGGGGGGAGCGAGCAGCTGGGTGGTGCTTAGTTGCTGGCTGGGGTTAAACCATGACCATGTTTGGTGCCCAACATGGGGCTCAAAGGGTTTGAGATAACGACAGATTTGATTGGAATGTGCTAGATCGAAGTTATAACTGTTATTGCCGTTTAGCTATTAATTGGCAGGCTTCTATGCTTGCCATATGGCTTGTTTGCCTTGCTGTATACGAGAGTCTAGTGCTCATTAGCGGCTGCTTTTTGCTTTTGCTGCTTGCTGTACTGGTTGTGCAAAGTCAGTCGAAGAGTTACTCCACTACCCAGTTTCTCATTATTTCTGCCAAGAAAACAAGCAGAACTGCCATAGTTTTGGTTAAACCATGCCTTTCTGATGCCAAGAGACACTGCAAATTAGCTAAGCCTCATTTAGAGGAAATTTGTATCAATTTTCCATCTCCAGTGAGACCTGTGTGAGCAGTTCCAGCTATGTGAAAAGGATGTTTGGCTGATAAATATTGTGAGAAGACAAGGGCCCAATGGAGCTGGCTCAGGCACCAGGTGAGGTGGTAGGAATATCTTTGATAACACAGGCTAGCTGGAGTCCTGCCAGGCTTTCACCCTAGTTGTACAGCTGCCATACGTGAAGACAGCAAGGAGCAGACCCTGCATCAGAGTGGCTAAAGCAGACAAAACACTTAAGAAGACATTAGCTACTGTGCATCGGCAGCAGTGTAAAGGGCTGTGGCAGATGTGTGTGGGGGAAGAGGACCGTTCCAAGCAAAGACAGTCACCACATTCGCTCACACATGGTGGTCAATACGGTATAAATACTATAGACATCTAGGTATCTATATAGATGTGGATATCAACACAAAACTCAGCTTGACTGCTGCAGGCCTTCCCCCACTGCCTGAGGGCTCATGAGAAAAAGCTGTGCCTCTGTGGTGTTGACACCCAGCTCTGATGCACTTGGCCACCAAGGCTGACTGAAGACAGGCATGAATCATTTACCAATAGAGACAACTAAAGATTTGGAGGGAGTTGTAAAAAAAAGGCCAGTCAAGGAGTTTTAATTCACCTGCAGCTCCATTTCCTAAACTAGTCTTGGTGAAGGTGGCTAAAGTTACATTTAATGTGTCCAAAAGATGGCAGGAGTTTGGAGGATGAAGGCAGGTGGTTTCAGAGGTGTTACCCACAAACACCAATCTGTTCCCTTCCCTCCAGCTCCACTCTGCCCACAGGGCAGATTTCTGCTGGGTGAGAGACCATAAGCCCTGCATGAGGCCAGGAAAGAAATCTGGATGTAAATGGGAACATGACAAGGTTAACTGGCTGGAGCCACTGCTGACCTGTGATTTTCAGGAATATCCACGAACAAGAATGAAAATGGGTTTTAAAGCCCTGGGCTGAGGTAGCACCCTCAAACCATGGCACTGCAGCTCCCTCAGGAGGAGGGAGTACAGCTGGTCAAACACCCTGTGCCTTGGGAGTGGCTGCCCCAATTTCAGCTGTTCTTGGTGGCATTTTTTCCTCTCACATGTCCTCTAGCTCTGGTGTTTGTGGCTGGCTGCTGCCCAAGTTATGACATACAGGTCATTAAAACTGAGCTCAGCATCATCAATATAAAGTGTCTGACAGTAATTTAGGCCATGTTCTTCAATAGTGGAGAACAATTGGTCATAGTCAGTTTATGTCTCACCCTGCAGACAGGTTGTCCTCTGCAGTCAAGTGCCCTTCCTGTCTCCCAGCCTCTCCCTATGCCCTGTGGGAAATTTTGCTGCTTCTCAGCTCCTTGTGACATCTCCTGTTTGCTGAATAGGTCAAACTGGGGAGGACTCTGTGCTGACCTCCATCACACCACATCCAGCTGCCTCTGACTGATGCAGGATAAGCCACCCACCACTCCTTGCCGGGGAGAAGAGGCAGCTGTGGGGCACAAACTCCTCTCATCCCTCCAAGTGGCATGGCTGAGGCCGCCTGTACAAGACAGACCCTCTCCATCTAACATGTTTCCACCTCTGTAAGTTGGCTGGACCTCTTAGAAGGGGACCCCCTCAGGGTTCAGGTCTGATCCAGCACACCTGATCAAGCTTCAGGTGATGTTGAATAGCAAAAGCGTTTGACTCCAGCATGAACACCAGCTCCAGCCTCCAGCACAGTACCGCTGCAAGACATTGCCCTCTAATGTTTCCTCTACTGTGAGCCTTTCTCCTTCCCTAAGCTGCGTATCTGGAAATTTTTGCAGCCCACTGGCAATGAGGAAAGGTTATAACATACAAGACCATTCCAGTAAATAAGATAGGCAAAACCTGGCCTCCTTTTGGCAAAAAAATCTCCACGGAGTATAAAGTTCTTCTATGGGAGACTGCCACCCCTGGTCAGTCTCCTGAGCGTATTTCCACCTCCCTCAGCATCTTTTCCCCTCCCCTGCTTGAGAGATGAACATACCTACGTGCCCTGCAGCCATTCCGTCTGGTCTCAGGAAACTGCACGCAGTGACAGTGAGAAGGGTGAGAAGGCGCGCCACTGAAGCAGCCGTGCCTAGCATCAGTACCTGAGCTGCTGCGTTCAAGCACATCAGCCTTCCTCACCTTTTTGAAACTGCCAGTACAGTGAGGAAGGCATCCTCTCTGCTCAGCCCTGGGAGGCATTATCCCAACGCTGGCTTTTTAGGTAGCTTGGGGAGTAATCCAAATCAGTGGACAAAATAGCGCATTGGAATAGGTCAGGTTAACAAGGGATTTCCAGGGAAAGCTGGGAAAAAAGACATGGTCACAGGTGAACTTAAAGAAGTCAGCACAGTAATACAGGGGCACATAGACTCACCAAGCCTCTCTATGCTGCTTATCAAAGCTGTTTTGCATCAGACAGGTAGGCAGTCTGCATTAATCAGGGTATTATTTTTGAACACACTGTGATCTTCCCTGTGCTGTCTTATCATCCGGCAGGCAGCAGATTACCTGTGAGGCATTGCAAAAGGTAATCTTTATTGACAGCTTTTAGAAGAAGGTCTTCTTAAGGCTGGCTTCCCACCAATACTGCTAATGTGCCAGCCTTAGCTTTATTCTGGGCAGGTAACAAAGGTAAAGATGGCAAGAGACTGTTTTTAATGTCTTGGTTCTCATCAAAGTGAGCACCTTCATCTGGGTTTTTCTGGCTCGTCCACTCCAGGAGACTAAGGACAGCTGTAAATTGAAGGTTAGTCACATGAGTTGTCTATATGGCAGTAACCACCCATCATCCCCAGCCCAAAACCCCTGGGTGCTTGGTGCTATAAAAACACATCTCTGAATTTGCACTTCCCACAAAACAACTGGTTCCAGTTTGGTTCCTTTCCATTTTTGATGAGCATGACACAGGTCAGATCATGATTCCGCTACCTAGTGTGACAGACTGAAAGAGTTAATGTCTCAAACATTGTGGTGTGGCAAGTTCTGCTTAAAGACAAACCCTGCACAGCAAAGAACCAAGGTGAAAAGCCCATCAGCTCAGACATCAGCAACAGGAGGGGGAGGGCGTGCTGGAGGGTGCGCAGCTCCCTGTGATAAGCTGTTCTGATACAAAGATCAAACAACGGCCACGTCTGCAGAGAAGAAGTTACTCCCCAAACCACCCCCAAGCCCAAAGGCTCACAAACTGCTCATAAACCTGAGGAGTTTGGGTGCCCGCCCGAAGGAGGGGCAAGGATGATAAAAGGACACAAACTGAAGCCCCAGGTGTGCAAGCCCACCGGGACTGGACCCCTCGGCTGACTGAACCAATGCTGGACCCAGGACCAGTGAAATCTTTCACTCTTCCTTTTTCTCTCTCTGTCTTCTTCTCTCTTTCCTTTTCCACAATCCCTACACCTCATCCGTTTCAAGACACAAACCGTTGACCAAGTCGGAGACTAAGAGTGGATCCAGCCGCCCCTGGGCCCTTCTCTGAGGAGGCGTCTGGAAAGCAAGGGGGTCTGCTCTGAACCTCCTGACTCAACGGGAGGGATCTCCTTATTCCCTGAATCGATATATATGGCTATCCTGGATTACACGGTTTACAGAAGCAGTCTTATGTCAGTTCCTGTTGTGAGAAACCCCGCCACCTACTACCACGCCTCCCCAGTTCAGTTTGCTTCTGTCATGAATAAAATCTTTAACTGATCATTTGGTGTCGTTTCACCTTAATTTAGCTCGAGGGAATTTCGAATTAAACACGACTCCCTGGTCTGTCCAGTCTGGGTTGTGACACCTAGCTAAGCCAGTCTCCTGATGCATCTGTTTGTCTTTCTGAGTATCAGTTCATAGGTTACATGACAAAATCTTGCCTCCAGCTCACAGAGGAAGAGTGGCAGGTAGGAAACACCGAACTATGCCCTGACTCAGTTCCTCTCAGGGCTGTCGCAGGAGAGCCATCAACCCCATGGGCCTGGGAGTCGTAAGGGGGGTTACTGCCCAGGGGAATGGGACTCAGGGGATGCAGAGGAAGAGCATTACCTGCTCTGCCAGGAGCCACCTGGCTCCTAGTGCCTTGGTGGGAGGTGACCTGTGGGTCCGTAGCATCAGGATGGCCCACTCTTGTCCCTGGAGGATGCTGTCCTTGAAGACCTGTCACCTTTCCTAAGCTCCTTTGCTCTTCAAACTGCCTCCCATGGGATCCCTTGCTCCCCTGCTCTGAGGCACAATTAGGAGTCTGGTTTCTGAGAAATTACTTCTTCTATCACCTCAGAGCAGCACAGCCAGCCCCGCAGCCTCGGACAGTAGTAATGTCTTGCCAATGTTGCAAATATGCAAGTGGAGTGGAAAGGATATGTGACATCAATCCAGAACAATGTTGTAGAAATCTCCACGCAGGACCCATTCTCTGAAGAATTAAAGAAGTGAATACAACAACGCAAATCAATCTGTTTTTATGGAAAATAGGGCTTGTCAAACAAATCTGATTTCACTCTATGATGAGATTACAAATTTGGTTGATAAAGAGAACTGTCCAGATGTAATAGGCTTAGATCTTGGGAAGGTGTTTGGCTTAGTATCAAATGGCATTTGGTTTTAAAAAATTTGTACTATATAGCATCAATAAAGCATGAACTAAACAGATTAAGAACTGCCTACCCGACAGATATCAAGCAGCAACCAGTCAGGGGAAACCAGCATTAAACAGGAACAGGTCTAATGAAGTGGATCAAGGAGCAGGACTATGCCTGGAATGGTTTGCTGCTTTCAGCTGTGTTCTGGGAGTTGATGCAGATAAAATTGGCAGGTGGTGCAAACACCAGCAGCTCAGCAGAGAGTGATGATGATAAGGCTGCCATGCCAAGACATCTGGGTCATTGAGGGAGCGGGAACCACTCACACAGAGTTGGCTTGAATACGCAAAGTCATGTGTCTAACAAGGAGAAACACATAGGACGGGAACTGTACCCCAAAATGGAGGTTGCAATGGCTGCAGGACTGAATGTGACTTCCCAGCATGAGGATTTGGCCAAGAGACACAATCCGTGTCTACTGCATGTGACTTTTCATGTTGTGACAAGGAGAACAGTCCTGGGATACTCTACAGCCTTCAGGCATCTGGAGGTCAAGAAAGCATTGAAAAGTCAAAGACAGTGAGGAAAAATGCTACCAAAACTGTCTAGGGGCTGGGGGCATTAGCAGAGAGGCTCAGACAGCGTGAGGTGCCAAGAGATTTGTGGCAGGCCCTCACCTTCACCCTGCACATCCTCATTTCTTCTGAGCATTGCCCTTCAGCTTCAAGGACTCCTCTTTATTCCCAAGGGACAGCCAAGATGGTGAGCAAAGGCCATGTCCACCCACAGCCCGGCTCCTCTGGGCTGACGCAGCCCTGTGACCGTATGGAGCCTGCAGACCAGACCCAGCCTCTCACACACAGCTCCTTGCTGCAGGTAGGGGAGACCTGCAGATGTCACTCAGAGTGTGGTATTCAAGCCTCAGCAGCACCCTGTGTCATACAAGCAGGACTGGGAATATAGGCTGTGCTACCTCTCTCTAATTTGCAGCATTGTAACCGTTCTAATTTGCAGTTTCCCCCAAATGAGACACTTGCATGTCAATTGTCTGCTAGCAATTACAAGACGGGTAGTATATGCCTTGAAAAAATAGCATCAGCCTCTATTGGGATCATTAAAAGACAGCGTTGTAATCTCACCCAGACATTTTAGGTGCTTGACAAACCAAAAGGGGCAGACTTTTCTGAAGAAAAGCAGCAGGAAGCTGCCAAATGTGTCTTTTAACGGAATGGAGCTTGCCAAGGTGAGTTTAGCAGTGCTATCTTGAGACTGCCAGACTGAATTACTTTTAAGATTTTGTTGTTTCTTTGCTTTTGTTCCTTTTTTAAGGAAAAGAAAAAAGACTGAGATAAAAGAAGAAATACAGTGAGGAAAGAGAAGGAAAATAGCAACCTACAGCCCTTCACTAAGAGAGCTGCAGCTCCTTGCTAAAAATGCAGGCAGGAAGCTTTCTGGAGGATGCACAGCATCACACGCTTAGACCCTGCAAATGGTTAAGTGTCCCTTATGCCACTCCATCCTGCTGTCCAGTATTTCAGCTTCACTTCTCCAACAACTCTTGATACCTATGTGCCCCTCAGGAAGTGTTTTCCCTGCCTCAAGGCCATGAGGAGAGTGGAAAACCGACCTTCTTGCTGCAGGTAGCAGAACAGGCTGCAGGGCAGGCAGGATGGTGTGCGTTTGGGTCATCTTCCAACACAGAGCCTGCCTGCTTTGGTTGTCTGGGATGTTGTTGCCCTTTTCTACTAGACGAAAACTCAGCTGTGAGGAGACATCCATCTTCCCGCACGGACGGTCCTACTTGGGGAGCAGCCTTCTCCCCTTTTCCAGCTGTTTGTGCAGTACACTCCCCCGACCCCCGCCAGAAATGAAACTTCTCCAGGCAGAGAGAAGAGGAAAAAAACCTAAACCCTGGAGGCCACAGGCTGAAATTTGAACTGGCCAATTGAGACGTGCCAGGTACACTGAGGTGACCTTCTTGGCCAATAGGGATTAAATGACCACAGATCAGATTCGACAGGGGTATAAAGGGGGTCCCACTGGAGGACATGTTGGAATCAGTCCTCCTCAGAGCAGCGGGTCTGCAGTCGGGGACTCCCCCTTGGGTCGGGGCACCGCATTTTGAGTCATCACTTTTAAATCTCAAGGATTCTTAAGTCGGCTGTGTAGCACTAATTCCCCTTACATCATAGAGCCTGTAGTTCACTATTGTTACTGGAGTTCTAACTAACTTTTCTACTGAAGAAGAAATCTGAGCTTTAACACTTGTTGGATTTGAGTATGCGTGCATCCGTAACACTGCTTCAGAGAAGCAGCCCTTAGGGTCCTCATGTGTGAAATGGGTCTTCCACTCCACGGGGTAGACCTCATGGATGCAATACACTGCTCCTGGACCCTTGCCCTGCCAGAGGAGATGACACAAGGGGAATTAGGACATCTGTGCTCCTCTTTATGGAAGTGGGACACTACGGATAGGGAAGCTGGTTACCAGCGCATTTAAAAGTACAAGATGATTTTTCAGAGCATCACCCATGCATGGCTGGAGCTCATCTCACCAAAGTCCTGGGCTGTGCGTCATTCCTGCTGGGCCAGCTGCTCCCCCAAGAACCTGCAGGTCAAAGTGGCAATAACACTACAGTTCTTCTCCTTTTGAGCTCAATAAGATACAACATATACACAGCAAAAAAAGCTGAATGAGATCTCCAGCGGCACAAGCGACCTCCGCTGCAAACTGGCCCCAACAACCAAAATGACTTGGAGTAGCCCAAAGGAAGCTGAAATAAGACCAGTGCAAGTGAAAGGAAAAAATGGGCACTATATAGCCAAGTGGCTTCTTTTTCAAATATTTGAGAATTAACGTCCTTGCCATAGAGTTGGACAATAGAAAAGGTGAAAGAGCAGAGGAACTTTGCTACCAAGAAGACCATGCCCAAGTTTTGGCAGCTCTTCTTAACAGCACAACCAGGGCCAAGGCTCTTGAGGAAGCTTTCTTGCTTGGCCCTTCTTCATCAGCTGTCTGTTTGGCACCAAGGTGTCTCCCATCCATATCTCATTTCCCCAGCCAGCACCCACAAGGCAGTCAGCATTACTTCTGCAGGCCATGTTTTCCAGCAGACACTGACAACAGTTGCTGTGTCAAGGAAGGCTAAATTGCAGTGGGATGTGTGGAAACAAACATGCTTGCTGCCCTGCAGCCTCAGGCATCACATCTTCACTATAATCACGCCTTCATTGTTGGTGAACAATGAACTCATCACACTGGGGCATGTGTAGAAAATCTCTCTCCCTTATGTGGGAGATGAAGTAAGGGACTTTATTAAAAACATTAGAAAGCTGACAGTTGTCTTGTCCCTGTCTGCATGATTCAGGAGGGAATTTAATCAGGACTGGGCAGGTAACAGGGCTGTCCTTCAGGAGGAGTCTGTGTGGGAGCTGCCAGGAATTAAATCCGAAATCCCATGGTTTGGAAAAGCTGTCCATGGAGATAGCTAGGATGTTCTTCCTGCATCAGGTCAGCAGGGTTGGAATGGCAGCTGTATGGTATGATGTGGCAAGCTACGCCTGCCTGCTTGTAACCCGAAGCATCACTTGGATGAAAACTTTTTTTCATACTTCTCATGAGAACAAACAGCTGCCTTATAGCCAACCCTTGCACTTCTAAAACACATGGCACAGATCTTCCCTCAGAAACCTAAAATGTACTGCTCACTATGCTGAAACTAGATATTGTCCCCTACTTTCAAAATTCTGATTACAAATTCATCATATTGTTTGCAGTGGAATTTTTGAATGTAACTGTTACTGTAATCCAGATCTCTTCTTATTTTACTCATTTCTTGCTCAGTTTTAAATATAGCCAACAATATTCATATTAGAAAAATTATTTAGACCCATATTGGAAGTAAATATATTAAATTTTAGTAGGGGAAAAACAAGAGGAAAATTATTTTTCTTTACTTAATTCAGCCATCTATACCTGTGAAATCTATCATGCATGAAAGTCTTAAACTGTTGTATGGTTTAGTATACTTAACAGGCAGCAGCAGTAGACTTTCCTGCAGGCTGGGATGGTTTTTTTCAACATCTTAAAGAAAAAGAACCTGGAAACATGATAAATACCTCTAAATACAATAGCTTTCTAATGCACACGTCTCTTGCAAATAGACCGCCTTTATGAAACATGAATAAATGCACACATAAAAAACCCTGCATACTTCAGTTTTTGAGACTGAGATTGATTACTTGTGAAAAGACCCTGCAAATCTTCCTCAGATGTTTGTTGGTCAATCGGCCTGAGAGTCAGCTAGAATTTTCAGTTTGAAAGTGATTTCTAGGATGCTCATAGAAGCTAAAGAAAGCAGAGTGCTAATTAAGTGTCTTTAACTGTCTGAACATCAGGCACGACTCAAAGTGACTGCGCTGCAGACTCTTTCCCGGCAATGGCCCAGTAACACCTCCTGAAGGCTCCAGATTTAGCCAAGCTGAAAAACATACTTCTGCCTTTTGTGCTGTTCTTTTAGCTGGCTGAGGTGGCAGGGGCTGTGCAAAACTGCAGTGTGTGTAAAACTGACTGATGCTCACCTACAAGCACAAAGGGCTACAATTGCTCCTGAGCCACCGCAGACAGATTTCCCCTCCCAGAAACAAACAGGATCTCTATAGGTCTAAACTGTTATTAATAATGCGGAGAAGTCTCATTGTACGCCACGAGGGCTCATTTGATCATGATAAAGACAGCCATCAAAGGGTGCACAGAGGCTTCTGAGCTCAGTGTGAATGCTGCACTTTAAATGACTAGAACAAATTAAATTCTAAGAGAAAAATGCTATAAGGCACTTGGCCAGGGTGCCTGAGCTGGAGGGTTATTTACACAGTTTCTTTCTTTCAACAAGTAAGTTTTCTGAGTGAAGCTAAGGCAAATATTCCCTGGAGAAACTAATTGGTTTAGATCTTGAACACTAGATCTTGAACACTAAAAAAAAAAAGGAAGGTAGAGGAAATCAGACCTGCCAAGAAAGAGATAGCTTCATCCACATTTAAATTATTGAACCACTTTCTTCTGAATAAGCTCTCTAGAAAAACGTACAGAAGTTCAACCCGGAAAATGGTGACCCATTGAATGCCTTCTTCACTTCAGTCTTTACTAGTAACATCAGCTTCAGAAATGCCAGACCCTGGAGACCAAGGGGAAAGTCTGGAGCAAGGAAGACATACCCTTGGTGGAAGAGGCTCAGGTCAGGGAATACCTAAACAAACTGGTCATACTTAAGACCGTGGGCCCTGATGGGATGCACCCATGAGTGCTGAGGAAGCTGGCTGATGTCACTGTGTGGTCAATCTCAATAATCTTTGAACAATCATGGTGATTAGAAGAGGTTCTTGAGGAGTGGAAGAAAGCGTCACTCAAGCCCTGCCACTGCACCTCTGGGTGACAAAAGGTAGGTCCTGGCCTTTCTCTGTTCCTCCATTTCCCCATCTGGGTAGCAGAGTGGACACATCACCGAGCTCTGATCGGACAGCAAGCACTTGTGGGCACAGCGAGCAATTGCTCTTTGAGGCAAGGATTCCTGCTGGTGTCCTGTCGGCTGCCAGCTGGAACCAGCACCCTTCTTCGGTTTGGAGCAGAGGGTCAGAAGTTCCCAGCAACCCCCACCTTTTGCTGTCTTCCCCCGTCCCTTGGAGTGCTGGCTCCGGGAGAGCCCAGCCCGGGGGATGTGCACCACTCACTTTGCTGAAGTGCCATCTCCTCTTTCTGCTCTCTCTGCTTCAGCCTCTCCTGTCCTCAGCGTTCCTTCTGCAACGTGAGCAGAGCCCCTGTCTTAGGTAACTCTCTCTGCACAGCACGTTACCCATGCTGGCAAGTGCTGGAGCCCAGTATCAGAAGTCAGGGACCTGGAGCTAGCAACAACTAACGCCAAGTCCTCCAGGATAGTAAGAACCGAGGCACCTCAGCTCTTCAACCCATCCCACCCCATGTTTCAGGATACCTCAGCATGAATCTAAGTATTTATTTTACTTCTGCAAAGAAGTGAGAGGAAGAAAATACTTTTGGAAACAAAACAGTTTTAATCAGACATAGCACGCACTACTGGAATCATGCAAATGAACTGCAAGCAATTACACAATTAAAGTGAAGGTCACTAGAAGTACAACCTAAGCAGCCATCCTGACAGAGCATTTAAATACAGAAGAGCTAGATACTGCAAATAAAACACTTCACGCAAACAGAGCTCTGTTGGATTAGGGACTGACTTCTCTAAGCTTCACAGGAACAAATCAACAAGGCAACTGGATTGACACTGGTCATACTCAGAAGACAGACTCCTTCCCCACTGTGGCTAACAGCAAGTCAGGATTTAATGCATTTGCGTGCCATCAGCTTGTCCCCCATTTACACTGCTGGAACATCATTTCCTTAGACAGAGTAATCTGAGAAACTTGCCAGAGCGAAAGGGATTTGTCCCTTCACAGTTAACCAGTCCTGTTCTACCACACAGAAGAGCAGGGTGGCCTTTCAAAAAAGGGAAGATTGGGCTATGGGAAGCAGATGTTAAAGAGATGTTTTATCTCAAGTTTCACAGCAGACACCACTCCCCTGTTTGACCAGAGCACTTTTTCCATTTTGGCATCAGGAGTGGGTAAGTCCCCAGGATAACATGTAGAAAGACATGCAGAATGAAAACTCTGTAAAATGACAGTCAGTCTCTGGGAACTGCCCTAATTTGGGTTTGCTGACCCCTGGACCTGGGCATCAAAGCAGCAGAAGAGACCACCATGCTCTACAAATTATCTTCATCCTGCCCTGCAGAGACCTGACTAAACACCCTCCTTCACCCAATCACTGTGACAAATGGCAGTCAAAGGACACCCCAGCTCCTAGTTTTGCTCAGCCATCCTGCTTGGAGCTGTGATGCAATCCACGGAGATGCCATAGCTCCTAAGGACAGGCAGGCTTGCCAAAGAGGAAATAAGGTCAACACTTCTATAATTTTCTTTTGCAAAATGGTTGCCTTACACTATAAAAAATCCAGTTTTCACCATCATAGGTGTCCTGGTTTCGTCTGGGATAGAGTTAATTTTCTTCCTAGTAGCTGGCACAGTGTGTTTTGGATTTAATGTGAGAATAACATTGACAGCACACTGATGTTTTAGTTGTTGCTAAATAGTCCTTATCCTCAGTTAAGGATTTTTCAGTTTCCCATGCTCTGCCAGCAAGCAGGTGCTCAAGAACCTGGTGGGGAGCATGGCCAGGACAGCTGACCCGAACTAGCCAAAGGGATATTCCATACCATAGAATGTCATGCTTCGTATAAAAACTGGGGGGAGCTGGCTGGGAGGCATGGATCGCTGCTTGGGCATCCATCAGCAAGTGGTGAGCAATTGCATTGTGTATCACTTGTCTTCTCTTGGATTTCATTTTTTCCTTTTTTTCCCCCCTTTTTTGTTATAGTCCTTTTCATTACTATTGTTATGTTTTATTATTATTATATTTTATTTTACTTTAGTTATTAGATCATTCTTATGTCAACTCACGAGTTTTACTTTTTCTCCCTAATTCTCCTTCCCATCCCATTGTGTGTGGAGGGTAAGTGAGCGAGCAGCTGCATGGTGCTTAGTTGTTGGCTGGGGTTAAACCCTGACAGTCCTTTTTGGCACCCAATGTGGGGCCCAAAGGGTTGAGAGAACAACAGATCTGACCAGAGAGTGTTAAAACAAATTTGTTACAACCATTCATTATATTAATTTTATAGTCTCTGGTCATAATGTCGATTTATGGGCTCTTGAGTCGTGGTGCTTGTTTTTAGAGTTCTGTTATGTATCACCTCCCTTGCTTTATGTAGTCCCTGTGCTGATGCTTATCACCCATAAGGTTTTTCGCTTTGATGTACTGTGTAATACTGGCTTATGGTATGATAAAATTATCGCTCGTGGGACTAACCCGGTATTTGTACTCAGCATTGCCGTTACCTCCGTACTTCGGGAGCCATCTCGTGGAAATTGTTAACAATTACATCCTTTACCTTTCCTCCTCGGGGAGCCAACCTATTGGGGAGATATCTTCCCCTTCTCCTCCAGGCTAATTACAACAGCGTTTGAGAATTTTGCAAATTTTTTAATGTCCTTGGGATGTTGAAACCAGCATGGTCCTATTGCTAGGAAACAGCATATTCCTTAATACGGTTCAGGTCTCGTTTATGGTTAAACAACTATTTAAAATACCACCCAGAGATCAACCCCCACAAGTACTGCAGCTACTCAGACCCTGGCGACAGGTGCTGCAGCTGAACCTCTGGTTCAACCTGTGCCAGTACCACTCACCCTTATACAGAAGAAGAAATATAAAAAATCAGTTCGCATAGTGAGGGATGATGAACCAGGGTCATCACAGGAACAGGAGGAAGAGACAGAACCTGAGATAATCACCCGATCCCTATCCCTGAGTGAGCTGTGGGATAAGCAAAAAGACTTCAGCTGTTGTCCAGGTGAGCCCGTTATCACCTGGCTGCTCTGATGCTGGGATAACAGAGCCAGCAGCTTGGAATTAGAGGAAGGCAAGTAGCTGGGATCCCTGTCTAGGGAAGGGGGCATTGACAAGGCGACTGGGAGAAAAACGCAAGTCCTCAGCCTCTGGAGGTGACTTCTCTCAGGTGTGAGGGAAAGTTATCCTTCAAGGAAGATGTTGCATGTCATCGAAGTAAGTGACTACCACGGAGAAAGGTATCCAGTACCTGAGGGAATTAGTCATGCGGGAGATGGTTTATTATGGCCCAGCCAATGCACAGTTACCCACAGATCCAGATGAAGTCCACTGCACACAACCCATGTGGCTGAAGATTACATGGAGCACACCATCATTGTATGCCAACTCATTGCCAGTAATGGACTGGAAAGATGAAGAGGGACCAATGGTGGGTGAATTGGCTGGCTGACTCCGGCAATACAAAGAAAGTCTCTCTTCCTCCCTCATGTCGGCTGTGGAGAAACTACCAGATATACTAGCCAAGAAACCGTCTTGAGAGTTCCAGCTACTTGAGGGTAAATTCAGCCTCCCACCTGTACGGACCAATATCTCAGCTATTAGGAATAAGCATCCCTCTGCTCAAGAAAGAGGAGATAGAAGGTACACACCATGAGGTACCATGTGGTCCTACCTGCGTGAACACAGAGAGGATATGATGAAGTGGGATGGAAAACCTACCTTGGTCCTAGATGCATGGGTATGTGAATTGTGAAGAAAAATAATCACAAATGGAGGTTCTTCCAGGAAAATTGCTGCTCTGTCTCCAGTGGGCAGTGTGAGCAGTGTGCCTGACAGAGTGGAAGGGCTGATCTTGCTCCTGATCCTATAAGAAGGAATTCTAATCCATTTTTACAAAAAGTGAGTGGAGAATCCTATGACCAAGGCTAGAAGGGCCCTGCCTCCAGCCAGCTGGAGGAGAGGAACAACCGGGTTTACTGGGCTGTGTGGATCTGATGGCCTGGCACATCAGACCCACAGGAGTACAAGGCTCTTGTAGACACCGGTGCACAGTGTACCCTAATGCCATCGAGTTGTAAAGGGGCAGAACCCATCTGTATTTCTGGACTGACAGGGGATCCCAACAGCTATCTGCATTGGAGGCTGAAATAAGCCTAAGTGGGAACAAGTGGCATAAACACCCCATTGTGACTGGCCCAGAGCCTCCGTGCATCCTTGGCATAGACTACCTCAGGGGAGGGTGTTTCAAGGACCCAAAGGGGTACAGGTGGGCCTTTGGTATAGCTGCCCTGGAGATGGAATTAAACAGCTGTCTACCCTGCCTGGTCTCTCTCAAGACACCTCGGTTGTGGGGGTTGCTGAGGGTCGAAGAACAACAAGTGCCAATTGCTACCACAACAGTGCACCAGCGGCAATATCGCACCAACCGAGACTCCCTGGTTCCTATCCATAACCTGATTTGTTGACTGGAGAGCCAAGGGGTGATCAGCAGGACCCGCTCACCTTTTGACAGCCGCATATGGCCAGTGCGAAAGTCTAATGGAGAGTGGAGACTAACAGTTGACTATCATGGCCCTAATGAAGTCATGCTGCTGCTGAGTGCTGCTGTGCTGGACTTGCTAGAACCTTAATATAAACTGGAGTCAAAGGCGGCCAAGTGGTACACCACAACTGATACCGCTAATGCGTTTTTCTCAATCCCTCTGGCAGCAGAGTGCCGTCCACAATTTGCTTTCACTTGGAGGGGTGTCCAGTACACCTGGAATTGACTGCCCCAGGGGTGGAAACACAGCCCCACCATTTGCCATAAACTGCACTTGAAAAAGGTGAAGCTCCGGAACACCTGCAATACATTGATGACATCATCGTATGGGGCAACACGGCAGAAGAAGTCTTTGAGAAAGGGAAGAAAATAATCCAAATCCTTCTGAAAGCCGGTTTTGCCATAAAAGAAAGTAAGGTCAAGGGACCTGCACAGGAGATCCAGTTTTTAGGAAAAAAAATGGCAAGATGGATGTTATTAGATCCCAGTTGATGTGATCAACAAAATAGCAACTATGTCTCTGCCAACTAGTAAAAAGGAAACACAAACTTTCTTAGGCATTGTGGGTTTTTGGAGAATGCATGTTCCAGGTTATAGTCTGATTGTATGGCCTCTCTGTCAAGTGACTTGGAAGAAGAACTATTTTAAATGAGGCCCTGAACAATGACAAGCCTTTGAACAAATTAAGTGGGAGATCGTTCATGCAGCAGCCCTTGGGCCAGTCCGGACAGGACAAGATGTTAAAAATGTGCTCTATAGTGCAGCTGGGGAGAATGGCCCTACCTGGAGCCTCTGGCAGAAAGCACCTGGGGAGACCCGAGGCCGACCCCTGGGGTTTTGGAGTCGAGGATATCGGGGATCCGAAGCTCGCTATACTCCAACTGAAAAAGAGATATTGGCAGCATATGAAGGAGTTCAAGCTGCCTCAGAAGTGGTTGGTACTGAAACACAGCTCCTCTTAGCACCCCGACTGCCAGTGCTGGGCTGGATGTTCAAAGGGAGGGTCTCCTCTACACATCACACGACTGATGCCACGTGGAGTAAGTGGATTGCACTGGTCACACAACGGGCTCGCATAGGAAACCCCAGTTGCCCAGGAATTTTGGAAGTGATCACGGACTGGCCAGAAGGCAAAGATTTTGGAATGTTGCCAGAGGAGGAGGTGACACGGGCTGAAGAGGCCCCGCTGTATAATAAACTGCCAGAAAATGAGAGGCAATATGCCCTGTTCACTGATGGGTCCTGTCGCATCGTGGGAAAGCATCGGAGGTGGAAGGCTGCTGTATGGAGTCCTACATGACAAGTCACAGAAACTGCTGAAGGAGAAGGTGAATCAAGTCAGTTTGCAGAGGTGAAAGCCATCCAGCTGGCTTTAGACAATGCTGAATGAGAAAAATGGCCAGCGCTCTATCTCTACACTGATTCATGGATGGTGGCAAATGCCCTGTGGGGGTGGCTACAGCAATGGAAGCAGAGCAACTGGCAGCGCAGAGGTAAACCCATCTGGGCTGCTGCACTGTGGCAAGATATTGCCACCCACCTAGAGAACCTGGATGTGAAAGTACATCATGCAGATGCTCACATACCCAAGAGTCGGGCCACTGAAAACATCAAAACAACCAAGAGGTAGACAAGGCTGCTAAGATTGAAGTAGCTTAGGAAAATCTGGACTGGCGAAATAAAGGTGAATTATTTATGGCTTGGTGGGCCCATGACACCTCAGGCCATCAGGGAAGAGATGCAACATATAGATGGGCTCGTGACTGAGGGGTGGACTTTGTTGATGCCATTGAACAGGTTATCCACGAACATGAAACGTGCTGCAATTAAGCAAGCCGAGCGGTTGAAGCCCCTGTGGTATGGAGGGCAATGGCTGAAATATAAAGATGGGGAAGCCTGGCAGATTGACTATATCACACTCCCACAAACTCGCCAAGGCAAGCGCTATGTGCTTACAATGGTGGAATCAACCACTGGATGGCTGGAAACATATTCTGTACCCCATGCCACCACCTGGAACACTATCCTGGACCTTGAAAAGCAGGTCTTGTGGTGACATGGCACCCCAGAAAGAATTAAGTCAGACAACGGGACTCATTTCCGAAACAACCTCATAGACACCTGGGCCAAAGAGCATGGCATTGAGTGGGTGTATCATATCCCCTATCATGCACCAGCCTCTGGGAAAATGGAACGATACAATGGATTGTTAAAGACTACATTGAGAGCAATGGCAGTTGGAACCTTCAAACATTGGGATACACATTTAGCAAAAGCCACCTGGTTAGTCAACACCAGAGGATCTGCTGATCGGGGTGGCCCTGCCCAGTCAGAACTTTTATGTACTGTGGAAGGGGATAAAGTCCCTGTAGTGCACATAAAAAAATACGTTAGGGAAGACAGTCTGGATTATTCCTGCCTCATCCCCCACTCCTGTCTTCTCCTTCCAGTCACGAGCACCTGGTAAAGGGTAACCGTGTGTGGGCAGAAGCACAGGTAGTGGCACAAAACCAACAGTACGGGGAGCTGACGGGGCAAAGGACTCGCAGGAGCTCACGCAAGTTCTGAACTCTTCCCTAAACAATTAAAAAATGTGTTCATGACATGTTGTAAGACACTTCATAAGCAGCAGCTGCAGAGGGGCTGGGGTGACCTTCTGGGTAGAACCTGGCAGCTCTCAGAGGAAGTGAAGACTCATGACTTATCCATGCGTACCCTCCGAAGTTCTATAGCAGGATCCCGCTGAGAATCTGTAGATTGTGGGAGGGTGGCACAGGGACGTCTTGAACATTTGTTCACTTTGAGAGCAGCCAGGTCACGGGCAAAAGCTCACTCTAACCACTCTGCAGCTGCGCGTATGCCGACCTGTGTGACAAGCCCATGTCATCATACATTCCCCTTCCATCACTGCAGTTCCCCTATGGAGCAGCCAGTCACAGCACGGAATGAAAACTTGTCTCCTCTGTATTTCGTGGCAGGTGTGCCTCTGGGCCGTATATATAACACCATGAGGCAGAAGCCTGTTTTCTCAGCCTCTTGACAAGATCCCTTCCCTGAGCCTCAGTAGCATCCCAGGGGCAAGTAGTCACTCTTCCTTCACTTCCCAGAAGCAGCACTTCCTTTCAATATTTTGTTCGTGTGGAATAGAAAGGTTGTGGAGCCTCCCGCCCTAGAGGCAGTCAAAAGCCAACTAGGCACAGTCCTGGGCAATTAACTCTAGGTGGCCCTGCTTGAGCAGGAGGGTAGGACTGGATGACCTCCAGAGCTCCCTTCCAACCTCACCCATTCTGTGATTCTGTGAGTGTAACTTACAATGTCCTGGCGATGCTCTGCCAGGTCAAAGAGCAGAGTGGGACTTGCCGACAGCTCCGTGCATAGTTGGTTTTCTGCCAGTATGGTGCCACTGCAGGTCCCCAGGAAGCATTTGCAAGATACTCAGGAGCGGAGGAGGCTGGCAAGTGTTGGGGAGTAGTTAGGTGTTTGCATTGTGTTTTGCTTCCAGTCAAATCTGAAGAGCTCTATGGAATACGTAATGGGAGCTGTTCTCTTCTCATCTCCACTGAGCCTTCTTCCATTGTAGGTGTTTCTTGGACAGTCCCATTCCACCCCTTGGCTCAGATGAACATTAAACCATTACTTGTGTGGCACAGCGAGCTTAATGCATTCATTGCTTAAATGATGAGCCCTCTTGTCTGTGCACAGGGAGGTTCAGAATGTGGCATGGTTAAAATCTCAACTGTGTTGAAATATTTGCTGCTAATGACAAGTACAAGTAGTTTGGGAGGCAGTATATCACAACACAGTGGAACTCTTCCTCGCTTCTGTTTGGCCACTGGCCTGTCTGCAAGGTGATGGTTATCCAGCTTCTCAGCTGGATCATGTTCTTGAGCAATCGAGGAGAGCCCACTTTTTTGCTTACTTGACAGAACAAATATCTATATTTTTAATGTTTTCTTTCTTCCCCTGTTGCCGTTACAATTGTGAGCCTGCTTTAGAAACATAGCAAAGTGCTTTCCCCCAGACTTTGGAAAGCGACTACCAGCAGCCAAACCCATTTGCTTCTCCTCAGAATGGAGGCTGATGTCTGTAATGTAGAGCTGTCAAGGGTGCCCATGGTTGGGATGAAGGGACCCTGCTGCACTGCCTCTCTTCTCTCCCTTTCTGAGGGACAGCTCATCCTCTCATGGGCAGGGAAGGGCATCATGTGGAAAAAGTTTTCCCAGCTGCTGAGGTCAGAGTGCCTTTATTGATTTAATCTCTGTCAGCTGGAGCAGATTGCATCTGCTAAATGCAGCTGAATGCACATGGTTTTAGCTCAGCTTTACCATTCTGTATTGGGAGAGGTGGTCTCATGCATATAGGAAGAAAATGGCGGGAGCCTGAAGTTATTTTGTGCCATGCTTTCAAAATGTTTCCCTCAGTCTGGCTGTCAGAGCAACTCCAGCAGCGGTCATGATTCTTCCCCAGGGGCAGAGGAAGGAAAGCAAAGTTGGGGAAAGAGAGAGGAAAATAAGGTGGGTGGTTTGTTTGTTTCTTTCTTTTTTCAAATTAGCCATCTCAGTGAGGATTCTCTTCTGCGATCTGTTCTTATTGTTGCAAAAAAACAGTACTGGGTAATACTCGGTCTTGAAAATAGAGGTCCCAGCTGAGGATGGTGGCAGAGCAATGGCACTAGAAGAGAGAAAGACAGATAAAATTGTGCAAGAGACTGAAGCTCTTACCAATATCTCCCATGTTTCCAGTGAATTTTACAGCAGAGCTGGTCCCATTATTTGGAGGGGGGCAGTGGAACTATGGAAGCTGGCGAGGGAAGGTGCAGGGGAAGGGAATGTGGGAGGAACAAAAGGGGGAATAGATAAAGGGCTATGAAATATCTTATTAAAAATAAAATATAAAATGTATCTCATTACATCCTTTCTTAACTAACCAGCCGAAGATGCGGAAGGGGACGTGTCTGTCTTCTGTTTTATGGGAGTTTTATAAGCAGGCGCAGCTGAAGGCAGCGCCTTGTCTGTGGCAGTCTGTGTAGCTGGCCATGTCAGTGTCGTGTGTGTGTGTGTGCGCGCGCGCGCCTGTGGGATGCATCCTCAGCTTCGCTTCTGGGTGAAACTGCAAAGGCAAAAGCCGCATTTACTAAAATTAAAAGGTCAGCACCCGTGGCGGGGGAGCTGCAGAGCAGGCGAGAGGGTGCTCAGCGTCCAGGCATGTTCACAGAGGCACGAGCCTGCCCAGCGGGGACATGGCAGGTGGCACAAGACACCGACCCCACCAAACACTCCTGGTTTTCCTCTTGTCAGAGGAAAATACATCTTGCTGGATCCAAGAACCTGTGACAGGCGAGGCTGCAGCTGCTCCATATCCCCAACACTAACCTGCAGCAGAAGTGAAGTTGTGTCATGGGTAGGCACACACAGACACATACATGACACAGACACCTCCCCACCCCCCCTGCCACACGGGTCACGGATGCTTGGGGTGCTCCCACAAACACAAGCAGCCCCAGCGCCCTCACCCTGCTCCCCTCTCTGGCTGAGCAGGATGGAGGTCCATGGGTAAGAACATATATAAATACATATATATATATATATATACACACTCTTGGGCTGCTGAAGGAGCTAGTGAGTAAGGTCCCCTGGGAATCTGCTTTTGAAGGTATTGGGGTCTGTTGTGGTTTAACCCCAGCCAGCAACTAAGCACCATGCAGCTGCTTGCTCACTCCTCCCCCTCCCAGTGGGATGGTGAGGAGAATCAAAAAAAAAGTAAAACTCATGGGCTGACATAAGAATGATCTACTAACTAAAGTAAAATAAAATATAATAATAATAAAACATAATAATAATAATAATAATAACAACAATAGTAATGAAAAGGACTATAACAAAAAAAGGAAAAAAAAAGGAAAAAATAAAATCCAAGAGAAGACAAGTGATGCACAATGCAATTGCTCACCACCCGCTGATGGATGCCCAAGCAGCAATCCGTGCCTCCCAGCCAGCTCCCCCCAGTTTTTATACTAAGCATGATGTTCTATGGTATGGAATATCCCTTTGGCTGGTTTGGGTCAGCTGTCCTGGCCATGCTCCCCACCAGGTTCTTGAGCACCTGCTTGCTGGCAGAGCATGGGAAACTGAAAAATCCTTAACTCAGGATAAGGACTATTTAGCAACAACTAAAACGTTAGTGTGCTGTCAATGTTATTCTCACATTAAATCCAAAACACACTGTGCCAGCTACTAGGAAGAAAATTAACTCCATCCCAGACGAAACCAGGACAATAAGATATTGCAAAAGGGGGAAAACAGGAAAACTGACAGGCCTTGAAATAATTTGTCCAAAGCATGGACTATGATCTTGAACTAACATAGTTTGCTCCATATGATAGCATACAAATAGCATAAATTATGTGATACCATAAAGACCATCATCTTTTCCTTGGGGAGAAGCAGAACAGGACACATCGGAGCAGGTGGCCCTGGAGGTGAAGGCACAAGGAGATACCTGAAAGCTGCACCCAGAGGCCCTCAGGAGGAAGGATTTCACAAGCTTGTTGTTTGAATTGGGTTCTGAGACCAGAGGTAAGACAGGAGGACGCTGGAAGAAGACAGGAGGCACTCTGTAAAACTACTGCTTTTCCTGTACAGGCCTTAGGTTTCCACAAGCCTCACCACCCTCTTAAGAAATGCATGTAAGGTCTTTGGTCATTTTTAAAACAGAATCTACATGTTTTCCCACTTCATTCTTTAAATGTCAGTATATGTGTGTATATACATATGTGTGCGTGTATATTTATATATAAAAAAATATATATAAATTTGGGACTTTTCTCCAGCTTTCTGCTCACTAACAATATGCTGCATTAGAAACAATCTATGAATACACTTAGATTCTTAACAGGACTATTGATATATTCCAATTCAATATATTTCACTTCCACTCAGAATTTCTTTGGCTACTTTGCTTACCCAGTTTATTAGCAAATATTGCCCAATAAACCTCTTCTAAAGGAGTCTTACATAATGGGGAAAAAGAGATCACCTTGAAATATGTGACTTAATGCCAAGTTACAAATGATGCGGTAAAGGCTATCATCTTTCATTTATTTTTATATGCCATTGTTGCTCCTTTTGCAGACTGTTATTGCTTTTCCTTCCTGCAAGGCTTGTCTCAACCCATTTAATCTCTAAATTAGTAATGTGATTTAACCCATTAATTCCAATTAAATCACACTTCTCCCTCTGCAGTTGGGCGTAATACAATAATTCTACTATACATGAGCCTGACATTGGTGTGTAACACAATAGTCTTTTTCCTTTCTTAGCCTTCACCTTTCTTGCTGCAACAGGTAGGATTTTCAGCAATAGTCCTGCTCCCTTCCTGTATGGGAAGCTGTGTAATGAAATGGCATGCTCCCTTTTGTGATCCCCAGCTGTTGCAGTAATCAAGAGTGAGATTAGGAACTAAATTTGGATAGCTACATTGTGTGAGGTGGTAATTTGAGGGTCTTATAGTCACAGAGGAGAAAAAAAAAAAGGTAATCTGCACTATGATGCACCCAACCCATGAATCATTTGCATTAGGAAGAGACAGACTGACACAGAAGTGCCTGTTTCTCCCCATGGACTACAGTGGCGTTCCAGATGGTTGCCTCAAAACGTGGAAGCATCCTCATTACGGTTGTCTTCATTAAGTCAGAAGAACCTTGTCCTGGGTGTTTAAAGAAAGCCAATGTGATCTGCTACATTCATAACCAGCAGGGTAAGAAAATAGAGCAATAAGGCTGTGGTTAGCCACAATGGTGCATAATGTTGCCATTTTGCTTGGCTCTTCTTCATGGACCAGCAGCTTGTGCATCCCAAGGGATCAGTTTTAGTACAATTCCTTTATGGAGAGAACTAATGAATATATATATAAGCAATCACCATCTCCAAAGCAGCAAGTATTTGAGGAGAGTAAAACAACACATCAGCCAGCTCTAGAAGCTGTGAATTTGAGAGTAGTATTGAAGGGGTGGGATTTGCATTGTTCCGGTTTTACCAGAAAAGAGGTTTGCAGCTAATATGAAATGTGTATTAGAAACCAATGAAAATGTGAGGATAGCTGCAAGAATACAAGCAATGCCTTCAAAAAGGTAAGATACTTACGGTAAAACAAGTACTGATTTTTCTTCTCACCACTATGCTGTTAAGGGGAGGAAAATGCATTTATTGAAAACATCTCAGAGCATTGGCTTCTAAATGACAGAAACCATATTCTTCTTTACACCCTAGTTTTTCAACCTGGTTAACAAGCAAAACAAAACAAAGCATTCAGCTGCTCAGGGTTTGCAGAAGGATCCATTCATGCTAGGAATGTATGAATGAATAAATGTATAAATCAAAATTTCTCATACTGCGGAGCTTACTGTCAAACATATACATTGAGAGTGCATAGACTCGGGCATGCAAACAGAAGGAAGTGAGAGTCAATGATAAGGTAGGCCTGATCCATACTAGAATAGTGACCAAAACTCTTAAAAGGTTAAACCCCCCCCAGTTTTTCTGACATTAGGCCTAGTTCTGTGCTGTTTAAGATTACTAGTTTTGTCCGGGCTTTGTATGTCAGCTGTGCTCCCTTTCAAACTCTTTCTCATGCAAATATTGCATGTTGAGAAATAAACCAGAAATGTTTCTCTTCCCTTAGACAAACCAAAGGAAGCTCAAGGAAGCAGTGTTGTTGGTGTTGGTTTGCTCAAAAGCAAATGCAATACCTAATAGACAGGTTTGGCTCACTGTTAATTCGCAGGCACAAAAGATTACTTCATTGGCATTGGTGCTCCAGAAGCTTTTACTTTCTTTTTCTCTTTTCCTTTTTCTCTGTCACTTGCAGTGTCAGAAGTGATACACTCAGTTTAAAGGGGAGAGGATTTTTACTGCCAGTTTGTTTCGTGCAGAGATGAAAATGTACAATCATTCGGTTTGGTGTGCACTGCTGCCCTCGGGCAGGGAAAGGGCGGATGTACCGTCGGGCTGTGGTGATGGTGATGACGATGATTGTATGAGGTTATCCACCAAAAACTAATGAGGGAGGCAATCCAAATTAGCTACTTTTCTGCTTTAAAAACTCTTGGTTTTTCTAGCTGCCTTTTTTTTTTTTTTTGGTATGTTCTGAGTATAGTGGTGATGAATACGAGAGAGAACACGGCCAAAGAAAGCTGGAAAAGGGGATTCTGGATAGAATAAGTAGAGAAAGAAGGGAAATATGTGATGGAAAAAGTAGCAGACTATGTGCTTCTGTTTCCACTGCTCACTGCTTCTACTGATGGTGGAAGATACGTTTCTGGCAGCCTAACAGGTAGGAAAGTATGCCATCATCATTTTACAGATGAAGAATGCTAGTCTCAACCTCATTTCTCATCAGCCTGCTCAGCTTGATTGCATCAACCCTGACTTACACTTTCAGTGTAGCATCTCAATAGAGCATCATCCGTATTCTTCTACAGGTTCAGTGTTGGGACTGGTGATTTTGGCTGGTAATTGCAACTGATAATTGAATAGAGACATAAGTATGACCCATCATGAACTTGCTCTCAAAAAACCTGCCAGTTGTGATTAAATGCCAGGCTAGCACAGGACTGAAAGGTTGCTTGGAGCAACTGAGACAGCAGGAGAAGACCGGCAGCAGCAGCATGGCAGTCGTCTTGCCGTTGCCTGGGCTCTGTGCCCCCCTCCCACACAGCCACCTCTCCTCTCCCGCCTGCCACAGCATCTGACATGCCACTTCACCCCATCTACTCACTTTGCTCTTACTGTCCCCTTCTTGGGGTGGGGGGAGGTGGCAAATATCCTCTTTGAGAAAAACAACAACAACAAAATCAATAAAGTGATTATTGTGAAACAGAGTTGTATAGCTTTTCAAATCTCTGTCATCCTTGTGACCTTCTCATTCAGAGGACAAACAAAACTAGGTAAGAAACCCTGAGCCAGCAGTCTGCTACCAGACACTGCTTATCTGCTGTCCTCTGGCAAATTTTCCCCTTACTCTTCCTGCTTTAAAAGTGCTAGGTTTGTTCTCCAGTGGTGTCAGGAACTATGAAGTGGGTGCTTTCTAGTTCCCTTAACGGAGAGGCAAACACTGTCTAAGCACAGGTAGAACCGTCACCACCCCTTCCACAGCTACATGTAGTAGTTTCTATGAGGTTTGTGGGGAGTGGAACTTCTCTTTTAGCACTGGAAATAGGAACAGGCCCCTGGAGGTCCTGTCTCCAACACCCACCAAATCTTCCAATGCAAAGTTAAATGCTCACAGTGAAGATGGGCCAAAATTGCCTCTGTAATCTTAGTTCTACTTCCTTGCACCTGCAACAGAAGTTCCTTTATTATAACCTCACATTGCCCTTTCCATTAAGATCCCTATCACACTGAATGCACACAATGTCTAGCACCCAAGCAATGATTTAAGAACTTTCCTCCCACTTTTTCCAAAGCACAGCTCTTGGCTGACTGCACACTCCTAACGAAGTTTGCCTCCAGATCAGAATTTATTTCCCCCAGGGCTTTTCCAGAATACTAGTTGCTGTAGTATTTCTAAGCAGAATTATACAGCCCCCCAGATATTCAAAGCACAGCTCCTGCTAATTTCAGTTTCAGCTGTTTCAACACTTCTGCAAATGAGACCACAAGGACATCAGTCAGTCAGCCAGAAAATGAGGAACGCTCAATCAGTGACCACCTGTGAAAAATCCGGTTTAAGGAACTCTGCGGTAAAGACTAGGGCAGCTTGGAAATTTTCAGACAAAATAGAGCTTTGCCAAAAATGCCAGTTTGCGGAGCCTAGCATGTTCTGTTTAAAATATTTCAGACTGAAGGAACTGTTACCAAACTGAAAGTGATGCCTGGAGGGAACTCGGACTTCCAAAAGGGCTTTTGGGTACTAAGCCAGGGAAGTTGAAAGTGGCAGTCTCCAGATTAGGAGGAGCTCATCAAGACTTTTCCCTAGGCCAAGAAGCTTTGGAAGGCAAGTACCCCGAGCTCCGTCTGGAAGGGGAACTCACCTGCACGTTGAGATACAGGATTTCCTGTAGCCATTGGAATAACTCATGTTCATCAGGATTAGAGAGAGAACTTAAATTTGCCAAAAAAGTTTTGGGAGAAATGGTTTTAAGTCAAAATTGAAACAACCCCAGATTTAAAGAAAGAAAGAAAAAAAACCCCACACCACAAAACCCCCCCACAAAATCTGTGCAGAAAGTAAATATGGTTTTTCAGCCAGCTCTTACAGACAGAAAGGGAATACAATTCTCATTTAAATAGGACATCATAACTTCTCTTCTTGCATGTTCTTATTCTGTCTCATTTACTACTTCCTTCCAATATTTCTGAAGATTAGTCTGGGCCCCAGCTTAAAACACTTTCTGTCAGTATTCCATTTTCTGCAGGATGAAGCAAGTGTCTCCTATGCATTGAGCGGAAGGGGGGGGGGGGGGCAGAAAAAAAAAAGCTGAAGGAAACTTGCAAGTGAGTAAATGAAGGTTATTACTTGGCCACATGGTTTGATTCAATCTACACTCTTGAGTTTCGGGTCACTCAGTACCCAATGACTGCTAGCAGTTTGCTGTGCTTACCTGGAAATTGCCCTGTGCATTACATAAATGTTTGCTGATACTGTTGAAGCACACACCGAGGAACCCACGTTCCATTTGCACTCAGGAAACGAACACCCTTCCTTCCCCAGCAGGACCCTTTCTGACCTGTCCCCACCAGTCTCAGACCTTTCTCTGCCTCCCACAGCTCCTGGTTTCTTACCACAGATCAGGGGAAAGGGATCATTTGGGAGGTCTACTCCAGCCTGCTCAAAGCAGGATCAACACTGAATTCAGACCACGTTGCTCAGGGCTTTATCCATTAAGGTGCTGGAAATCTGTAGGAATGGATTTTTCACAGCCCCTGGGCAACCTGCTTCAGTCCCCATGGTTTGACTCCACTCAATTCCGGCTCAGATTTTGGCCAACACACAGCTCATGCTAAGGCCTGACCTATGCTGGGATCAGCACCATTAGGTCAAAGCCATGGCAACACGTAGGCAGGACACAGTGGCCAGAAAGAGCTAAAAGGCCACGATGCAGCCATTACCACCTGCAGCTGGCTGTCTCCTGCACCCATCATCCTTGCAGATTGCTTGTCTGACAGTTTCTTCATAATCTGCTAACTCACGGAAATGGTGTAGACCCAACTTCCAAGCTAGAAGGCGTAAATACATCAGCTTACCCAAAAAGTTCTTGAAGCAGATCCCACGGCAGCCAGACTGCTGAGGCTTTCACAGTGGGATACAGGGGACACCCTCACTGTGGTGGAGGAGGAAGGATGAGTGCTCTCCCCATCAGCTAGGTAACTGTTTTGCTCATAGGTGCACGAGTTACA
Organism: Harpia harpyja; assembly: GCF_026419915.1. Classification (NCBI taxonomy): domain Eukaryota; kingdom Metazoa; phylum Chordata; class Aves; order Accipitriformes; family Accipitridae; genus Harpia; species Harpia harpyja. Next base: position 230,792 of record NC_068943.1, read on the forward strand.
AGTTCCGAGTTGCCAATTATGAATTAGAGAGCTTGTGAGTTAGAAACCTCATGACTTAAGTGGGGAATTAGTGAATTCACATGTTAGCCTAGTCTGTACAAAGGGGATTGAACCCTTGTTTGTCATGCTTGTTTTCTTTCCTAATGAGCTCATAAAATGAAGTTTAATTTACAGAGTACATTGACCAGTAGATTTGAGAAATCCAAATGGACCATGACACACACCACTGTAATAATTTTTTTCCTTATGTCAAATATGAACTTCCCGGTTTGATTTGTGCTCATTGTCTCTTCTTACTCCACCATGGGCCTCTCAAAGGGTATGATTCTGTTTTCTTGACATGGCATTGGAAGGCTGCTATTAGGACCCCCCCAAGCTGCTTCTCCAGGCTGAATAAACCCATTTCCCTCAGCCCCTCCTCATAGGGCAAGCGTGTGCACCCCAACCACCCCCTTGCATTACAAATGGACTCCCTCAAGTTTCTCACTGTCCTTGTATTTGCGGTGTAGTGTGTCCAAACCTGGATGCAGTATTCCAAATACACCCTGAAAGGTGCCAAGAAAAGGGGAATAACCCCTTCCCTTAATCTACTGGTGGCACTCCTGTTAATACAGAGCAGTATGCTGTTAGCCTTCGTCTCTGACAGGGCTCACTGCAGACTTGTGTTTAGCTTGCTTTCCCCAGGAACCCTTGGCCCTTTTCCACAAAGCTGCTGTCTTTGCCTAACCTCACTTAGTTCCCAGGCTTTTCACAGCCAGTCCATTTCATGCCCTTGCATTTCTCCCTACCTCACAAGCAACCAAATCCTAGTTAGGGTCTCTCCAATTTCTGCAGTCCAGCTCCAAATCGGGTTTGTTTTCCCTATCACCCCTAAACTCTACGTAACCTGCAAACTCCATGAGATCTTCTCTACATCACATACTTAGCTTCCCTCTTCCCTGCGTTTGCATCAATTTCCTTCTCACTGCTGCTCGGACTGACCCTGAAAAACAACCTTAGATCTTACTGATGGTGGTAATCCATGGACTTAGCCAAGAGACAAAACTGCTGGGAACATTTTCCTCTCCCTTTTGAAAGTTCCATAGGAACAGAATATGCTTAAAATGAGAAAGCATAAAATATTCTTCAAAAGCATACATCCAGCATGAGTGCACAAGAAAGAAAGGAAGAAAGAAAATCCTGATTAAAACAAAGCAAAACGCACATTACACACATTTCTTCTTTCAAAGCATAGAGTCTCAAGACCTTTCTAAAGAAAAAGTAGCCAAATCATTAAAATAAAATCCAAACAATGCTTTTTCCCTACGCTCATCTTTAGAAGGGTAGAACTTTGGGGGCTGAAATTATCCAAGACAATTCAACCTAAGACATAAACCAGAGATACAGAAAATCTCGACTCCAGCAGTATAAGCTTGCCAAAACTACGGGACAACTGAATTTGAGGTCTTACAATGGCAAACGCTGAGCAATTTGAGAAATAGTCAGAGATGGGAGAGCCATGCAATGAGCATACTCTGTATGTCGGTAGGGTGTGTGACTGCATACTATATAACAGACATATTTTCATTTTTAAGACACAAATTACATGTTTCAAAGCAGCTATATATCTGCCAACTGCACATTATTAAAAAGGAAAGAATGATACAAGCTCACACTTTCTGTGAAAACGTACTGGAAAGAAAATGTTCAAGTCCTTTATGTTTGCCATGATGCTGCTTTACACCACATAAAAAAGAACAAGAGTATTCGCACAGTTTGTTGCATTTCCAGAAACCTATCTTAAATGCTAGATGTCCTTGATAAGAATGTAAAATATAGTATGAACCAATTAGATACTACTTATTACCTGTAACACTTATTTAAATAACTTCTATCAAACGCAGAAAGTTTCAGTAACTCCCACTAACTGAAGCATAAGCATGACTGAGGTCTAGATGCACTTTGCTACCTCACGTATCACCAGTTTGTTAGCAGAATCATCAGGAATGAGGTATCCTCCTTTTCTTCCTGCTTTGGTCAGAAAATGCTGACCTGTTAAAACTCAACTTTGTGCAGAAGCAGATTAATTTTGCAAAGACAAGTTTTCTCATGAAGCCAGCAGAAAATGAATCTAACAACAAAATTGCCAGCTTTGTCAGTAGAAGTATCTGAACAGTCTGCTGACTTGCACTTTTTGCACACATGTGGGAGTTATCACGGTTCACGTTTTTTGTGAAGAAACCTGAGGTTTGGTTTCATCCTACTAAAGGAAGGGAACACTTTTGAAATCTTTTTATTCAGAAGAGAGAAGTTTTCCTCCAACCCACACCACACCACAAACACTTTCCAAAGTTCTGTGCTGTCCACATTCGCCAGCAGCAGAAGGAAGAAATATGGTGAGGAAAAGGGGCAATGATGACAACTGATTTAGCCTCACAGAATTTTTGCTATGTGCTGTATGTTTAAAATATTACACCGTGTCTGTTTATATCAAAGCGACACTAAGGTGCCAAGCACCTTCAGAACTGGCTTAAAGCTAAGCACACACAAGCCCACTGAAAGCACCGGGGAAGCTTATGTACCAAAAGTTAGATTTGCAGGTTTAGCCATCAAGTCTCTGGGAAAGCAACAGCAACAACATTTTTTTCTGTCATCAGACAACGCTAAAATCAACAAGCTTCCGATTAGAGACTCAGAGCACATCTTTAAGGTATGTCAGTAATAACAGACAACTCACTGCATGCTAATAATTGTTTTATCTACATGCAGCTTCACACAACCTTTGGCTAAACCGAGGGTTCCTGTAGAGGATTTCAAATGTCTTTTTGGCAAACTTAGCACATCAAAGTTTAATAATAATAATAATAATCAGCAGCAGCAGCAGCAGCAGCAGCAGCAGCTGCTTCGGCTCCAGGACACATAAATAAATAAATTTGTATAAGGAGGACTTCCAGACATTTCGAAACTGTAGTTAAGCCTCATAAAAATCCCGGTGCGGTAATCCAATACACCTATGCTTATTGCCGAAATATCTTCTTGAAGCACAGAGAAGTTGGATTAATTGTTTCATTAGTTTACCATAGTCTGTAATTCCTAGCTCCAAATCTCTTTTATTTATTGTCTATCACCATGAGAACTCAATCAAATCAGCACGATTTATAAAAACAGACAAGGAGACTGCAAGATACAAAGCATCTTTTCTTTACTAAATGAGCTTATATGACACAATTCTCAACCCCTAAAAAATATTTTCAAATGAAGTACAATTCATTACTGTCGGTTTTATTATTTTATCTATTCCAGTAGCACTTCAATATTTCTTTGAAGATCAGTGGATAAGTATTCAATGTTTGTATTACAATAGCTCCTAGAAGCCTTGACCACACTATTACCACGCTATTACCTTGACCACACAATACACACAGATTCTTGGGGTTAAAAATACATAAATCTTATCTACTGAACAAAGCAGACAGACAAAAGAAAAAAAGACATCTGTTTAGCCTTTCTACAGGTCTGATTTTTTTTGTAAAACAGAGTTGAGCAATATATTCAAAACTGCAGAAAAAGCCTATAGTTAACTTCGGGACTGAGCCTAGATATCTGGGATACAAATATACTTTCTTAGTTGTATGGCTGGTTCCAGGTTTATTGGATTTTTCTTTTTACTGTATTGCATAGAATGGATCATAGCAAAAAGCAAGAGAAATACAAAAAATATGTATGCAGTAATATTTCCATTGGATAAACTATTCAAAAGAAGATAAAATTCTATGCCCAAATGTCAAAGGCTTATGGATGTGTGTACGTACTTTCATATATATACATATATATACACTGTGTATATGTATATACACACAACATCTATATATGACTGCAGACATTACGAAGCCAGAAATCCAATTCCACTTACTGTATTGTGTCTAACCTCACTGTTTCTTTCTATCCCTGCCTTGCTTACATAGAAGTATACACATATTCCTTGATGAGTAGCAACGCTTTGAAGATCGAGCTGTTGAAACATCTTACATGTTCTTTTCCCAGTAAAATTAATTCTAATTAGTAAATACTAATAGATTTTAGTAACTTATACACCTTTTGTTTACAGGGAAGAAGCAAGCCAGTGGCTACTATTCTGTATATTTCTGAGGAGTTTGTTTTCATTATCCCATACATTTAGACTTTTTCCTCCCCCAAAATCTTGGTGTCAAAGAAAAAACAAAAAAACCGCAGAACCCACCTGACACCTCAATTTTGTGATGAAGAATCTACTGTTTGATGTTTCTTCCCCATAACTCGTACTTCAAATATTTTATTGATGAAACAAAGCAAATCTAAGATGTACTTGTATTTTAGTTTTTCTTTTCAATTATGGATAATAATTTGATAGTCGATGGTCTTGTTTATGCTATACTTTATGGTCAACTCCTTTGATTTGCCTTATGGACAAGAAATTGTTTTAAAGCCAAAAGCCATTGCTTTACAGTTGTTATTTAGAGTCTCCCACTGTCTAAAATAAATTGGCTTTCTGGTAGTCACATGATGGTTATATCTCACAAGTATGTCTGGTGTGTTTCCTGTTTTGGGTTTGCTTATTAAACTGAAGAAAAGTTCTCAGAAGCTAGTGGTGGACGGGGAGAGACTGCATTGGCATCTTTATTACAACTGAATATTTTTTTCTGACAAAGGCATAGGAAAAGAAGAAAACTGCATTAAGCATAATAACAGAAATGAAGGGCTTCAGAGGAGTCTAACTGCACCAAAAAAAGTACCATCTCCATCCAAGGATATTTTGGCCCTTCTCCGTGGTATTGTAAGTTGAAGTTCATCCCCTTCTTCTAATTTTGCAATGCCTGGCAAAAGATTTGGGATATTTTAAAGTTAATATTTCAAATACATTCTTTTCATAAACAGTATTCAAAAAGTCATTAAACGTCATCTTACAAACAAAAGCATGGCTTGTTACTTGTGATGAGTGCTTTTTTTACCTTTAGGCACATTCTTACAAATTGCAGCCTACCCAAAGCTGACATTTAACGTCCTCTGTGGAGCTGGACCTACTTTCCACTCTGCACTCAGCGTATCACAGTCCACTTAAGCAAACACTGCAAAAATGCGTAACAGTGGTGTACTCAGACTCCTCACGTTGTGGTGATGTGACAGTCAAGGTCAGCATTGGGTATTGCTGGTCCTAGACCGCTCTGTTCCCACACTTCTGGAGGAGGTCTCACGAGCTTTACCAACCAAATGAAGTTACCAGACATCAGCTGATCCACTGCAACTGCAGAGCACAGAAGTCTGCTTCCTGCCAGCCGTCCATCAGCTGATGCGATAACCGAAAGCACCTCGCCTTCAAGTTGCAGTCACTGAGCCGAGAGTGCATCTGGCATCTGCTGCGACACATGCTCAACAGCATAAGACATTGCAGTGAGATTTGGTTTTCCGGGTGAAAGCAGAAGGGTGGGAATTTGGGAAGCAGGAACCCTGAAGCGGCAGGATGGAGTAGAGATCCTCATTAAGAGGGGGAGTAATACAAGGGTGAAATACGAGGATAGATGAAATTGAAGGCGGTTATGATGCCAGAATGTGTGGGTGGAGGGGCAGAAAGTTAAAGAAAATGTTTGGTAGCCTCAATTGCCAGAAGGAAGTAGCTAATTTATTTTTATTTGGAAAAAAAAATTAGCTTCCTTCCCCATCCCATTTGTTTAATGCCATTACTTGCCAACAGGCAACTCTGTCATTCAATGTCACCCACTTTTTTTATAAGGCGTTGAAAAAAAAGATAGTTTTTATTCACACAGATCTTGCTGGAAAACAACAAAAGAGAAAACCCTCAAACCCACCATTAAGGGGAAAAGACAGACAGGTAAGAGCTACCAAACAAGGTTTAATGGGCCTTGACAATAATTCCTTAAATGCTACTGCAGGAATATACATATATATATTGAGCATTGAGCCTGCTGGACTTGCATTAAATATTTTAATTGGTCTTTCTTGTGGTGTTTCTAACTTGTGCAGTCAGAAAGAGCTCTTTATAGGAATTAACTACTTCTCATCTAACCAAAGAGTAAAAACTGCAGTAGCCATTACAAGGAGTAGAGAATTAAGCTGATGAGAAATATCTTTGGAAATCCTACAGTAAGGTATACAAAAATTGGGTGGCTAAAATTCATATACGATGTTTTAAAGCAGAACACAGCTCCTAAATATTTTACTGGGATAACTAAATGTGGAATTCAACCCTTAAGTTAAACCGAGTTCTTCGATAAGGACAATATATACTCCTTTTGTCTGCATCTAACTGAAAGCACTGAAGTATCTAACCATATTGTATAGTCAATGGAGAGAGGGGAATTGCTGAGATCACCAAAGTTAGATGCATACCCTCCAGCTGCCTCTATTTTATATAAAACTGTATTTTTTTAAAGTATTCTGTAATTTTGCAATTAACCAGATCCATGAATGCAGTCCATTTTCTTTACAACTGCCACAATACTTAATCATCCAACACTACAGATTCTATTCGATACAGTTTATTTGCAAGGAAAAGGAAAACTTAGATGTTTACCAGCAGTATAGCAAGAATTATTCGGATAAGACTGTGGCATGTTTTGGATGCAGCGAAACAATGTCACCAAGCTGAGATCATCACCGAACACATGGGCCTTCTTCCTCTGTATTAGATGTCCCATAGCAAATGTTGTATCAGTATATAAAACCTACAGAATGAAGAGGTGCAGACTTAAAATATATTGTATGGAGACATTAAAAATCCTTCAAACAGTCAGATGCTGAAATGAATTGAGCTTTCTCACCTGGCCATATATGAAAAAATATCCTGTTTCTTTGATCACTATTTTATTTCCTTGTTCTTCCAGAGCTGTTCCACGTTTAAAGCTCAGAAGCCAAGGGACAATGCTTGAATCATCTAAAAGAAATAATAAGTTTTGGGTAATCAGAAAGAAAAGTTACTTTCTTTATCTCCATCCGTCAAAAATTAACAAAGCTGACTTCTAGTCAAGACTTCCAGTCTCCCTAGCTGGATTTCCCCACTGAAAAGAAGATATTTGCAAGGGCTGTCCAGACGCAGGGACCTCTTTTTTTTTTTTTTTTTTTTTTTTTTAATTCAGTGACATAACTCAGTTACTGCTTTGAAGTTAGATAAAATTGGATGGAAGAGTTAATACATGGAATAGTTATCTATAAATCATGGAACATACTCTTACCTTTCTGTTGGATGTCACTTTTGCTGTCAGCAATCAGTTGCAAACAGGCCTGCAGCACTGCAAAGTGAAAGCATTTTGAAATCAAAGAAACTACTTTAAAAAAAAAAAAAAGGACATGAAAAAATCTTCTCTCGGTCTCACCATGTATTTGAAAACATAATCTATTGATTTTAATGCAGATCTTACTCAAATGTGCCAAAATAAAATTCATACTGCAACACGTACTAGATAACTTTCAGAGATCATGCAGCTAAGCAGGAGGCCTCAGATAGTAGCACAAGTAATACTTGCTTGTTTTAATCTCTGGTCCTAATATAATTGAAAAATGTAGCAGTAAGTCAAATGAGCTAGGAATCATCACATCAGTTAGCCTGATTGTCTAAGCAAAAGCTCAAAAAAACCCCCAACCCTCTGACAGAGATCAGATTTTCTAATGATGTTTACTATATTATTTAGAGAAATTAGTTTCCAGTCACAGTTGCTATAAAATATTAGTCATATATACTGGTTACACGGTACTTTCAAGCTATACTTTCAAAATCCATATACATGTACTTTCACTATGTTTTCAGATACCCACACTCAGTCAACCTATACTGAGACTAAGAGGCAAGATACAGAGATGACTGTTAGCAAATTAATGCACACATAACAGATAGCTTCGTATCTGTCAAAACTGATGCGTTACTCAAAACTGTAGAGACTGGCGACACTGAGAAAATAGGAGTTTGATCAGAGAAAAATATTGCAGTATGTTAAAATATAGGCTTGCAAGTGAAACAAAAATCTTTTAAAAAAATCTGCTAAGCATAAATGTCAGGGAACAGGATAAAAGAGAAAAAGGATAGTTGCATTTGCTTAGAGCAGATTTTAATGAAAACATCTGGTTCTAGTGCTACACTGAAGGTTGGAAAACTGAGTAGTAACATTTACTGCACTTGACAGAAACCAAATGAATTTACTAAGAGTCAAGAGAAGAAAATTCTGCTGTGGATTGCTAAATCTCCATTTTTGTTTACCTCTTTTCAGGTAAGAAAGCTGTGGGTCAGATTTGGCCACTCTTCCTACGACAGGCAGTGCCCTGCTCCATGGGATCCTGTTTCTACATCGGCCAGTGGTACCCACATGTGCAACCAAGTGCCCAGCAGCACAAACTTCTCGCTGCACGGCGGGCGGTGAAAGGATTTGAGTAGAAAGCGGCCTCTCTCTGTATCCAAGTCTCCTTTCCAAGGGGAGCTGCCCGAAAACACCAGAAGAGGGCTGGGTGCTCACCAGCACTCAGCAGTGCCAGCTGGCAGCGGACAAAGATTCAAGCGCACGCCTGGGAGCACGTCAGTGTCACGACAATCACGCAACCTGTCAGACCTACTGACGTTAATGGGAGTGCTATCCTGCAAGCTCCCATCTCCTACACTGGAACGGGTCCTTGAGTTCTACCAATACTCATCAATAATGTGCCAAAATCTATTGATTTTCAAACCAAGAATTTAAAGACATCTGAATTCCCTGCCTTCTGATAAGGAATAGAAAAACCAAGCCAACACAAAATGAAAAAAGGTATTATACGTCAGTCATTTTTCTATCACACTTGCAAGTGACAGAATTTTCTGAAAAAGAAGCTTCCAAATAAAATCGAAATGTGATTTTCTGGAGTCGCACAACAAAGCACAACAGGCAATTTATTTCGCAAGGTATTAATTCACTCTCCTTTGGAGCGAAGTGTGTTCCTAGTGAATGGAATTTGCCGATTCCCTAGTATTTCAGTAAGCTAAATCAAAATTTTCACTCCTGCTTTTAAAAGAACTCATTAGTATGGCCACTGGATTTTTCGACTAACCAAGAGAGGATTTGTTATGATTTACACTAACCAGCTGCTATCCAGCTGGGTACCAATGAGTAGCGTCTACAAGCAGTGAAAGCTATGGCTACTGTAGCAACCTTGTTAAACCTGCTCTGCAAACTTGACTGACATTCTTGAAACTATCCTGATTCACAGTTTGCAAGTCTGGATTTATGTTTCAGTTGTTTGCAGCACTGAAATACTAATCGTTATTGCTGAGAACTGCTACACAGGAATTGAAATTGGCAAGTTCTGTACAGTCTGAGATCTTTTCCATCTTTTTAAAACACATACCAACTCTGCTTTATGCTACAGATATCAAAGCTACATATATTCTCTAAAGAAGTCTCACTGTCTCTTTTTCTTTTAGCGTATGCAGGTAGAAATAAGGCTCCACAGAATATAGTAAGCTTGTTTTTCACGGAGAAATATGGATACAACAGTGTCATTCATAACAATAAAGAGAACAGAAACTAGCACAGTGGCTGTTTTACCTAAAGCTGCAAAGGACAAATAATATCTAAAAAACTGTTTGAGGGATTGAATAACAACACGCTTCAAAGAGATGTTCAGAAGCCAAGACTGACACACAACTATTTCCAGTATATACAGGTACTTCACTTTGACCTCAATGGAACTACATAGGTTTAAAATTAAGTAATTCATTGAAACAAATTCAGAGTAAACAACACTACTATTAAGGAGAAGATATGGATATACAGAGTATATTTTCTGGGAAGATTAACAGGGATTTTCAGTAAAAAGTTAACATTGTTAAGAAATGTTAGCAATTCTATTCCAAGAAGGACCCAAATCTTACCTGAAGTACAATGTCAAGAATATATGCATTACAAAATATGGGTTGAATAGTTACTAACAGTACTGAGCAGAATAAATCAAAAGCTCTACCTGAATGCCTTTCAGCCCAGTGTAAATCAAACCTGAGCATCAGCTTTGTAGTCTAGAGGATTTTTGAATAATTAATAATGCAAGCAGAAGACAGGATTTGTAAAACACCTCTTAAAAATGTGTAAAAATATCTAGACTTGAGTGTCACCATGAGGTCTAGCTGTATAAAACAGAGTGTATCTAGACCAATAAAGTGTGCTCCGTCCCCTTGTGACTTCATATAACAGCTTTGCTTTGACAAGCATTTTTTTTTTCTGATTTTAACCGCTCTGCGGGGTGTGGGTGGGGAGAACAACATTTCAGAGTCTGCCTTCTTCCATGAACAAAACAGCCAATTCTGAAGAAGTTAGTGACTCCAGATGCCTTTATAAACCACAGCCAGCACATGAAGGGTTGTGTTCTCCACTGGTTGAGCAATGTAACCACAATTTTTTTTAAAAAAAGCTAGCTTTTGCAGCAGGATAGGAATGCAGCTTTCTACATATCTGCATGATTTAAGACCTGATATTGGTAGAATCAAACTTGCCCTCCCATGCAAGTTTTTGTATTATTTAACTTGCATAATCATTTTAATATTTTGCAATCTAACTTCATAATCCATCCAAACAAAATTTCAAGTTTATTATCTGTGAACTCATGCATAAATTTTAAAGTTGTGATATCTGAGGCCTGAAACATCTATCTCAATTTTTGCTGAAATAAAAACAAGCAAAAACCCTGAACTTTAAAAAACAGACCTGCTTGTTTAGGTTCCTTCTTTGGTCTAGATCTGTTCTCTGGAGACTTCCCAAAACATACTTAAACACTAGATAATTAAATTTATAAGTGATATGCATGTTCTTGAACAATTTGTAGTTCTTCTTCCCTTAACTTCTTTGTTTCTCATCACAAGAGATCTTCTTTTACGTTTTGCTTGTGCATTTTTATAGACTGGTTAAATTTGCTGCTTTTTAATTAAGAAGTCTTTATACGGCATTAATCATGGCTTAAATGAGTCCCTGCATTAAAATTGCTTGGTCATAGTTACAGATATGACTCAGATCTAACAAATATCTTCGACATATTGATAGAATTATTTTGACCTTAACAGAATTACCAGTAACATGTTACAATCAGAATGACAAGGAAATAATTTACTAAGAATTAAGAATACTTTATGTAGACTTCTATTATACAGTATAAAGCAGAATATTGTTTTCAAAAATTAGAGCCTATTTTGTGTATTTTTGATTGCACAGTGTTCTGCATAATACACAGCACTGATTCATTCATTCATTAAGTGGAACTCTTCATGTAAAATTGCAGCATTGTATCAAGTCATTTTCTATCCTTTCACATATAAGGGCCTACTTCCTTTTGAGTTAGACTGTTGTCAGCAGAAACAAAAAAAATTAACATATCTTTTCAAGAAGTAGGCCTTTTTTTTTTTAATTAAGAGAACTCTTATATTTCCCCTCTTCAAACAATAAAATAAGTATTTTGAATATTTGGTGAGGGAATTTTATATGTGGCATTTGTTTAGACTAGTAACAAAAGGTTAGGTTTCTTGATTCAAAGATCTCTAAAGTCAAGTTCCACTTGTGAAAGTTCTTGCTATTCCTCTGTCGTGGAGATCTAAAACAACAACATACAGAGTCAAAACACTTCTAACCAACAAATGTGCCAATTTGCCAAAGCAAATGTATCAATTTGCCAGTAAGGTAATTATACCAAGAACAATGGCAAAATTCTCACAACTTATACACCACGCTTGCATGGCAACAGTTATTTCCCACAGACACAACTGATATTGGAGTAGAATCTGGGAAATGCTAGTAAAAAAAAAAAAATTGCCAATTCACATGCCAGGTTAGCCTGCCTCATTGCTTTGTGGAATTACTTAGAATTTCTCCTCAGTTCCTTCCATACATGCAATCAGTCTGGTTGAGATGGATAACCTCAGTACACCAAAGTAAATATAGTCCATGGGTGCTCCAACCTGATCACAGCAGAATGTTGCCTGAATTTGAGTTTACAGAACACCTGATGCTCACCTCCCTAGTTGGCCGCGGGAAACAGAATCCCACAATAATGATCAGAACGAGGCACAGAGAGAGCATGTAAATGAAACTTGACATTCGTACATTGAACTGGCTTAGGTAATGGAACCTATATCTTGTTCCTGGACTCAAGTGCATATACAACTTAGAAAGAAACACGCAGGCAAGGCAATCAGTAATTGTCAACAGGGTGTAAAACTAAGGAGAGGTTTTTGTTGTGCAGTGATTTTCCTCTACAGGCAAAATTCATAAAAATAAAGATAAATAAGAAAACTTATATCTGTTCTTATGTGTCCTGATATGACATTTGTTAGAAGTGGTTAGATGATGTATCTGTCTGAATATTAATAATATGTACCTTTCAAAATCACCCATTAACTCCTACTCATTGTATCGAGAACTCTGGTTCTGACTGCTAGCTGTTTGGAATCGATGCCTGAAACCCATCTCTTCAACCTACTTGAACTGGAAATTTTCTCAAGACACAAAAGGTACAACTACTGATGACTAATAATTTTGTGCATGAACACAGAAAAATGCATACCCCATAAAAATACGAAAGAACCACCTTGTGTTATATCCCTTTTCATTCAGTTGTCATTTTAATTAAAATTCTAATTTGTGGCCACTTTTATGCACACAACATCAAGCAAATAGAAAAAAATATTAAAATGGAAATTCCATATGTTCAAGAAAGGCTGTGCTGGGCCTAAAAAGAATCACGGGGCATCCATTTTTGGAATTTAATAATGAAAGTTTAAAAAGAAAACAGAATCAAACCACAACTTTATAAACAAAATAATGGTTCTATATTTTACTTTTGCTCTCTAATGAAGCACAAGAGAAGCAATTACATATCAGTGACATTTTCAAATATTCACTTTCTAAGGAACTGGTCCATGTTAAAGTGAAATTACGGATCAACAATTAATTACGAGACCAGACTCTACTTTGAGACCTTGTTGAAGCAAACAGAAATAGGACAAGAACAAGGCACCTCACTCAATACCCTAATTTATCTGCCATGGTACCAGAATGAGTGCAGTGCATCTGCAGGACAATTCGGAGGCTGCTGGGATTCTGGTACCCAGAAATGGACACGAGAAGATCAAAATGCAGGGCTAGTAATTCCGTGTACACAACTAAGTGCCAGACAGGATTCAGCACCATGAACAACACCATGTTCTATTATTGCACTCACTCTGCTAAAACAAAATTTATTAACTAGTAGGTTCATGACCATCAGTGAAATCTGATCCGAGAAAATGTAACATCTTACTGAACTCTGACAAGCTTCATTTGTTGTAATTAGAGCAGGCAGAAAGGTAGCCCTGTCTACCAGATGACCTTTTATATAAATGCAAGATTTGTAATTTACTGTTTCATAGACAAAAATATGATGGCCATGTGAGAAAACAGTTTTGTAGTGGGTCAACCTATGTAGCTTTTTCCTTTTAAATGAATGTTCATATTCTGTGCTTTCTGTCATCCATCCTAAATAATTTTAAAGCCAGCTGTATATTTAAAAAAAAGCTTACAGAAATAAGTAGCTTAATTAGAATTTTATGTGAATAAAGGTAAATAGGTATAATCAGAGGTGGCTACCTGATGAGAAGAATCTTAAGTCTGCCAGAAGCACAGCTGAGGAGCCCACAACCCTTCTCTCCCCCATACACCCTCAAATAGCAACAGGAATAAAGATGAAAGCTACCATGAAGGGAACTAGATAACTTGCAGAGTAGTGATGCTATAAAATTAATTTAAAAAAAGACATGCCTCCTTATTTTTGGTGATACGTGTGCTTTAGATCACTAATTTTTATTTGGGAGATGCTAGGGTGGGGAGAACAGGGAAGCTCTGTGGTTCCTGTGATAGGAAACAGGCTGCAAGAAATACAATTGAAGCAATCTTGTCCTCCGTCCTGTTTGTGAAATCGCTCTTAGCCAAGACCCTGAACCAAAGATTACTAATGAAATAGAATATATCCCATTTAAACCTATGGATTTTGGGTGGTGTCCTAAATGAATATTCTCTTTTGAGAATAGTGGAGGTAAGTAGAGTGATTATACTCTAGAACTTAAATTTCATTTAGCTTGCTGAAGCTTAAGTGAAATACATTTCACATTAATTAGTTACTCAAAAGCATATTTTAAGCAAAGTTCGATTTAGTCTTTACCTACAAATTACTCCATTTCAACTTTACCTATTATTAATTTAAGATATCAGCTTTCATCAGTTAAAATAATCTAAAAGTATCCGTAAGAGGATTGAACTGATTTAGCAACTCGGGAACATTTTTAGTTGCTCAGTGCCATTAAAGTATGTATGCAAACTCTTATAATAAAATTCTGTATTTCATCCTATCAGGCATCGGTGTGTTTGGAAAGACAAAAAGAAAAAAATGTAGGCATTTTATCCCCAAAGGAAACAAATGTATGCCATCAATATTCCAACATTATAATACACATCAGAAGTCTTTTATGGAGCACAGTCTTCAGTGTTCTCTGCAGTACCTTTTAAAAAGGCCATGATAGAAAAAAATCTTGCCGGATAGGCATGCCTTTATTAATTTTGCTAATTATATTAATAGATTGTTTTAATGTAGAAATGATGCTAAACTTCTGAATTCCTTGTAGTCTGCCTCTTTTGACAGGTACAAGCCAGCCTTTCTCTTTGAAAACTCCTACTTCCCTAAAGTTAAGGAGCTTTCTTGTTACTTCTCTCTTTTAGGATGAGCATGTTTTCCCAGAAAAATGACTTGGCATTTTTAATAATAGCTTTCCCTCCCTACTATTGATCAGAGAGAAACAAGTTAGGCATCAGCCTGAGTTGAGACTGATGGATTTAGAATTGAGCCGTTTACTATCCGAATGATTTAAAGTTGCCTTACTCGGCTCTACCACACCATCGAGCAACACCTCTGCTACAAGCAGCAGGTTTGGGATCTAACGTTCAAAGTCCAACTGGCAGATAGCATGAATACCTGGTACCTTACATAGTATGGTAACCATTAAGAGGATATGCCCACAGTTAACACCGTTCATTCAGCAGTAATTGTGAAAACCGTAACGGGCTCTGGGAGCACAGGTCCGCTGACAGGAGAAGGCACCGGTCAAGCACTGCTGCTTTTCCCGAGACAGTATCCAGATGCGGCATCCCAACCCACTCCACCAGATGCTATTTACCTGTTTCTTCTGTGTGCACAACAGACCTTCTTCCCCTGTTTCTGCTCCCGTTCCATATTTCCTTTTGGAAGCTTTCAGCTGGGCCAGGGCCAGGCAGCCCGTTCTCCTAACGGGGAGAAGCAGCAATCAGTGGAAGCAGCCTCGCATTTGCTCATCCCCTGCAAGCCAAAACCCAGCCCGCCGGCTTACCTGCCCGGCGCCAGCTGCAGACGCTTGCAGGAAGGAAGAAACAGGGGTACCCGCTTTATTTTCATCAGAGGACACGGGTGGCTGGTCTAGCGGAGACCTTGCCTGGACCCTGTAGATCAGCTTGCTGCGCAGAGCTTCTAGTTCTGTTTTCAGGGCGATAACATGGTAAAGAGACACTGCTGCAAGACAAGAGGACAGGAGCATTGCAAGCCACAGGAATGTGACAGAAAAAAGTCCCGCGGTGCCTGAAGCAGCACCAGGGGGGGCAGAGGGAGAGGAGGCGGTATCCTTCTGTTGGATGACGTGCACACAGTCCACGGATTTCATCGCTGCTCTTTCCTCACTAAAGCCAGAGGGAGAGTTCAGCTGTCCCCTTCCGAGGTGCAATCCATGTTACCAGTTGCTCTCTGAAACTAAGGGCATCCAGAATAAGTGAACAAAACGCCCAGATCATTTCCTGTCATATGAAGCTGTTGATAGAACCATTAAACCTAATGTACAGAGTGAACATCTAAGATTCGGTCTCCGTTTAGTTTTCTTCTTTCTCTGCTGCATTTTGGAAATGAATACTTTCTCATGAGCTGCTTGCTTAAGCTACCTTCCTCCTTTCACTTTCAACTATTTATTTATGTGGCAGCTTGCTATTACCATTTCCCATTATCTTTAAATTTAGGCACAGCCGGTACCGCTGGCAATTTAGAGCCTTATCTAGAAATGCAGAAACAATGTAAAGTTTCCTGGTAGCATATCAGCCAATGCCACTTAAAAGACTATTTTGCCACCTCTAGCAACCACCCAATATCCTGCACAGACAAGTAATTCTTTTCCTAAATGCAGAGGAAAAACAATTATACCACATATCTTAACATGCCCCTAGAAAGCACGTACATACTGTGAGAAATGATACAGAAATCAGTGCAGGGTGGAATAAGAGCAGAATACCATACCGTTTCTGCACCTATTTTCAAGGCTAAGTTAAGGTGGAAACAGGGCTGCATTTTGAAGGAAATAAACCAAGGTAGGTTTTTTTGGAACAGAATAAGCAATTATTAGAACTAAGCAGACATGCCTTGAAGTATCACATTAGAACACTGCCAGCCTAGTACTGACTGTGTTCCAAAAATAAAATGACAGTTGGAAAAGAAGTGCTATTTAAGAAAGTGAAGCCAAGTGAGAGAATGAAAGTTATAACTAGCTGTCCAGGAATACTGAGAAACAATTGGCCAGTGAGGTCTCTGCAGTCATTAACATGTAAGAAAATAACAGATGGGTATATAATTAGTATCACTCTAGTCACTTCTAGGGAAAATAGGCTGTTCCCAGCCTCCACACCCTCTTTAAATGGGGTCATTATTTGGGCTGACAAAATAACTGTGGTGACACAGAGGACTTCTGTAAGACATCTGGCTTTGTCTTGCTTATCATTCTGATAAATGAGAATTTCAAAGGGGCCATGAGGAAAATCAGAACAGCCTCCACACAGCAAATTGTTAAATTCAACAGGTATTTCTAGTTGAGTATCAAAGGGATCACTGCTTGCAACCTTGTGTTGCTGTACAGCGTCATAAGCAGTTAAGTGATTTGAAAGAAAACACAATTTTAGACAACTTTTGTGATGACAAAAACATAGTGGAACAATAAATAATGACAGTGAGAAATCAATCATGAAAGACAACATGAATTGCCTAGAAATATACTTAGTTGAACGACTTCCATTTTAACACAATCAAATGAAGCTTCAGTAAATTGCAGACTACTAATTGCATTAAAGTAAAAACTCAGAAAAATTACTTTAAAAAACCCCAAACAAACAAAAATCCCCGTGCCAGCTGCAGAGCCTGGAGCGTGGAGTCAGTGCCTCGATGCTTGCCACTATGTCTTGCCATAAAATACTATCCTTATGATTCCTCTTGTTGGCAGAAGTGCAAAGTAATCCTTAACCTGCTTAAAGCAAAGTCAGTAAAATTAACACATGTGCAGTTTCTTCTGCATTTTAAATTAAGGTATGACTAAAGAGGACTAAGGAGTGCTCAGATTAGCCTTCCATTAGCAGACGTGGGAGGGTGTTGACTCCAGCTGAACACGAGCTCTCAGTGGAACATTCTTCTTGAAACAGAAGTGTAATATTTGGATATATATACTGAAGCAAAATATTAAGCAAAAATAAGATGTAGCAGTAATTGTGCTTTTATATCGACAAAACTGTTTACATATAGTTATAACTGCCAAAACCTAACAGTGAAAAGGGTTCAGAACAAAAAACCAGAATGAATAGAAGAGGCCTAAAGAACTCATCATGGAAAGGGTATTCAGTTTGTGGTTAGCAGCCTGCGCCTCCTGGCCAGCTTCCCTGAAAACCCTTTTGCAAAAGTACGTACCATGTTAACTCTTTTTGGCTCAAGACACACACACTATGCCACACGTGCACACAGTAAAACCTTAGGGCAACAAGTGACCACCTCAAGCGCAGTTCAAAGCACTGTTTCCCAGACTATTTCTAGCAAAGAAAATGCCACTGCATTAAACAGCAGAAACCTAGACCTGGCCATCTAACTCTCAACAAAATCAAGACTGGTTAAACCTTCCAAGATGTTACACCAGAAACAAACCCTGTCATTTCTGCAGGCAATTAATTTTTTTCATTTCTGTTATGCAGAGCATCAGATTAAATGATCAAGATGCACCCTGCTAACGTGCAAATTTATAAAACATCATCACTACATCTGCGGGGAACCAAGGCAGAGATAGTAAGCAATCACACAGGAAATTTGTGCTTGAACCAGAAACTGAACTCTTGATTTCCTGAAATCCAGTACTGTACTTTAACCACAAAAGCATCATCTTTGAGAGGGAGGAAAATCCCATAATGAAGTTTAACGTACAAAAGAGAAGCAGATGATTCGAATATGAAGACTTGGGTAAAAACCCAATTTACTGAAGCAATGTAAAAGTTTACTTAAAAACAAAAGTTCCATTTTTAAAAGGGAGGTTGCGCAGATGCTGCAACCCAGAGATCCAGGCAAATATCGATGGCCATACTAAAACTACGCCTCCAGTGGCAAAGGTCCAACTTCACATACTTCTGAAGCAGCCATAAAATGGAACTGGTCCCTGTGGTTATTACAAAAAGAAAGAGCCCACGATAGCTTGCCTTACTACACAAGACAGTGCAGAACAGATAGAGGAGCAAAGAATAAGCACAGGTTCCATTTTAAACACATTTAATTTCAGGTCCTTTCTGAAGATGGACAAAAAGGATGGACTATTTTGGAGGAGATCAGAATAAATCCTGTATGACAGTTTTCTGCTATTACAGATATCTGTATTAAGAGTATTCATAGATAGCCCTCTGAAAGAGTACACATGCCCTTCAAGGACACTTAATTAGTTCTTTCAGCCATTAACTGCAATTTACACAGTAGCAAAACCAGGTAAGTTCCCATCTCAGATATAGATCCAAAAATCACTCTGTCTGTGGATATTGTGCTCCTGTGGCTGTGTATCTTAACATCCTATTATCTTAAATTTTAGGAAGCTGTTGCATACCTTGCAAGTAAAGGATGTGTTATACAAACAGTTAAAGACTTATTTGACATATTAGCTTGTTAAAAGGAAAAAAAAAAAATCCTATGAGATTTTTCTGAAGCAAAAAAGGTATTCTTTTCTCTTTGCCTCCCAATTTCAATATTGCCTAGGATAACATGAGTGTCTCTGCACATTTTAGTTATGCTTGATTTATTCCTTGCATAAGACTTTATTTCTCCAGACATCTAGACAATTTGGGTCCAAATCTGGCATGCATACTACACAAACATACAGCTGACTTGCAGCCATCATTACTTTTTACATGGTTACTACAGTGCTTTCAAAGAGAAGAGGAAATGGCACAGGAAGGAAAAGCAATTATTATAGGTGTCTCTCAAAGTATGCAACAGAAGCAACAAGAAATAGAAAATAATTTTTAAAACATATACAATATAAAAACGCAAGATTTATATACTACAGCAGCTTAATGCCAACCTCCTCCCCCCCCCCCCCCCCGATGTTATAGCAATTCCTTCTTACTGCATAGGGAAAAAGGAGCTCTGTCATACAGCTGTAGCTCACTTCTCCTAATAGTCTCACTGGCTTGGCTATTCAGCAACACGGAGTACTGCATTTCTCCACCTCTTCAACACTATGCAACTTGACAGCTTTTGCACAGATGGGCTAAAAATGCATTTGTATGGTAGCAAAATAAACAAGGAGCCATGGCCCTTCATGTGGGAGTGGCCACTCTGCTGCTGCTACAATCTGTGGACCTTTAATAGAGGGCACAGGACAGGGATCCAAGTATTTTCAAATCATAGCATTATTTCTTCATAGCTGTATCTAATTGCTACACAGTCCCCAAGTCCTTAAGGACAGAAAGAGTTCTCTGCCCGACCTTGCCCTTTGCATTTTTGTAAATAATTAGTGCACACCAGATGTAAGCATAATGCAAAACAGCTGTAGAACTTTCCTTTCTTTCTGTCTTCAAGCAGCAAATCCGTTCCTGTCACTCGTCAAAACTAGCGGCAGCACCTTTCTGAACTTGGTACATGAGCACACTTACATTTTGTCAGCAACCTTGCAGTTTTGCATTATTCAGCTCATTGCTTAAGATTAAAGATGTATCTCTAATTATTATGAGTGAAACCATGTCATGTAATACATTAAAATCAGGTCTGCTCTTAAGCTGTATTGCCTTTCAGAGAAAGAAAAACTGCTGTTTTTTCAAAACATAGAGTTATTCTGTCCCCACCCAAGCTGAAGCACAACAAATTAATCACACTAAGGTTTTCAAAACATTTCCAGAAAATATCATGTATCTTCCTTATCTACTTACAGAGACAGAACTCCGTAAAAACTGTAAATGAAGACCCTGAATAGGGTCCAACAAGGGATTTAAAGCTCAGACACATTCAGTATCTTCAGAGCAAGTAATTTTTGTTTAGCTGATGGTTCTGTATTTTCTCAAAATCTTACCTACCTATACTTGATCTTTTTAACAGACAAGTCCCCTGCCTTTGGTTTAGGTTTCATTTCTAGCATTTCAGTTTAGATTCATATGCTCTTATGAATATTTACTATAATTTAAGCAGTACCTGCAAATTCTGAGAAATTCGAACGCTATATTTTACCTTTGTCTGATATGACAGCATATACATATCTACTAAGCAAGTGAATATAACGTCATGAGACATTCCAGGACACAGTTTCGTTGTACCTTGTAGCCCAGATGCTTATCAATTTTTAAATAAGAAAAAGCAAATGCAAGACTTGTATTCTTCAGTGTAACACTGCACATGTAAGGTTTAGTGACATAGTTCACAAGACAGCAAACTGCTTTTCATTTGCGAAGGGCAATATTCACATGAAGTACCCAAATCTGAGTTGCTCCTTTACTTTTATTGCTTCAAGAATTAGAATTTTTAAAATTATTTTTTGCATTCAAAATTAACAGGCATCTTGAATAAAGTGTCAACATGTACCACTTACCTCCCTACCCCTGCTTCCTAGGTATTGGGTTAAAATTGAACTATAAGCCTTGCAATAATCCAGGAGAGGACACACATTTTGCAGCTTTAGAAAAGACAGCAGTAAATCCTTATTTTCTGGGTATTTCACATTAACCATGCAGGATGGGAGCAGAGGTGATAGAAGTTTTAGGCATTTCTCTGTAAGAAAGTAGAAATTGCTTCAGCCCAAGTATCCCACTGTAGCTACATGAATTAACTATAAACCTGCTAGAGTGGCATTATAGCATTTAAAATTGACATTTAAAATATTACCAGCAACAGGTGGTAAAACTAGTCAGAAACACTTAAAAATACTTCCTAAGTGACATAACATTTAGACCATCTCTTAGTCCCCCAGATAACAGAACATGTTAGAAAGTGATGGAGAGCTACCACCTATCAGTTTTACTTATTAACACTTGCTGAAAGTGAGAACACGTGACGAAGCTTAGAAACAGGTATTCGTAATACAGTTTTTCCCTGCTGTAATAGCTTTCCACAAATGCCACATTAACAATGCAGATGTCTATTCCATGTGCTCTGGTTTTAGTAAGTAACTGAAGATGATACCTTGAGGTTGATCAGTTACCATACATACAAAAATACCCCTGTACACATACTGAAGACAGGCCACAAACTATGAACAAGACATTAACAGCACTTTAAACGTATCAATTTATTGCATATGTCAGTACATAAAAATAGAAATTTTTTTTTGTAAAATTAAATTTATTGTAAAAACCAGACTAGAATGAGACTGTAAAACTTTGCCACAATTAGCACATATACAGTAACATTTATGCTTTGTCTACAAAACTTAAGAATACTTTATAAGACATTTTTGCTTTGACTATATATTGAAGTCAAATAAAAAGCTTGCATCATATATTCAATGACTGTTTCTGAATTCAAAACACAAGTGTTATTTAGAACTTCAATATGCTATCTCTATTTACACTTCTGCGGGGTTCTACCCTAAATTATACAAGCAGGATGGCATTGTAAATCCTCCTTAATGGGATACATCAGGCTGATCCCACTACAAGCAAGAGGCACAGATTTTATATTTGGCAGAAGTGCCCCTAGCAAAATCACCTGTCATTTAAAAAAAAAAAAAATGTACTTCTCAAGAGTTAAATTATGAAATACAAATGGAGGTATGTCTGCATCTTTTTGCTAATAGAAGAGACCATACCTTGGAGTCTCAATTCAGCCTTGCATTCTTCACTGTGAACTTCCAACGTGATGCAAATGATTAGCTTAAGAGATGCTGATATGCATATTTTGTAGAGTTAATCTATCTGCCCTTCAACTGAGAGATTGTCCGTAGCCTACCAAACGTATTTGTGCTCTATTTCTAATTTTACCTGAGAAATGGACATGAGGGCAGCTACACCAGTTAGCTTTTCTTCAGATGAAAGCATAGCTTATCTCTCTGCATTTCACAGTTCAGAAACAAATACTGGGAATGTAAACTTGCGGTAGCAGGAAGCCTCAAGTACTTCCACTAATTAAAACCACACACGTCTGCACACGCAAGGTCTTATACTGGATGCTGCCTTACAAGGACTCTACTGCTACAGCTGTTCCAGTTCAATTCCTGACCCCCCACTTTTTTTTTTTTCTTTTCCTCCAAACTTAAAGTTCCTCTTATAAAAGAGACAATTCCTTTAATGAGTATATTTAAACCAAGAGGCTTTCTTACAAAGCTGTGAAAATAACTAACTTCCTCTTCCCAAACTAGAAATTTATATATACAGGACAAATACTTGGGAAACATCTATACACAAACAGAGAACTGTTAAGGGAAAACATATAATGGTATTAAGTGGAATAACTGCAACAGTACCATAATACACCTTTAAGCAATCTGAAGTTATTACTACTCTGTTGCTTGAAGTTCACTTCTTAGCAGCAGGTAACTGTGGGTTTCCATCACACAGACCATAAAATAAAAACAAGTCTTGACTTATCAGAACAAGTTTCTTCCCCCTTCTCCCTCCCTTAAAAGACTGTATGTACAGCAGTGAAATATTTGCATAAAAAAATCATTTCCTTCCTATTTTTTTTCAGTGGATTTCATAGCCAATGCAATGAAAAATAGCATCATAACAGACATTCATTCACAAGTGTACGCACCCAACCCATTAAGGGAGAAGTAAAAATGCGCCTATGTGGAAGGTGGAAGAAACCGCATTAAGTGTAAAGGATGCATATATGACAACTGTGTCTTCTCACACCCACTACTTGCAAAAATCAGACAACGTTTCATCTTTCTGTCCTGCGGACAATATAGTGAAAAGATATGGCTTGATAATCAAAAGTAATGCTTAGATACAGTCCACTTCAAACCGTTCCAGATTGCCATAATCTAATGCCACACATTTGACTTTGACTTAGCAACTGTGTGCCCAAATGAGAATATTTCATTTGTATACAAGTGCCACATAATACTGGGAGTATTTGGGGTTGAAGTTTTTGTTTGTCTTTGGCAGGAAGTGGGGTAAAAAGTCATGTTACTTTAGAAATCGACATTTTTTATGAAAAGAACAATGGTATTTAATGGCAAGTTATGTCAACTTCTGAAACAATTATTTCTCTTCATTCTGTCTCCAACAAGTAATCTATTCTTTTGGCTTTATCAACTCATTTTTAGAAAAGCAGTATTTGCCCATTTATTCTCCTTCTCTCCCTCCACCTTAGTTCTAAAGCAATGTGAAGTAGCTGAAACAATCTATGCAAGCAGCTCACATTGTCATTTGAGAATACAGCAGGGAAAGGGAATGCTATGTCTACTGACTCCCTTCTGCTATATAAACACTCCCCACCCCCCTAGCCAAACTTCACCAATATACCTTCCCAACCTGCCTCCCCCCTCCCCCAAAATACCACCACTGGAAGGCTGAGGAGATAGTTTTGGTTTCACTCGGATTTAAAACTACGCTCTGTCTATGATTTTAGGTCTACAGATCCAAAGAGGTCTATAGCTTTTTCAATCAACTCTAAGAAAACCTTAATAATAGTACGACAAAGGATACCTACCAGAGAAAGCAGCAACTTCTGGTA
This sequence comes from Harpia harpyja, assembly GCF_026419915.1. NCBI lineage: Eukaryota > Metazoa > Chordata > Aves > Accipitriformes > Accipitridae > Harpia > Harpia harpyja. Next base: position 254,765 of record NC_068943.1, read on the forward strand.
TGAATATGTTTATTTAAAAATAAAAATAAAATAAATTAAAAAAAAAATCACATTTAAGTAAAAATGTATCACCCTATCTACAAATTGCTGACAACTATTACCCATGTGTACATAAGACTTGTAACTCCATGTAATAAATTTTAGGAGGCATAACCATTAAGGCACCAGTTCAGGAAAGCAGTTTTATTCAACCAGAGAACGTAAGCACAAGCTTAAAATACCACTGTCCACCAGGAAACAGATTTTAAGTGTGTGCCGAGATGCTTTTCTGAATCAGGACAACATGGCAGAAAGTTTTATTTAAAAATTTCAATCCAAAGGGCAATTGTACAGATTGTGTGGAACATTTTCCACAGTTCATTCTTCCCATAAAAAGTATTTTGAAGAGGCAAACTATCAGCTGCAGCAAATGAGAAATTAAACCTGCAGAAGAGATTTAAACAGCCCCACACTCCAATACGGACTGAGCTAACAGCATACAACTTTGATATGACTACCTAGGAAAAGGACTCCTAAAACCAAAACCAAAACACAAACAACAACAACAACAAAGAACCCCAACATTCTCTCAATTTACATACTGCTGGCTCTGAAATGGTGATACTAGCTTCAAAAAGTCCCAGCAGAGCTAAAGAAAACTCACTTCTGCTGAAGCCTAGGCTACTTCCACATGGTACAACAGAACTGTAAAAGACTTTTTGCAAGCAAATGGGTAAAAGTGTTAAAATAAATGTCGTCTCTTTCAGACTAACTAAGCTTAGGTCTACTAAATTTAATGCACTAATCCTTTTTATTATCCTTACTGTAACAACTGTATACATTAATCTCTATTCATGTGATCACTGGTAATTATTTGTATTTGTTTCTTTTGGAGGTATAAATAAAGGGCACAGACATTTAACTACACCAGCCTAAAAAAAAAAAACAAAAAACGAACACAAATACATACTGTTACCTTGTATGACACTCCTTTCTATCAGCACCCACACTGCCTTGGGAAATCCCACCTCAAATGCACAAGCAGACTAATACCAACAAATAGTTTGCCTGTACATTAGTGAGGAGCGCTTGGGGTGGAAAGGAGCTTAGATCACACTGCTGTCTTTTTGAAGGTTACTTCCGTTTTCTATAAAGAAACCGCCTGGGCAAAGTCCTGAAGCCATGATGTTTAGGCATGTACAACTTTCGGGGCACAACTGTAATACAAATAGTAAAATGAAAACAGGGAAAGTATCTTTTCCTCTTCAGTTGCAGTCTGAAATATATATGTATGCATAACCGTAAAAAACAGTAATAACCCAGGATAGTATACCTGCAAGTATACTCTACCATTAATGTTATTTTATATTATTTAGCACATTAAAGACTTCCCACCTTGCATAATATAAAATTTCAAGGAATAAAACACTAATCTCATGCATGGCACACTTCAAATAAACTCTAAGAGAAGCAACAAATCATTGTGCTAACCATGACTGTCCAAAAAGCTCACACACACAGCAGTGAGTACTGAAGAGCCTCCTGTTGTTCTAAACTAATACATTCTGTACTACTTTTGTAGCAAGTTCCTTTAAGAACATCTGTTGTACATATCAAACAAATGGAATATATGGACAGAGATACAAAAAAGTGTGAGAAAGACATAAAATGGTTCATTTACAATGCTGCAAATGTAAAAGTTATCTGGAACATCTTAATAAAGCATCAGACCTTTCCAAGTTTAATTTCACTCTTTAGGCAAGTACAGACATGACATACATTTAAAAATGGACATTCTCTTACCACTTTTCACAAATCAAGGTACAGTGCAGGTACCTCCCCCCCCCCCCCCCCCCCCCCCGAAGAATATCAATTATATTATTGTTACGTTAGATGACGTTTTCGCCATTTCTTCAGGGGAGTGACTCTTTATTACTTCTTTGATGAACTGTTCGAGTGCAGTGAAATAACCCTGGCACTGCCAAGTGTCATTATGAGTTCCATCAGGAAATATTGCCAATCTCTTAGTCCGAGCTGGGGATAATTCATAAAGTTGCTTCATCATAACTGGCGGAATTAACTGGTCAGACAACCCAGAGATGAAGAGAGAAGGCATTCTGCACTGAGAGATTTTTCTGTAGGACAGGAATTTATTTTTGTAGCACCATAAAGGAAGATATCTCATTGGAAAGAAAGAAAACAAAGTGCTGGCCATGTATGGGATGCTAAGAAAGGTGTTCTCCACCACGATGGCAGAAATCCTATGGGAATTTTCAGAAGCTAAGTGAATAGCTACTGCTCCCCCCAAGGAACGGCCAAAAAGAAAAATTTTTGTTTTATCAAGATCAGACCGAGTCATCACATAGTCTAACACAGCCTCAGAATCTAAGTACAAACCTTCTTCACTTGCTTCTCCTTCACTTTTTCCATACCCTCTATAATCGACAAGAATTAAGTTTACTTTCAGGTTTACCAGCATTAACAAAGCATTTGGCAACCTGTGGCCAATGTTGCCTGCATTCCCATGAAAGTAAATGATGGTTGGAGAATAAGCTGCATTGTCCCCTGTGTATCTCAGTAGAATAAGATTGAGAAGAACTCCATCTTTGGTTTTGATAAAGATATTTTCATGTGGTATACCAGTAGGCATAGGAACATAAAGGCGTGATGAAGAGGGCTGTTCAGGAAAGTAAAGCAGCACATCCTGGAATTTATATAATATACCCGCTATTGATACAAATATTAATATAAGTAGTATAACGCCTCCATACAAGTGAAAAGTTACTATCAAGAGTAAAAGACAAATACGGCAGAGACTCCAAGACCAGGAAGCCAAAGCTAGTAGCCATCTTTTAACAAAGGTCCAAAGCATCCATGACTTTTCCATTGTAGAAGTCAGTGATCTTTTACTCCAAGTAAATCCTGCAAAAAAACCCAAACATATATTTATAAATATTGGGGAAAGAAAAAAAGGAAGTGATTCAAGCATTTGTACTTGCAGAATATTAATGGCAAGTCAATGCATTAAAGCATAAACATCAAACTTGGTGGCAAACTCCCTTTGAATTTTTGGAAACCATTCAGCTCTGTAAAACAAGCAGAAAAGCAATCATAAGGAAAAGGCTTTAGAACTCTTCAAAATCCCACTTACATTACTTCAGCAGGCAAGGTCCATCAGTAGCACCAGAAAATTGGTTGACTAGGACTATAATAACTTACACTTTCCCTCAGTCTTCCCTACCGACCAACAGAACAGCGGTACAGACCATATCACCAGTTTGTCAGTTTCCCATATAAGTAATTCTAGAATCCAGAGAAAAACAAAAATAGCCCTTATTTCTAAGTTGCTATTGATCAAGGCCAAGAGGAGCATTCAATAAGCCTATGCAGTTCACTCTGCAACCAGTGGAGGCTCACAATGCATACCGGGTCTGCTATTGTTTAGTGGCTGTCTTTCAGAATCTTGATCAACTGTGGTTACAGAGCAACATGTAAACTGGTCAGAAGAGACTCCTCTATAGTAAGATACCACACTGTAGTTACAGCAAAACAGCTGCCATAAATGTATTTGGATTGATTCCAATTTGTAATGATGGTTTTCCACTATCAGATCAGTAATCCATATTAAATCTTCAGCTGAATGAGAGATTGTGTCATCATACTAGACCACTGAACACAGTCAGCTAACTGCATTGTTCTCTGATCAATGAAAAGCGCAACTACTGAAAAGTCCAAACGTGAAAACAGACTCATGACAAAAACATACACACAGCATGAAACGAGGAGAGTGATGTTAATGATAATGGATTAAATCTTCTTTCCAACCATAAGAGATAGTTATGTCTCACAGCATACACAGAATCTCTCACATTACTCACTGCTGGGTTCAAGTGTAATATGGAAATAGGCAAAACCTGCCAAACCTACATGAGAACTACAGCAATCATTCAGTCACCACTGAGCTGAATACCCATACTGCCTGGAAGTGACAACACAAGCTCACTTGTTTAAGAACACTGTAAGTGATATAGCAGATAATAATTACAGTTTAGACACACTCAAAGTTATAACCTCCTAAAATGATGTAGTGCAGTAAGAAGCTGAATTAACTCCAAAGGAGTCTGACATGCAGAGATGCATCCAAGCATGCAATTAAGTCACAGGACCCACACCAAAATAACCTGCACGGCCTAATACTAATGGAGAGGGCTGCCACTGCACCAGCCATCTTGGTGGGATCGCGTGATAAAAGGTGACCTCTGCAGTCACAGCCTTTGCACTACACAAATATGATACGCACCCAATATGACCAGGAAAAACTGCCATCTCTATTTTATGTGACAATTAGATATAAATCAGAAATAAATCTGTTACATCGTAAGATTCACATATTAACCAAAGGCAACGTGAAATTATGCTTTTATATAGTGCATCTACTCCAAATATGTAAAAGTGGTAAAATATAAAGTAGTCTAGAGAGCAGCAGTTATTCCAACTTTGTTCTCTTACATTATTTACGAGCGCATGTTCAATATCCACATCCAAGTATGCACAAATTGTCTATATGAAGATTTAATTCTTGTGATCCATTTCTCTAGTAAAGAAGTCACAGTAATTAGGAGTCACAAAGTAGATACTTTAATTTGTAAGAGAAAGTCCTAATGAAGTTGACAAACTTTTCCTGCACTACATTTCAAGACTATAAGAACATTGATGACACAGTAAAAACACTCTCCTTATGTATGCTATTCAAAATTTTGCTGACTTTCTTACAAAATGAAAGAGACTCTGAAAATGCTTTCTCAACAAGACATTCACAAAAGAGTACAAGACCCATCATTAAAAACTACTAAAAACCAAAGAAGTCTCAAAAAATCTTACTTAAGGTGATTAAGTTTTGCAGATGGCACTCTCATATACGCTAAGGATTGCTATTTGAAGACTGATGCTGATTTTATAAGCCATGTTAGGTTTCATTTGTGCACTGCTTCTATTTTCATTTCAGCAGGATATTATCAAAATGCTATACTACTGAGATACTGCTGCTGTGTGATTACTTCCGATACATACATAGGCATATATAAAAACCTTGCTACTGGAGTTGCAAAACCAATGCATCCTACAACTAGAACTCAACATACAGTAGTTAGCAGGAAGGGTAAACTACACAGCCATAAGCATTTCATATTCACCTACATATTTAAGAAAAGCTGACTACTCTGCACTAATGAACAACTACATGACTGTTAAAGTTTTCTTCCCAGCTATGTGAAACTTCACTAGTTCAGTCCATACTGCAAGACTACACACACACAAAAAAAAAAAAAAAAAAATCTCTTCTTGGTCTTCATTTCCCATTACTGTTGTGCTGGATGGGAAGTTATAAAACTTTCAAACAGTTTACAATACAACATCTTACGACCCAAAAACTCTATGTTGAATTATGAAGAGCACATGTTGCGATTATCCTGCATCTTTAATTTTTGTGACTAATAGGATGCCAGAATAATCACAGAAAGGCAGGGGGCAGGGGAAGGAAAGGGAGAACAATATATTTAGACTTTGATGTCTGAGCTGGTCAATCTGAGAGAGAGTGGACTCACCACCTGGACAAGCCTGTTTCTCTTTCTAGACAAGACTACTTCTGTTCCTAGACTACAAGAACCACTTACAGACTTGCTCCATAACTGCCTGATGTCCCACTTAAGGCAAGAAGCGTGCACACCTTTATGTCTTCTAAAAGAGAACTTTTAGATTAATTCCTGTCATCTGCAAATATGACTGGTTAATTTTGTTTTTAATGGCTGTTTAACGTGATTATCTCAGTTATATTACCTTGTACAGTTAGAAGTATCACAGCTCTACAGAGAGATGGCATGCAACATCATCCATGTATTACAGGTGGAGACACTGGCACCAAGGGAAGTCAGCAAGTTGGCCAGTGGCAGGCTAGTGGAAGTTCTGTTTCAGCCAGGGAAATAAGGTTTCTCTACAGATTTCCTTTTCAAATCTCCTAGATAAAACATTAACCCCTTGGAAATCATTCTGACTTCACTAAAAAAGCTCTTGTTTTTTTTTTAAGGGACATTACATTGCAGCACTGTCTTTCAAGTAATTGTCATAACTTCGCCAATGACAAGGCTCTCCTATAACAAGAAGTCACATCTCATTTTACAGCATACACAGTAACAGTATTTTATAACCACTGATTATTTAAACTAAGTTAGAGGCTATGAAAACAAGCATAAGGGAGATTTTTTTGTTTTTTTTAAACTTGTCATGAAAGTCAATGTCTGTGACAAACATACAGTCACCAAGAGCAGAACCATATAGTTTTATCTGGTAGATGTCTTCCTAGGTAACTCTTATATTAATGGAAATTCCTACATAAGCTGTTCTTGTTCTTAGCTACTCTTACTACTAGAAAATATTTCTCAGTACTTAACAGGAAGGGAGACTTGTTAACTTAAATTCTTTACTTCTAGTTCAATGTTTATTGACCTCCAAATATGTAATCTACCTTCAATTTCTCCAGACTACATAAACTCAGTTCCTCTGCATTCTCCTCCCAGATGTTTTCTTCTTAGTCACAAATATGATCAGAGGTCTTTCCTCTAGCATCTATCTGCTTCACGTTTCCTTCTGTCCCTCTGATAATGGTGCATTAGAAAGGCTAGCCTTTGTGAATGCTGGTGGTTCCTACCAGTGTTTTTTTGATGATACTTGTAAACTTAAGAGACAAGTAGAAGACAAAACTGAAATACAAAGTTCTGTCATGGAAACCATTAACACAGAAGAACAGCAACGCAGCCCAATTCAATGTTAAGACCTAATGAAAGTAAGGCTTAGCTAGACTGCTGCTGTGCCTTTGGCTTAAAGGCCATTAAAGACCAGTTCAGTTTACACAGCCACAGAACTGTACTGCCTCTCAAAACAGAAATGAAATTTCTAAGTGATGAGTTTCAATTTTATGCCACAGGGATATACACATATGTAGATACGCACGCACACATCTGTATCTATACGTCTCCACTGCTGAATCAACAGTCCAGGAATTAATGCAGGCCGGTATGTTCTATCAGATGAGCTACAGATCCCATAATTAAGTAACTGCTGAAAATATAAATCACTCATAACAATAAAAATTCTGAGGAAAAAAATAAAGTCTTTATGATCAAGATATTTTAATAATGTTCTGCTGTGCCCTAATGCTACTCTTAAACGGTTAATGTCATTATCAGCTGAAGATCATAAAACCCCAAGCGCATACTGAAAGTACTTGGGAAAAATTTTTCATTCATTTTGAATGGCAGTTGAAATTACTCTTGGATTTGCCACAAATTCTGTTGTAATTTTTGACTTTGTCTACATTTTTAATGTTAAAAAGTGCTATTTTCATACACTAATGACATTATAAAACATTTACCTTTGGATGCAATGATTTCCCAGGCTTCATCTCTGCCTGAAAGACAATTCCATTTATGAACTTTGAGTAAAATTGCTTTTGAATTACACACATAATTACTGTTTGTCTTCAGTTACTTGAAAGAAAATTGAAAAGTGATAACAGCCAATACACCTAGAAGTTACATCTGCTTTGCTGATGAAACTGTGCATGTCATATTCATGCTCCTCCTATGAAGCTCAGCTCGTTTGAAACATCTGATAAACTTGAAAGCAACATCTTTTAACGAAGTTCAAGAATCACGTTGAAATGTCCTGGACTATAAATACAGCACACAGTATGAAACATACACAGTGCGTAACAACAAAGTTACAATAGATTTACATTGCCTCCTTAAACCTAACTTTCAGCACATGAGCAGCCTTCAAGTTAGTGCTAAGAAGAGCACTCAGGTGTTTAATGGCTGCTTTCTCATTAAAGAGCTTTAAAACCAAAAAAAAGGCATTTTTAACACTCACTGCAATCCTTCAGATTTCACCGTTTCAAAACAAACAAACAAAACGAGGTATTTCTTAAGAACACAGAGAAATATCTGAAGACACCTGTTTCGTTCTACTGCACTTCCTTCCTCCACACTCCACCTCCTCCAGACACAGACAAGATTTACACAAGCTTTACATTTACTCATATTTATTCAGAAGACTTCTGTCAGTAGAAATATTAAGTCCTCAACTGTAAAGAATTAGTTTCAGAGAGGAAACTAATTTGAAAGAAAACCTACAAGTTTAGTAAGGACAGGAAAAACACACTTTCTTAGTACTAAAATCTTACAGACGCTCTCGTTAATAAAAAAAAAAAAAAGGTTAAAAAAGCAAAGTAGCTACTCCTAGCCAAGGAAAAAGCAGAGTAAGAACAACTAAGTGTCAGACATTTAAGGGCTGTGGCTTTTAAAATCAGCGAGCCATTTATCCTACTTATTTCAGACAGCAAACTTCCACGGCTCTGCATCAAGTGGTACATATTCATAGCTGAAAGTGTTTTCCCCTTAACTTTTCTTATACTTCTCCTCCCAACTGACAAATCTTAATGAACCTTATGAGCACGTCTTGAATTGTGACAGTACTGTGTAAAAAAACACAAACCAAGGGCAGTTATCATGCTAAAACCTTAGCCTTCGGGTGAGCGTGGGCTCCTAAAACACATCACTTCCCAAGCACGTTAAATTACTCCCATTTTCACCTGAAAGAAACAACCCTGCTCGGCCTTTTCCATGCATTCACTCGGCACATTAAGCACTGCTAAAGCTATCGTCATCCGCCCCACCTGCAAGCATCCTCCCCCCGCAGAAATTACTCCACACGGCGGCGGGGACAAGCAGAACACTACAGCAAGGTCCCGCCGCGAAAGCCCTTCCAGGCCTTGCCAGGAAGGCGCCCAGAGGAACTTTTTCCAGCGCTTTCCAGGCAGCAGCTCCTCGGGCGGGACGTGCCGGCGGAGGAGCCGCAGGCGCCCGCGGGACAGCCCCCCGCCGGCCGGCCACCCCCGCCCGGGCAGGAGCCGCGTTTAGTCCCGGCGAGACCCCCAGCACCGACTCAAAGCCACGTCTGCCGGCCGCTCCCCCCCCCCCCCCCGGCCCGCCGCGGACCTTCCGGGGACGGCACCGGCCCGCCACCTACCCCCACCCCGGCTCCCTCCCCGCGGGGCCGGGCCCGGCCTGACCCAAGGCGAGGCGAGACCCACCCGCCGCATCCTCCCGCGCAGCAGCGGCGGCGGCGGCTGCCGCTGTCGGTGCCTCAGGCCGCCGCGGACCCCGACGCGCCACTTCAACCTCCGCTCCCTCCGAGACGGGAAGTCGCGCCCGCCGCCGCTTCCGCTTCCGGGTCCGTCCGCCCTCCCTCCCCCCCCCGCCCCGGGCTCTGTCCGCCCTTCCCCGCCGCGGCGGTAACTGCGCAGGCGCGGCCGCCGCCGCCGCCGCCGCCAGCATAGCCGGGACCCCCCCCCCCCTCCCGCGCGGCCGCAACTACCGCGCCCGGGGGAGGGGCACGGGCTGCGGCGTCAACGGGGTGCTCCTCCGCTTCCGCGTAAGTCTTCTCGGGGGGCGGCCGTTCCCCGCTTCCCCCCCGCCCCCGTTTCCCCGCCGAGTCCGCTCCGGGGAGGGGGCGGCCGGTGCGGAGCGGAAGGGTCCGTCCGTTCCACAACCCCCCCCCCCCCGCCCCCGGCGGTGTCCGTTCCCCCCCGCCCCGTGTCCATGGCAACGCCGTAGCGGTGTGGGGCGGGGAGCGGCCGGCCCGCGGCGGGTCTCCTCAGCCGCCGGGGGCGGCGGGCGGCGGGCAGTGCCGGCGGGGAGGGCGGCGGCGGCGGCGGGGCAGAGAAGGCTGCCGTCTGCGCGGCAGCGGGCGGCGTGCGCCGGCCTTGCCGGCCTCCCGCCTGGAGGGCCCGTGCCTCGCCGTGGGGGCCTCGCAGCCGGGGCTCGCCCGCAAGGAAGGGCGGTGGTACCCGCTTAGCGGGTAAGTCCGAGTTAGAAAAAGGAGGAAAAATCGGTAAAGCCTACTTGGAGATATCTTTTCCGAGGCGGGACAACGTGCTGGCGTTTTCTTTCTCTACAAATAGATGCTTTTTTTGTTCTTAGGGAAAAACGGACCCCGATGGCTTCCGCGCACGCTTCGCAGCCTTCAAAAAAAACGGTGGCCGCTCACGTGCCTTTTGCGGATCTGTGTTCTACTCTGGAGCGAATGCAGACGTGTAAACCTCGTCCGGAGAAAACCAAGTATTTCAGGGATTTTCTGGACTCCTGGAGAAAATTCCACGGTGCTCTTCATCAAAAGGAGAAGGACGTCACAGATTCTTTTTATCCAGCTATGCGACTTATTCTTCCGCAGTTGGAAAGAGAAAGGATGGCATATGGAATTAAAGAAACTATGCTTGCGAAGCTGTATATTGAACTGCTTAATTTACCAAAAGATGGAAAAGATGCTGCAAAGCTGTTAAACTATAGAACACCTGCTGGCTCACGTGGAGATACCGGCGATTTTGCAATGATCGCGTACTTTGTGTTAAAACCTAGGAGCCCGAAACAAGGCAGACTGACAATAGAACAAGTCAATGAACACTTGGATGCGATAGCTAATAATAATGCTGCTAAAAACAAGGGTCTGTTAAAGAAAAGTCTTCTTCAGTTAATTACCCAGAGCACAGCACTGGAACAGAAATGGCTCATCCGCATGATTATAAAGGATCTGAAGCTTGGTGTTAGTCAACAAACTATACTTTCCATTTTTCATCCTGATGCTCTTGAATTACACAACGTCACAACTGATTTGGAAAAAGTTTGCAGACAACTGCACGATCCCAATGTCTCACTTAGTGATGTTTCTATCACGTTGTTTTCTGCCTTTAAACCAATGCTTGCTGCTATTGCTGATGTCCAGCAAATCGAGAAACAAATGAATAACCAGATATTCTACATAGAAACTAAGCTGGATGGTGAGCGTATGCAGATGCACAAAGATGGAGATGTGTATAAATATTTTTCCCGAAATGGGTTTGACTATACTCAGCAGTTCGGCGCTTCCCCCCTTGATGGTTCGTTAACGCCATTTATTCATAATGTATTTAAGAGCAATATACAAAATTGCATTCTCGATGGTGAAATGATGGCTTACAATCCTGAGACGCAAACCTTTATGCAAAAAGGAAACAGATTCGACATAAAAAGAATGGTGGAGGACTCTGATCTGCAGACCTGCTTCTGTGTGTTCGATGTATTGATGGTTAATGATCAGAAGTTGGGGCACGAAGTACTAAGCAAAAGATACGAAATCTTAAGTAGCGTATTTACTGCGGTAACGGGCAGGATACATGTTGTACAGAAAAAAAGTGCCAGAACAAGAAAAGAAGTAATTGATGCTTTAAATGAAGCAATAGATAACAGGGAGGAAGGGATTATGGTGAAAGATCCCATGTCCACCTACAAGCCTGACAAACGTGGGGAAGGCTGGTTAAAAATCAAGCCAGAATATGTCAATGGACTGATGGATGAACTAGACCTTTTAATTGTTGGTGGTTACTGGGGGAAGGGCTCACGTGGTGGAATGATGTCTCATTTTCTGTGCGCTATTGCAGAGACGCCCCCTCCAAATGAAAAACCTACCGTTTTCCGCTCTTTTTGTCGTGTTGGCTCTGGCTATACTATGAAGGAATTGTATGATTTAGGTTTGAAACTGGCTAAACACTGGAAGCCCTACCATAGGAAGGACCCTCCCTCTACCATCTTGTGTGGAACTGAAAAACCTGAAATGTACATTGAACCTTGCAACTCTGTCATCGTTCAGATCAAGGCAGCTGAGATTGTTAACAGTGATGTGTACAAAACTGACTGTACTTTGAGATTCCCCCGAATTGAGAAGATAAGAGAGGACAAAGAATGGTACGAGTGCATGACTTCAGACATGTTAGAAGATCTCAGAAGCAAAGCAGAAGGGAAGCTGGCATCTAAGCACCTTCATATGGATGAGTATGATGAGCCACAAGAGAAAAAAAGGAAAACTGTATCAAAGGTGAAGAAGGTGATTGGAATAGCTGAGCAATTTAAAGCTCCTGATCTTTCTGGTGTAAACAAGGTTTCAAATGTGTTTGAAGATGTTGAGTTTTGTGTTATGACGGGAACGGGAAAGTACTCAAAATCTGAACTGGAAAGCAGAATAGCCGAATGGGGTGGCAGTGTGGTACAGAACCCGGGGCCAGAGACTTACTGTGTCATTGTAGGAGCTGAGAATGTCAGAGTGAAAAACATCATTGCTTCCAACAAATATGATGTGGTGAGGGCGGAGTGGCTCCTTCAGTGTTTTCAAACCCAAAAGCTGGTGCCTTGGCAACCGGCCTTTATGATTCACATGTCTCCTGACACAAAAGAACATTTTGCTTGTGAGTATGATTGTTATGGAGACAGCTACACAGCAGACACAGATGTTGCACAACTCAAGGAAGTGTTCTCAAGAATGAAAGACAGTAAGGTGATGCCTTTGGACATGATTGCAGAGTTAGAAGAGCATTATTCGTGGAACAGCTGTCAGCTCAGTATATTCAGAGGAAACACTATTTATGTGGACTGTTATGCTGTTGTTAATGAGCCCAGAACCAAAATCCGTGGAACAACACTATCAGTTAGGGCTTTGGAGCTCCGTTTTTATGGTGCAAGAGTAGTCTGTCACCTTGAAGAGGGTGTCTCCCATGTTGTTATAGGAGAAGATCATTCCCGGGTAAAAGAGATGAAAGCACTCAGAAGAACATTTGGGAAAAAATTTAAAATTGTATCTGAGCTGTGGGTAACACAGTCAGTGGAGGGAGGAGTCCCGAAGAATGAAAATCAGTACTTAATTTAAAATAGTTTTTAAGCTTGGAGCAAAAGCATTCTTGTTGGCATGATTGGACTTGGATATTATGGACTTGGATATTATGAGGTTGCCTTACATTTTTTGTGTGTTTTCATGTCTATTTAAAGCTGGCTCTGGCTAAAGGATAACACTGTGTTGTTGAAATCAGAGGAAGGCTTTTAATTATACTGTTGCGGAAGCAAGAGGATGCTAAGCTCTTGGAGGAGAAAAAAAAAATACCACAGGATAAATAATGTAAGCCTTTTACTTCACAAACAGGTCTCAGGAGAGATCTAATATTTTATATAAGAGAATTCCTAGCTTTTAATAGTGCTTGCCTCCATTGTTCAAAATGGAGACAATAATTTACTGTTTTATGGAGATTCTCATATTTAAAATACTGCTTATTTATGGATTTACAATCACATTCATGTTTTTGTGGAATTGTTTTGTGTATATTCCATATGCTATAGAATTCAGTAACTTATAAACCTTGTCTGTACTATTTTAATTTTGTTTGCATTGTTTTTAGCATTACGCCCCACACAGCCTCAGTAGCACTTTGGTTTTAGGACATTGCATTGATCTCATGTTTCTTTGTGTAAATAACGGTTGTAAAATAGAACCTAAACTTCTGATTGAGGTGCTGATGAATTAGTAGTGACCTATATATCTGTAAAATACAAAGCAATTACTTAAAAACTGTAATGACCTCCTGTGCTCATTACAGTTGCAGTTAAACTGTGAAGTGTGACAGCGCAAGGCTTTTACACTTAATTATCAGTTTATCTTTCAAAAAGTGTTTCATAAGCTATTTAAGTAATGTAGGATTAATTTCCAAATATCCAGTTCAATGTATATTTTTTTCAATTACTAAATAAAATCTATTTTTAAAGTCTGTCTGGTATTTGGTTTTTTTTTTTTTAGTGAGAGGTAACTCTTTTGAAAAGCACAAAACTTAGTTTCCGATTTTATTCTGTTAGATAATTTATGCATTAACTTTGAGGAGAGAAAGGTTGAGGCCTCAGTTCTTGTTACGTCAATACTGGTATCAAACAGAACTGCTGTTGGGCTGATCACACAGAACCCGTTTTTGGCTGACTTGTTTCTTCAGTGCTTTTTGTGGTTGTGTTCATATAAAAAATTACTGTAAAAAGAATTGGGAAATGTTATATGAAAGGCTAATTGGAAGGAAGTTTATTCTTACCTCTTATAGTTGGTGTAAACATTAGGAGCTCCCTTATTTGAAATATACTAAATAGGTAAAATGTAATAACTACTTTTCTTAAGCTACCATATAAATTGCTAAAAAGCAGAATATTTTTTGTATACATAAAATTGTATATACTGAAAGACAGTGCATCATTTTTCCTCTAATAATTCAAGTAGAAAATTGGTATATGTGAAATACAACACTTCAGTTTTAACTTAATGGGCTGCTTCTGTGTAACGTCATATATTCTGACTTACAAATAGAAAATGAGAAGGGAGTTTGTCTTCATACCCACACAGATTTCTCTTAAAAGGGTTTTAGTAAAATATGTATTTTAGGATCCTGGTTAGGAAAGTTAAGAGAAACAAAGGCAAATACGAATTACAGCTGACTCTTGAGACATTATCAAATACGTCACTTTGAGATCTAAACATTATTTACAGAGATGTATTTTAAAAGTATTGATTCCATGTCTTTTTGTTCTCTTAAAGCTATGCAAGGCTGGGGAATCTAGAACTAGTAACTTATCAACAAAATTGTTATTCTTTTCCCTGACTCCTCAGCACAGTGTAGCGAAGGCTTATTTTTATATGTATTTAAACTGAAGGCTTACTTTTTCACAAATTAAAAAAAAACAACCTTGCACATGCAGTATGCTGGTTTAGCTTGTATTTTGCCTCAGTTCCAGTTAGAACTAGAAATTAAATGTTAATCATGCATATTTGTATGTGGCATGATAATTAGCGTACTGGATAATGTCAAGCAATTTAGATGGCATGTATTTATTCTTTTGGTTACTGTTTTGCAAATTTACATTTACTTTAAAATGTTGAATAAGAAATGCTGTCCTTTGTATGTCAGTGTAAAAAGAGAATCTTGCTACTACACTGTAAAAATACAGGCATTGCAGGTCAGGTTTTCTTTTGAGATGTTTCTTTTACATGGCGACTTAGGTGGATGGACTGCATGGATCTGTGCATGAAACTGGACCCAGCTGTTATTAAAGTTATGTATCTAGAATACAAGCCAGGGGACAGGAGAATCCATGGATCCTCTAAGCAAAGGCATTGCGATGGGAGAGTAGTAGTGGCAGGAAAATAAATAAGAGAAGTAAGGAAGAAGTTTGTGAATCTGCTTAGTTTTAAGGAAATTCTGATTTGTACTGAAGAAGCAAATGAAGGCTGGAAATTATTCAGAAAGTAAGAATATGTTGTCCAGACACAAAAGTCAAGTTAATTCAGGAGGTATGCGGAGAATTTCAGGTGTGATTTCTAAGAATGAATATAAGACAAGATTTGTAGGTAGCAGTAAGAGCTGCTATGGATCAACAGTGTCTGTGTTGGTCTAATAAAAAAAAGTTTTGACATATAAAACTAGCCTTTATTATCAGGTAATCATCATTCATTAAAAGTAGTGTTCAAGAAGGAGGAAAAGGTGGAATCAAAATGCTGAAACATTAACCTGATGTTTGAACTTCCAGAGGACCTCCTCTGATTACAAAACATCAGCCTATTGTATTTTTTACTGCAATAAATACTCCCGTTTTCTTAATTACATTTAGATCTTTGAAAATAGGGGTTTTGTAGGTGAAGATTTCTTAGCTTATTTATGTTTTGTGCAAAGCTGATTTTTATTTTTTTTTAAATAGGCACTTGGCTTGAGAGCAAGACTTCCAATTGTAGTATAAAGTTTCAAGTTTATTTTAAGATGATATTCCTGAAGAAGTGGAGAAAGAAAGAAGAGAAAGAGGGACTGTAGACCTTGCAGTTTGTGGGAATTAGAGCAGAGTTTACTATTGTTCCTATTCACTGGCTTTTAACTGGCACTTTTCAATAAAGCTGCCAGTGTTGGAGAAAGAAGAGTGCAACTTTCAGGACCTGCTGTAGCAGAACATCTGGTAGGTGCCCGTCCTGTTTGCAGCTGTATGTTGGTGAATGATGGTGTGATTTCTTTGCTCTGCACAGGCAATAAACTCCACAATCCCTGGGAGAAGGTTCCACTGTTCACTTTTATTAAACAATTTAATAAAACAGGTTCACATCTAACTTTTTTCTGCTTTGAAAGGCATATGCTCAAACTGATGTAGTGCAATTTTGGAATTAAAAGCCTGTGGGCACCTTGCACAGAGTATGAGAACTCTTGCCAGGGAGCAATATTTTTTTTATTTCTTCATATGATTTCTCTGACTTGTCAGTGGAAACATAGTGTGTGTTGACCATACAGAGCTGGTGAAATCTCAGATGTTCTCATACCTTAGAATACACACCTTGGTTTCACATTTAATGATGTAAAATGAAAGACTGGGGCTTGCTAATATTGTAAACTTTTATGCCAGCCAAAAGCCTAAGTAGCTGACATTTAGAAGGCATTGGAATATGGTACTGGCAAGGGCTATTTATTCCTAGGATAACTTACTGAATTCTTCTAATTCCACTTGGAATGTGCCTGCCTTGTTAAGCAAACCACTAGTATATGAATAAGCTGAAACCTAAACATACGAAGAAAAACTATTCACTGGGGTGGGGAGGGGTAGGGTTGCTTTCTAGAACATGAGTTGTTCGTGCACCAACGGGAGAGCGAGAAACCCTTGACTAGTCGTTAGGTGTTTGCACATAAGCACAACTTTAATCAGCCCCCATGCTTTATTTCACATTTCTTCTGCTTGTGCTTGTACGCTGAAAATAATTAACTGACATTTTTGGTATTTTAAGGGGCTTAAAAGGATCTTACTTTTGCATCTGCAGATAGGATTTAAAATAACAGTCTTGCGAAATATCATAGTATTAACTGTTTAATTATCCTTTGAAGACCTGAAAGCTGATAATACTGAAGGTAACTGTGCACATACAATAGATTGCAACCTGTTGACTGTGTTGAAGATGTATTATCCTAGCAATTTTACATTTAAAGTGTTGTAAGTAGTAGCACTGGGGAAGCTCTACTCCATGGATGAAAGAAGCTTCCCTCTCTTTTTACTACAACTTAGCTGTAGTATTATGGTAGCTTTGGGTCTCTTTATGTGACTCTGTTGTAAGTGTAGTGAATATCAGAACCAAATTCCTCCATTTCCCTCCTACTTTTAGGAAGATAAATTGCTGGAGAAAGAAATGCAAGAAGCTTCAGTGAGTCAACATGAAACACTACCTATTTTCATATACACTGGTCTTTCTTTATACATACTGTATGAAATGGTCACGAACTAGTTAAATGAATATTTTAGATAGGAGGCCATAAATAATGTTTTGCATAAAATATGATGAAAAGTCATTATTTAAACAGCTAATGAAAACCATCCCCTCTCAGTTAATCAATTTTTTTTTTTTTTTGAAGAACAAGGATGATCCACATATTTAACCTGTCTAGCTAAATTATATTGTCAATTTATTTTGATATTTGGCATACACCAACAATGATAACTTCCAAGGGAAACTATTTCAACCACACACGTGAGCAGGATTTCTAGTGTGCAGGAGCTTCACTGATGGGAAGGAGCTCTCAGAGCCCTCGGTGCCCCTGCCTCCTCCTGGGGCATGAGTGCCTGTGCTCAAGGCCAGCTCTCTGTGGTGTAGCTGTATCACCTTGCTTGGACAGTTGTGAAAATTGCTGTGTGCAAAAAGAGTTGTGACAAGCCTTGCTAAGGACCTCCTTCGATCAGCTTGGAAGCCGCGGTTAAGTTCAGGCCCCTGGTCTTAGTCCCTGATATTCATCTGATATTTAGTTTGGATGTGAACTTCTTTCCAGGACTGAATTAAAAAATCGTGGAAATCTTATAAATTTTTACCATAGTACATCTGTTTGGTGAAACACTTAAAAACTGTGTGGTCCCTGTTGCTCAATATCCAGTTACTCTTCCCTGAAATAATACATCTGTATGTTTTGAAAGAGTCTGCATGAATATCTTTGAAAAACAGAAGGTCCATTTATTCAGGTGAAATCAGCCAAAGTCTCTGTCACCTATGGTAAATGACAGGTAAGGTGTATTATTCTGTTTATGGCACCTCAATATAATGATCTGGTGAGAGATTTTAAAAAGCTCTTTAGTTTGCTAGTGGGGTTGACACACTGTTTTTTATAATATTCAGTTTCAATCTTTCTGTTAAAAAAAAAAAAAGGTCATTTTATCTTTCCAATCCATATGTAATTTCAGTCTGAATTCTTTCAAAAGAGGGACTTTAAGTTCTAAGTTACAAAATTTCTTGAAAAAGAGAAAAAAATGTTCATTTGAAGGTGACTAGGGAAATGCCTTTTAACATAGTTCAACTGAGCATAAAGCATCTCCAGCTGGTAACAGCTGTTGTACCACAGAACAGTAGATGGGCCTATAAAATTTGACTGTACTGCTTTTTGCTCTAAGGGGATTGGAATGAGAGAACAGTCTGTAAGTTTGAATTATTATACAAGCCTAACACTGAAGGTGGAGCTTATAGGTATAATTAAAATGTTTCTCTGTGTTATTTTCTAGAAGTAAGGAATTAAAAGGCATCCATCTTGAAATTGTTTTCTTTTAGATAAAATATATTTAGCATTTTATTGGGATGTTTTCAATAGATACAGCTTTTCCTTTCTTTGTAATTTTGGGGAAGGTTATTTTGAAAGAACATATAAGGGATATAAGTTCAAACTGCAAGCATTAATGTTCTTCATTTTTTCTTACAAAGAATGTAGAAAGATGTAGGGTCCTTAAGCATGTGATTGTATTTGAAAACTGACATAACAAGAATGTTTCAATACGTATATTTGTCACTATGCTAGTGACAAAATATATTTAAATTCATTCTTCTGTTAATGCTGCGGGTAGAGGAACTATGTATGAAACCATAGTTCAGTTTTCTCCTGTGTCGTGTATCATGCACAAAGTAAAATACAGTTTTCAGGACTGAAGTTGCCATAAATAAGATACCAGGGAAAAAAGAAGGATTTTTACACACAAAATGAGTGTGTATGGTGTGAGGGGTTGTGTATTCCACACTCTTGTCCTCAATCTTTCCCAGAATACAACAAATTTACATAGTCTGGTTCCATGTAGAGTTGTACTAGTCAGTTAGAAAAGGTTAACTATGATATTACTATCACTTTATAAAAAGTTCAGATTAGCCTTTTGAGACAAATTCAGGTAGATGGGGTTTCTTTTGATAGAAGCACTTGTGGTTCTGATTTCATTTTTTTTAATTTGTCTAGCATTATGTGGCTTGTTGTAGTATAAGACTAGCTTGGTGGACAAGGAGAGCGCGCTAGATGTTGTTTTTCTCAACTTTAGGAAGGCTTTTGACACTGTATTCTGTAATATTCTCACAGACAGCTGATGAAGTGTGGGCTAGATAAATGGACAGGGAGGTGGACTGAGAACTGGTTGAACTGCCAGGCTCGAAGAGTTGTCATCAATGGCCCAGGTACAAGGCAAGAGGCAATGGGCACAAAATGAAATGGGAAATTTTGTTTAAAACTAGGAAAACACTTTCTGACTGTGAGGGTGGTCAAACACAGGAACAGGTTGCCCAGAGAGGTTGTGGAGTCTCCATCCTTGGCAACATTCAAAACCCAGCTGGATACAGTCCTGAGCAACCGGCTCTGCCTGTCCTTCAGGAGCAGAGTTGGACTAGAGGTCTCCCGAGGTGCCATGCAGCCTTGACTGTTCTGTGATTCTGTGAGTCAGGTATGAACTGAAGTTCCCAGTCTAATTTCTGGTGTCTTGTGAATGGGCAAATTGTCAAATGGTGGCATATTATACATTGCAAATTTAATGGATTTTTTTTTTTCATTTGCAGTACAAGAGGTATTAGTATAGCTAGTACTCTCATCTGTCTGATTCTGACAGCTACACATTAAGCTGAAGGCAAACCACAGGATTTATATAATACTGTACTATAAAATCAATAATAAACTAATGAGTCCATAGGCAAAAAAAAAAAAAACCAAACCAAACAACCCCCTCCAAACAAAAACCCCAAACCAAAAAACCCAAAGAAACAAAGCATAAAACAAATTGAGTTATACTGAACATGAACACCAAGGTTGTTCAAAGTCTCATGATCAGTGGAAAGAACTCTATAAGCGCTGTGTATAAATGTTTAAGTAATAGCCATATCTGAAAGAACAGAAGAGCTTGCTTTCAGTTTGAGGTGATATATAGCTGTATCAGTTTTGAAAGTGGAAACAGGTTCCAGTAACTTAAATCACTTTTGTCCGATTGCCCAGCCTTGATCCAGGGGTGCTTAAGTAACAGCTTCTTTCTCGTGATGGTAAGCTTTACAAATATAAACACTACTCCAAACCACAGTTCGAGTCCCTGGGGGCAAGCAGGGATCAAAGGGAGAGGTAGGATTTCTCTGTGTTCTTGCACATGGCAGCGTCCTCCCGCAGCCGACGTGCTCCAGCCCACCCTGCCTCAGCCGGCTTTGCTACAGCAGCAACACGAGGCAACGTGGTCTTTCAAATCCATGTTTTCAGCCTCTGCATCTTGCACCTGCAGTTAATGAACTAACGGTCTGGTCAAAGGCAGGTGGGTAAATGGGTCATGCGTTCATGTCTGCGCATAGATACGCATGCTCAAGTAAAAGACAGCAATAGATGTGTAAGACAGCTAGTCTCAGTTTAGTTTTTGTGGTTGCTTTTTTCCTCCTTGTTCTCCCATGGCTTCTCCCCAGCCTTAGCGTCTTTGATTAGTGTATTACACATTTTAAATACCAGACCTGTGTGCTGTGAAAGCAGAATGATTTTATTCATCTAGTTTAAAGCTAGTTTGCGTATCTCTGTGTTGTGCTTCAGTCTATCCTATAAACATGCTCGTATATGATTATACCAGACATAGTTAAATATGTCTTGGATTATTTTTTATTTTATTTTATTTAAAATCTCTGAGTGCTATTGGAGTAATAACAAGTTAAAGATTATTCAAGGCAAAAATAAATATGAAGATGACAGGTGTCACACTGTTCAGGTCTCTGAACATGGTTGTATGAACAAAAGAAAAATAAACAGGATAGCCAGCTTTGTTGACTCCATCTACCTGTAACTGAAACACAGCAGGTGCTGCGAGCGGATTGCCTGACATGGTGCTGTAACAGCAACCAGGGCAGAGCAGTGGGATCAC
The DNA here is from genome assembly GCF_026419915.1 of Harpia harpyja. Lineage (NCBI taxonomy): Eukaryota > Metazoa > Chordata > Aves > Accipitriformes > Accipitridae > Harpia > Harpia harpyja. Next base: position 275,824 of record NC_068943.1, read on the forward strand.
AAGCATTAATGACATTGACAAAGTCAATAAATAAAAGACAGTTAAGAGAAAGAAAACCACAATTTTACTCCTGTTTTTTTTCTCTGACTTATGTGGTAACTCTTGAAGCGTTTTTTTCTATATTGATATATCTAAATTCTTATGCTTGATGAAGAGCTTTTTAAAGACATGAACTGCTATATATAGATCTCATACAGATTCCTGGCAGACACACACTAAATGGCATCTGAGGTGCAGTACAGGTAATATTTAAAAATTTAACACTGAAATATTTGACATTTTTTTAGTGACTGGGGGATATAAAGGGACATCTTACCACTAGGAAGAGACCTGGGTCTTAATAAATAATGGGACAGGAAGAATATTCTGCTGTTTTGGATAACCTGCCTTCCTGACCTGTATTTTTGGCAGACACAGCCAATTCAACCTTTCCAAAATCATGCTTACATTATCTCTCATAGTGCTTTATCTTTTAGTGTAAAATGCACTTAGAATGACATGGTATTTGTCTGTACATGCATGAATGCACATGCTTTGCGGTGGGTCTGCTTTGTTTATGAATTCTGGTCTGACTTACTCAATTCTGTGGTTATATTGGGGTGCTGAACCCTTGACCCATGTTTTGGCCGCTGCCCAGGGATGGACTGTGGCTCGGTCATGGCCCTGCTCTGGATTTCTGCTGCTGCATGCTTGTCTGTCCAGCATGTGAGAGAGCTCCAGGGATTGCATGGAGGGGAGGGGGATTTTTAAATTAGAGTATCCAAAACCTGCTAGAGTATGTATAAATGTGCACACACATATATAGTGTGTATATATATGTGTGTGTGTGTATATACTGAGAAAGAAACAGATATATTTATGTCATGATTTATGATGGCTCTCTTGTGCCCTCACCTCTTTTTCTTCCTTTGCCTTTACCAACGCAGAGGAATATTTTTAGAGATCCCAGAAGTGGATGGGAAGGCAGGACGACAAGAATCTCTGATGGTGTCATAGGATTGGTACCTACAGACTGCCCCAGGCTAACCAAATTTGCCGCTACAGTGTGGATGTGCCTTACACATGAACCTCTTCCCCCTGTCCAGAAAAAGGACCATGGAAGTTTTAGTTCGGCAGAAATAAAAAGTTCCCAGGGCTAGGCGCGGACGGTATGGCCATTTCTTGCGTCCTGCTGCCTACGCTAAACAGAAGGAGTGGTTCCCAGTTACAGCTCTTTAATCTGTAATATCAGCCACCAGCTATTTCTCATTCATACAGTAAACATTCTCATTTCTTAAAACAGCCCTGGCCAGGCCCTTCTAGCTGGTGCTTCATCACTCTTTTGGAAAATGCTATTTGGTCCAGGCCGAACAGTTAGCATTATGGACAACAGCATGGTAGTGGCAGGCCTGTGCCATGGTTGTGTCTAGCCAGGATGAAGAATTGAGCCTGGGCTAAGCGTCTGATGTGGAGAAGAGCCTTGGAACCATGGAAAATCCATGCTAAGCCCTGAGTTATGTGCAGGAGCGGAGAGGAAATGCAGAGAGGTGGCTTGGTTTCGTGGTCCCTGAGCACAGGCAGAGCTCTGCTGTGAGAATTTGAGCTCATGGGAAGACTGATGAGAGTTCGCTGTGGGCCGTGCAATTATAGGTAATGTCAAAACAGAATGAGTGCCCAGAAGCCAAGAAAAAAGACCACCGCTGCCTCTTATGCAGGCTGAGGAGAGATGAAGAATGCTATGTTGATGCAACCAAAGTGGTCGGTGTCAATGTCCAGCAACAGCAGTGGCAGGACTTCGCTGCTGTTCAATAAGCCTTCACCCACAGTTGTCTGCCCTTTGACTGAATTCCAGAATTCCCGTAGGGAATTTTAATATTAATTTATTATCTCACAAAGGTTTTAGCAATCAGACAATGCACAAATCACAAATTACCTTTTACAATTATATTAAAAGCTAACAAGAATTAAAATAAAGATTAAAATCATTTAGCAGCATTCATACAGTAACAGTTCCCCAAAGATCAGCATAAGCAATGAAACACTGGCAGGAACCAAATAGTTAGGCAGGTGGCCAGCATAGATAACTTGGCTCATCAGTATTCAAGCAGAAATGGTCTTTGCATTGTCAGCCTAACCTTCTGCCTCCCCCCCGCTTTTTTATCCTCTACTTACTTCTTTTAGGTGGGAGACAGGCTGTTTCAATTAGTATATTTGGCAGGATGACTTGGAAGTTAGTTAAATGCAGAAAAGGAGTTCACTCACTGGCATTAAGCAGTATGCACTGAAAATAGTGTGCAATAATTTCTGTGTACAAGGATAACAGGCTAGATTGTCTGTGTTACATCCAAGAATGTACTGTGAGCAGTTTCAAGACCATCTCAAGGAAGAAATAATTTCTGCCAATATATCCTTCTAACTTAAATGTTGACCCATCAACATTATATGTATCTAGCTTCAAATGGTGATCAGGCTGCTTAGCAGAACTGCTTAAGTTTGCTAAACAGCCTCTGGAGAGCTGCAGAGAGAAAACAGGTCCACTTGTTTCCAGTTACTTGTACAAAAAATTTAAGCACTTCCATGGTATCATGCAGTTTGCTGACGTAGGTGTCCAGCCTGTTCACTGCAGCTGTAAACTTAGCGGTCTATGAACACTTTCTAAGATAAAGTGAGTCCTCTTCCCAGGACTGCTTCCTAGTAAAATAGTCAACATATACTCATACCCCAGGAAGCCAGAAGCAGAAACCCTGTCTTGATCTGTCCCAAAGAAGTTCATCAAAGTGAAATCTGATTCCCTTTGGCTCTTTGCATCTCTTGCCCCATGATTTATATAATCCTGCATGGATTTGGGAGAACAGTTAATAGAGCTTTCACCCTTCTATATATTTCACCTACTTTATTTACAGCCTGTTATTTGAGTGTTCCCCAGGAATGGGAGTGCCATGATAGTGTTGTATTGTACTGAAGCCAAAACATGCTACTGCCTGGGTACGTACTCTCACAAATGGACTGTTATACCAAAAGGGGCCTCTAGAAACCACACAAACCAAGTGGAACACTATTAAGGGCAAAGAAAAAATCTCATTAACCAGAAGAAATTTACTACTACTCCCCCCCCCCCCCCCCAAATTTATATATCTAGGGCAAGACTGGCACAAAGCTTGGATTCTCCCTAAAGTTGGGTGAACATAAACTATTCTTTGAAAAGGACTGGTTAAAGTCCATATTTTAGAATGGCTTTATAGCCTGGATTCATGGCTGAAGTACTTGCCATGGGAAGTTTCAGTCCCTGCTTTCAAAGCTGTTTATTTGTTTTACATCATAGAGTCTTTATATAAAAGGAGAATCATGATAGGAACTGAGACAGTAATCCAGATAAATGCCCTAGCCACTGGTCCACAGAATCTAGTGAGAGGTCTGGGGCTGATGCAAGGAAGACTGTATTTCCAGCAAAGTTCTCAGGTAGAGGAGAGAGACTTCACACATCACAGCTCTTCTGCTGGTTGAAGACATATATAAGTTTCCCAACTGTCAGCTCAGAGTTTCAGTTTGGGACAATAGCTTACCTGTCAGCTACCATATTGCTTCTGACTGATCAGGAGATGTTAAAAGATACAGTGGTCCAGTCTGAAAAGGGGACATATACAGTGTTGGGGAATTTTTATGTTACCCCTTGAGGCAAGTGAAACACATGTTTGTGCTTAAATATAAAAGAAAAAATTAATGAACAATGCATTGGGCAGAGTCCTACCACAATACGTGGACAGATGTGGAGTCTGCAAAGATGTGTCACAAGCAGATTCCTTACATACTCTCACATCAGCACCAATTCTGAGTGGTTGCATGGAGCACTTCAGCTCGGCAGTGGGTCCATCCCCCAGCCCAGCTTTGCTGCCCAAAAGTGGCCCCTGAGCTTGGGCCCCTGAGTGCTTCCATTCCAGGATGGTCTACAAGACAATGCTGAGGCTGTTTCTTATCTCATCACCCAGGGAAACTTCACTTACTTGCAAGGAGTCCTTCTGTCTCTGGCATTCCTGCTTCCAGCCAGTTTAACCCCTTCTTGCAGCTGGGCCTTCTGGCCCTCCATTCCAGATCACTCCTCAGTCACAAATTACCACTGCTCAGCAGTTACAATTAGAATTTCCCCTTCAACAGTCAGATTTCGAAGGCTGGACAATGCAATGGATAGTACAGATCATTTAACACCTTTCCTCTTAGAAACTATACCTCAAAAGTCTCTCCCCATTCAAGCTCTGCAACCAATTGCTTTTAGCCTGTTTTGGTGGCATCCACAGAAACTTAGCATGGCTGAGTCATTACCTGTTTGATGTAACCAACTGATGTAACTGTTAGGATCACTTTGGACACCTTTAGCTATTTGCAAAGAGACTATGACAGCATAATATATACAGCTTTAAAGTATATAGCAACTATTCATTGCTTGGCACATACAGAAGATAGCTACCTAATAAAGAACTAGGCTAAACATTAGCGTGCTCAGTCTTTACCCCTTCCCATATGACACTCGGAGACTCCTTGCTAGCCAGGCAGGAGTCAGTAATGAGGTCGGCTCAGGAGGATCCCGTGTCAGGTAAAGTCACACAGGTTGGCCTCTGCTGCTCTCTGGATCTCAGCTCTTCTTGAGTTGTTCACTTCCACCTCCCTCTTCTTCCTTAAGGGTTTTTCCTTTTCCACGCTGGCATTTTTACCTCCTGAATCCTTAAGCTGCTAACTGTCCCAGTTTCAATAATCCTACCTCCGCTGGCAATTTTACCTTTCTTATCTTGCACAGCTCCACTCTACAGATGTTGTCACAGCTCTTTCTCACAACTTAGCCATTTCCTCAGAAGTCTGAGCCAGGTTTCCCTACCAGAGCTAAGCCTTGGGTTTTTGAAACACAGACAGCAGAAATCCTACAAGAAGGCAGGAAAAGTTGTAAGAACGAGATAAAAAGGGGCTACATTCATAAAACATATATATATTTAATGGAACTTGAAAAACAACCACTTTTTTTGGAATAAATTCAGAGAAAATCTACATGCATTGAGTGCTGTGTGTGATAGCATATGTCCATACATTTCATGTGGTTTGCTCAAATTTTTATGGTTTTAATATTTTGTACCTTCTATGAAAACTGGTTTGCTGCTAGATAACTGTATAAGTGAGATTTGATAAATGATCATATATTAACATTGTGGTTGAAACAATAGACAAAGGGTAGCCGGGGAGATAATTACAAAAGTGTAGTCAGGTGATTAACTAGTAATTAATTATTCATAAGTTTTGCAGTTCTTTGCTCTTATGACTAGATGTTCCTGTACGCTAGATGAGAACAATGTTGAAACTGACCACATGTGATTGAAACTGCGTTAAGCTTCAAGATCAAAGAACAAGGACAAGAACAAAGACTTCAAGGACAGCCAGCAAGAGCTTCAAATGGGTCGGAGGTCGTAAAAGCAGCCCTTTGACTCAAATAGATCCTTCATTGAGCATGATTGGATGTAGGCAGTACTATGATAATCAGTTACAATAATTTTTATGTATATGTATACTAATCTGATTAATATGTAATTGTTACTCCATACAACCTGTTTGTGCTGAAGCTGTGGCATGCACGCTAGGTGGAATTATCCCCCGTGCATCCAAAGCTGCAATAAAGAATGCCTGCTTTCTAAAACTCCAAAATGAGTCTTAGAGAGTTTCTTCGACCAGCTTTTCGGTATCATGTGTAGCAAAATCAGTCTTCCAGGGACTTGTTTCTTTCTTTTCTTCACTCACTAGGAGAATTTTATGTTAACCATAAAGTGAGAAATCAGAGGCAAATTGAAGGGAGCTGCAACTTGGTAAGAGTCAGACCCCTTCATACAGAAAGCAGATGATATACTTGTTCCCTCTGCCTTCCTTCACATTTTTAATCAAGTTGCCTGAAAAGAATGAGCATTGAGCAATCAAAGTGTGAATGCCTGTGTCTGTTCATATCTAATAACTTCTGAACCAACCAGCCAGTTCTAACCAAATTTCACAAAGGAATAGTGATATCCCTCTCTCTGCCCATTCCTCTGCCCAAGATCCAATACGGTAGGTGCCTGAGTAGAAGAGAAGGCATTAATGGCCTCTATGAGAGAAAGGGTTTGTTAACTCATCCTGGAAAGAAGAAATTATAAAAATATTTCAGATGCCAGAAGAACTCACCCCAGTTTTCTCATCTTCTCATGAAGTCAGTCTACCCAAGGCGCAGCAATATGGGAACAAGTTTCTTTAGTTGTGACACTGCCTCCCCAGCTCCAGTCTGCTGCTTAGTGCTCATGTAAAGAGGGAACTACAAATGCCCAGCCACAGGAAAATCTCATACTTCATTAGGCATCAAAGTATCTAATCAGTAATCCACAAAACTCTTTGAAACCACTCTCATCTGGTTCTGTTGCTTAGAGAACTACATGTGTTCAGCATTGCTGCAGTGCTTGATGTTTCCTGATGCGCATCACTCTTGCAAATGCTATAATTTTTATTTGCTTTTTTATGCAGACTCTCAGAACCTAACAGACTCCTACTATGCTACGGTCTGCTGTAACCTGGTGCTGTTTGTCATTTTTATTTAGTAAGAAAGGTACTAAAAATGCAACACTATCACGTCCTTTTTATGAATATTCAGTGAATCCAAATCCTGTGGAAATAAAAGGAGAGTACTCAGAAGGCAATTTCTACCTGGACAGAAAGAGCCAAAGATGAGGAAAACAGACCGATAGACTGAAAACTGTTCCACAGATTGTTCCTTTTAGTTCCATAAACCAAATAATTGCCAAGCCTACAGCACAGGAAGGGCGGTTTGATCATCAACAGACATCCCCATCAAAATCATGAGATTCAATTATGGTTTGGTTTCGGTGGTATTTCAGTCCTTCACAGGAGTTACTGGGTAGTGTGCAAGATGAAGGGATGCTGCACTGTCCAACCCTACAGGAGAACTGCTCATTGTATATTTTTGTTGGTGATGCTGTTTCAGAGTATTAATTTTTCTCAGGACAACGCAGTTTCTTCCTTAGAAACTTCAGGGCTTGGGTTCAGCCCAAGCCTTTGGCATTGCTGTTCTTTTCCTGAAATGGTCACAATAATATATCACTGAAAAGCATTTTATTTTTTTTAGAAATTGTTCTTCAGGATCCAAAACTAAGATAAGAGCAGGTATGATGATATCATTCCTTCTTTACCTTGTTCCTACATGATTTGATAATGTCACGGTGTCATATTTTCAGTTTTAATAGTATATCTGTTTTCTCCGTGGTTCACAGTGTAATGTTATCTACACTAATAATGGAAACTTTCATTTAAGGAATAGTTAAAAGAGCTATAGGTCACAGATTTAAGAATTTAAAAAGTAAAAATAAAAATGTGTATTTCTGTGGATAGAGGGGTGTTCCAAAAACTCTTCTCCTGATTAAAAAATGCCACCTTTACTGTGAAAAACTTAGTGATGTGATCCAAAGGATAAACTAAAATTCATGGATGGTGTTGGAAACAGATGTAGTAGCTAATACAGAAATTAATTGTCCCAGGAAAAGCAAACTCAAGAGGGAAAGAAACACTCTTGTGCTGTGAATGATTTAGACATTAATGAGTCCACGTTCATCAACAGTGATGATTGTTAGCACTTAAGACAGCATAAAACATCAATGTCTCCTTTTAAAGGCACTCACAAAGCAGACAAATTCTACAGCAATCAGAGTTGAATGGAAGTACTTAAGAATGAATAACAATCAAATCGAGCAATGACTTTGGGGTTTTTTTTTGGCTGGCTGTTCTTGTGCTCTGTAACCCAGTATCACTGACAGCAGCCAGCTCTTAATGCAGACAAAAGATTCCTTACGAATACTGAGTTGACATTTAAAGTCTTCTGATAAATCAAATTAGGGAATACATTTGTACATGAAAATTCAGCTGACATATAACAGCACAAGGTCTGCCAGAGCAACACAACTTTAACTTCCTGAGCACAAAAATAAAGCAAAGCTACTACTCTTTATGTTTTTGAAATTATAATGATTACCTAGCATGTGGAAACATTAAATGAAGTATTGAATACACAGTTCTCGAGTTATCAGTCAGCGTTCCCAAGTGCAGCGGTGAACAAGACCAGGATATGAACTACAGCACTATAGGAGTGAAACATTTAATCAGAAAATCCATATTTGAAAGACACCCGTCAGCTTGTACAGGCTAGCCTTTAACTCCTAATTTGTAGTAGTTCTAATGGTGTGAGAATTTGCACCTTATATCATTCATGTTTTCTAAGTCCTTTGACATATGACCACATTGTTATCCTCATTTTGTTAAAGTTGCAAAATGGGGTTTAGCTATTACAAGCTCACCTTAGGTAGCATTTAGGGACTTCTAACTAGCACCACAATCCTGGAAGACCTGTTTAATTGCTACCAAACGCTGCTAAAGCTTTCTAAGTTCCTTGGTACCTTATCTTAAAAAGCATTTTGTCTCCTGCTACTGAATATGGAGAGCAGCATCTCAGTTTTCACAGCATTGAGCATTGTTGGTAATGAAGGCTCATGATAATCCACAACTACTCCATCCATCTATCTCTCCACAAGGACTCAGCCCAGTTAGCACTTCACAGTGAGCCTACTGGTGTGGGTCCAGCCTGACATGCAATGAAATTCACTGTTTCTTTAAAGGGATGCTGGCTGGTGTGATAACAAACGTTATCATGAAGGTTGTGGGTGACCTCTGTTGAATATCCTGTGGCTGAGAGGCTACAGGCTCACTTGTCCCAGCTCGCCAGAGGAAACCCTGGTGAGCAGGTTGGAGGCCATGGGCTACTGTGAGCATTCCTCACCTTGCCTGTGGAAGCTGTGCAGGAGCGCTGCGTTGCCGACTCTGCTTCAAGAGCTGTTTATACATTTTATCCAGTAACAGCTTAATGCAGGATGCATAAACAATCCTTCACAAATGGATTCGAGTTTAGAGCTTCTGCATCCTGAAACATCACAAAGCAAATTGATTGTCACTGTACATATATATACACACACACACACAGCTTTGTATATACATAGTAGCTTTGTATATACATATATACACACACATATATAAAATAGGTGTCCTCCTGCAGAAGAGGTCCCAGCTGTAGATTTTAACTAGATGGAAATGCCTCTGGATAGCCTGGAGTCCTGTGTCTAAGCCCTGGAGGCAGGTGACCTCTCAGGCACACCCGCGTCCTTGCTTACTGGGTCATGCCTCCTTAGTAGTCAAAACAGAAAAAGCAATCCTTTTTCTATATGCACCTGTGCAGAATTTTGTTTCCTTATGCCAGTATAAATACTAAGAGAAGGATTAGAGATACTCGGAGCTTCCAAGACATATTCAGAGACAAGCCACATCTGACTATTACTAATGTGTAGAAAGAATTGCAGAATATTTGTGATATAAATCAAGAGTTAAAATTTAAATTGACCTTACTGTCATACAGAAAACCAAATGATTGTGTTTATAGAAATGACATTTTAATAAAAGGAAAATCAAAAAAGAGAAACATATCTAGATACTCATCTTCTTTATGGTTTTGTCCATGTGTATAAGTATTTCTTTTAAATTAGAAGGACATTGGTTTGTATCAAAATGCTGACTTTTGAGAAGAGCATCACTTTTATTCTGACGGTATCATCCGTGAAGAAGCAGTGCATCTGCAGTAATAATTGACCTTTTCTGTTTTCCGCATTGCAAACAGCCTGAAGATATATTACTCTTTCATTGCCGAAAACACGTTTGCTGTTTATGCTAAGTCAAAGCAACACAAGCAAAAAACCCCATGTCGGTTAGTGCATTGAGAGCAAACAATTTCCTTCATGTGTCATCCTTCTAGTAGATGAAAGATCAGAGGCTATCAAAAAAGGCAAAGGAATTCAGTGCTTTGGCTTGTAGCATTTTTGTTGCTCTCATCCTGCCAGCTGCTTAAGCGTGTGGTTAATTTTAAGTGTGGAAGCAGTGCTACTGATTCCTGTATTTTTAAATTAATTTTTAAAAGGCATGTATTTAAGTGTGTGTAGGATTGAATTAAAATTTAAAATTTAGTTTTCACATCTGATATGCACAGATTATTCTAGACATCTTTACACACAAGTGACATTTTGAGCCAAGCCTTTAACTGACGAAAGTCAACCTGGTACAGCCATTGACGCTGATTGAATGGTCCTGTTTTACACTAGCTGTAATCAAACTATTTTGTTATCGCAGTCAGTTTTTGGTGGATTTGGTTGACAGATTCTTGTGGGTGAAAGCAGAAAACAGTGTGGAAACAATTTCCTTGTCAGACAGTATTTTTGGAGACAACTTGCAGAGTTCAGCAGAACAGAAACAGCAGCAATAAAACTGGAATGCAGGTAATCTATTCTCCACACTGTTTTGACTAAACCAAAACAAAATAAAAGGAAAAATAAAAATATTTGTACAGAAAGAATGTTACTAAGGGAGATTCTCTTGTCTAATCTTGCATATGTATTTGTCTGACAATGAAAGATGTACTTGCTTTAAAAAAAGATGGACTGCTGCTGAGGTGTTATCAAACACATGTACCCATAAATATTAAAATATTTAATTTATGAGGCACCTACATAAACGTACCTCATCAATTATGACACCTATAAAAACAGTAGAAAGGGAAGGAAAATGCTTCAAGATGAGACATGTCTCAACAAACATAGTTGTTAAGTGACAAGATGACAGGAAATGGCCTAGATATTTGAAGGGGTATGGCAACTCTCCACAGAGGCAGGGATTTTTTAGACTAAGACAGAGGTGATCACTAAAGCAGAAGTGAGGTTTGCTTAACTTCCATCACCCAAAGAACATGTTGGGATTTCTGGGCCATTGTTTTACAGTCATTCTTTTTTTCTCTTTTTTTTTTTTTTTAACTGAAAAGGAAGGATCTTACATCAAAATAGGTGGATCTTTCTTTTTCATGCTCAAAAAAAGTGAAAAATTAATTGTCGTGTTTGTTCCTAGTGCAGTGCAGTTTCTAGCATTGTGCATCCTGGAACAACACATGGTCTATTCCCAGTTTAAGGTAGTCAGAACATGGGACAGGTATTAAAGGAACAGATAGTATTAGTGTTCATGGTTAAGATAAGAAGGATCATTAGAAAATGTGTGTTTTAAAGATGGATATGGAGGCCAGAGTGGACAAAAGGAAGGAAATTAATTTAGGGACAAAAACAGTACAACCAACAGATTGGGAAGAGAGATCAATAATGAAATGGGGAAAGACTGCACAAAAAGGAGATCAGAAAACTGAGGTAAGAATTAGTCATTAATGGCTAGGGAAGGGAGGCAATGGCCAGCATCTTATTCTACAAAGAAGTTTCCTTAGCTCAATCTGGTAGCATAAAAGTTTTCAGCCATAATTTCTTCTCTCGGAGAGAAGTCTTATTGACAGAAGTATCTCAGAGGGTGACAAGGAGCACAAATCACCTGGAGTCCCCCAGCAGCCTCTTTGCTCGTAGTCTTTCTTGAATCTTCCCTTACTTCAGTTTATTAAGCTAATTCTGACTCAAGGGTGACTCACAGTGTGACACTGAAGGAATCCTGACTAATGAGGGTATGCAAGTAAAGCCAACTGAGATTGCCTTTCCTTTCCCCATTCACCAACAGATGGAAAGAAAGAGATCAGGATTTCCTGGTGCAGTGGATCCCAGGCAGCACGTACAGTTTTCTGCAATGTTCAGGATAGACAAGTCCCAAGTGAGGTGTGTTCCACTGTCTTTCCAGGCGTGACACCTGCTGGCACTACTGCTGCTGGCAGTGCTGCTCAGACAAGAAGGCTTGGGAAGCTCTGCTCTAAGGAGGAAGACATCAGGGCTTTTGAAAGCAATGCATGAACATATGGCAAAACATTTTGAAATTGTAACAGGTAGAAAAGGGGAGCTTTGGGAAAGGGAAATCAATCAAGTCTAGCAAGAGAATGGTTATGAGTGAAAGATTTTAAGTCTATAAATATAGTGGGAGACAAAACGAAGAAAAACAGAACAGAGGTATTAGGAAAAAAAAAGAGAAGGCGTTCAGTTTTGGAGAGCCTATGCCTGAAATGGCACCTGAAACCTCCAAGAAAAAGGTGTCCAGAGGCTGCCTTAAACGTTGACCTGGACAAAAGGAGAAAAGAGTGAGAGGAGTAATTTTGGTGGGATTAGTTGGTAAAACAGTGGGAGCAAATGGAGTTGGTAAAGAAAAGGGAAAGCAACAAGACAGGTGATCATAAAAACTAAATAAACAACAAGGAAAAGGAGTAATTTGTTACTTTTATTGTTGTTGATATTAATAATAGTGCTTAGAACTACACAAGTAGTTCCTGTCATTAGCATGGGTAGGTAGTGAAAAAGCCCACAATGGCCTGAGAGGTAGCTTGCAGTAGGGTGGGCAAGCCTTTCTGTGTTTTAGGCCAAATAGTAGTTGTGCCTTAGTTACACTCTAACAGGAGTAACACCCTGGCATGGGCTAGTGAGGGAACTGGTGTCCTAGCCCTGCCATGTGAGGCTGCCTCGGTGATGAGATGAAGGGGTAGGAAAGTACCCAGCTCTAGCACTATGAATCTCCAGCCTGCATGAACCTCAGTGAAACATGTGCTGCCCAGTAGTACGGGAGAATGTAGCTGGGTCTACATTGCAGACTCCTCTGTTCCCACCAGTCTTCAGATGTGATTATGTCACCAAACATACCAGCTGTTAGGAAAGAGCTTTCCCTGCTGGGCTTCACTCTTGGAGGGTTGCTGCTGCCGTGGGCAGGAGGAGAAAGGAGACTAGAGAGAGCTGCCATTGCCTCCTGCTATCCTTATGGCTCTGGTAGCTCCTGCCGCACCACAGGCTACACTGTGAGAACACCAGAAGGGTGTTTCTTCAGTTCCAGGCAACAGAGTAACATAAGCCTACAGCCAGGTTCAGCTCAGCAACAGGATGACTCTGCTCTGCATCACCGGCTGGCAGCCCATGGCTGGTGTGGAGTTAGGCTCCCTGCGAGGATGGAGAAGAGAGAGAATTCTACACACTGCAAGACAGCCACGTGCTGGAAAGATTGGCAGCAGGGACAAGATGACTGGGGTTGTTTCTCGATGAAAAGCAACCTGTAGAAGCTGGAACAGAAACTGGATTTGCTCCAGGACAACTTGCTTGGCTTTTCTTATTAGCTTCTTTTGTACTTGTGCTTTCTAGTATAGTGGTAAGTACTACGTCTATACATGCATACTTATTGAAACCACATAAACCTCTTTTCTGCCTTCTTTCTCTTTGCCCCTAGACTTAATGTCTTTTTTTTTTCCCCTCCAAAATCTTGAGTAGACATAAGAAACCATTTTCCAGATTGTGACAAACAGCCTAAGCCACTGACTTGATAGCACTTACATGGATTTATGCCTGCTGAGGATTTGGCAAAAAAGTTGTTTACACATAATTCAGCTTCTTAATTGGAGGCAGACAAACATACCAGAAGAAAATGGAGAGGCACACATTAAAATAGCCGTATAGAATGTGTCCCTTGCCCCCACAGTATTCTTATTCTAACAAGTCATGAAGAGGTGTCTTGATTTCCTGAACATTTCTTAGCTTTCCTTTGAGTCAAATGGACAACTGAGTAAAATAATAAATACTTTACTAATTTATGTTCTGAATTTTTGATCCCTCATGGCTTGATTTATTAAAAACTTTCTGCTCACTTGGACCAATTGTTAATTTCTTAACCGAATTTTCTGTATTTGGAAATGGTTAATCTTCATAATTATTATTGAAATAATGTGCTATCAATTTCATATCTACAGCAGAACTGTTTCCTAAATTTCTATGCATCTTAGAGACAGTCAAGCTCCAGCTATTACAAATCATATATAATTTAGAAACTTCTACGGTCAGAAAATATTTGGATGAATAGATAATTAAATTAGCACCAGAGAGGTCAACAATCTAGCTGTATTTTAAATCTAAGGCTGGCTGCTTTATGCAGCTTTAAAGGCTCTAAAATTGCAGAGGCAATTTCAGTTGCTTACAGCAGGTGGTAGTATGTGCTATTAAAATAAAATATTCACTTCCAGGAAAGACTGCCGCTTAGTTAATAAGAACATGAGTAGAATGGGCAAGAAAATGACTGCTATAAATGTGTTGAAAGCTTTTAGATTAGAAAATTGAGTATTTATTACTTCTTTAATTTTAAAGCTTCCTGTTTCTCTGCCGTATGACTACAGCAGTAACATTTGGGGGATAGTTATGGACAAGCCACAGACACGTTACCAAAAATAGTAACTCAAACAGCCTAAGTCTCACAGAGCGGTTTTCACCCACGAACCCCACAGTCTTTTAATCTCGCAGCCTTTTATAAAGAAGGCAGACACGATGCACTTTAGGACAAGATACACGTGGAATTTAGGCAGGCAAAAGCCAAACGGTAATTCTGGTAATCCTCTTCCAGTCGCTGCCTGAGACTGGGGCGAGCTGACCCTCTGCAGTCCCAGCCACCGAGCCCACCGGAGGCCGGGGAGCGCTGCTGCCGCCCACAGGGACCTCGCCCAGCGCTCGGCCCGCTGTGCCAACGCGGGGCTCTCCGCCCGGTGCACCCGCAGGCGAGGCGCTGGTTCACCTCACGGCCGCGCAGAGCCGGCGCCCCTCGGGCAGCGGGAGGACGACGCCGGCGCAGCCCGCGCGCTGCCCGCCGGTACCGCCACAGCTTCGCGCCCTCACCCGCCGCTCCTTCCGGTTCCTGCCGGCCTGGGCCCCGCTTCCGGTCACAGCGCCCGCCTCCTTTGCGTGTGCCGCGCGGGGGGGCTGCTGTTGGTAGGGGGCTTTCCCTACCTTTAATGAGGCTAGTTCGCTCAAAGTTCAGGTAGCTCGTCGATCTTTACAGTAGCAGAGCTTCCCTTGTGCTGATCCGGGTGCTCCCTTCTCTCAGGGTCGCGCCTCATTAACCCTTACAGGGTTAAGTCGCATCCTTTGTTTTATTCCTCGCATATCTCCAACTGTTTGGTCTAATCCAAAAATTACTGGGTCTAGAGAGTAGATGTTCCCACAGAAATATTCCTGAACCAGTATGTGTGTGCGTACACGTGGTGCCCACGGCCAACAAGATGAGGCTACTTACAGAGGAAACTCTATGGATCCTGAGCAGAAAAGATACCTTCTTGTGGTGTTTGGGGATGGACTCATGGCACGTCTCCATTTTCACTTTCCATGTATTCTGCATCCAGAACATACCAACTTCAGACAGATTCAGATCTGTCTCTCCCTATGACCTCAGGGGGGAACCTGCACAGGACCACGAATTCCTGTCACAGGGACCACGAATTCCTGTCATAGGAACCACATGTGACAAACAGAAGACCGAGATACCCACTTCCACTGTGGGACCTAGTTCTGTGTGGATATGAACATGGGTTTCCCACGTCGTATGAGATGCTGTGATCAGCAGCAGCGTCCCCTGCACAGCTACTGTCTATTTTCCATTGCATAGGTGAATTCTGACAGCATCTTCCAGGCTGGATTCTAGAGGCAAGATGAGGGGCAGTATGATTAATGAGTAATTAGAATCAGCGAGATGTCTACCAGCTTCCAGATTGCAGTTGATTCAGGGTGAAGCTAGCAGCAGATATTAAGTAAGTTTATCCATAAAATTATAGTTACCATGGCATTTCAGATGCCTACAAGAGTTGTACAGCAGTAAAGATAGTTGTCAAGCAGCTCGATGACACGACTGCGAACCTGAGTTCTTTTGTGAATTTTTGTAGGCTGTTTTCAGTCTCTAAAGGCCTTTTGCCCTCATTTACTACATTAATATGATATGTCTAAAGGTTGTTCCCCTTGTAATATTAGTTTAGCACAGCATGGTCTTTAACTGAGCCATCTTCTTGGAATTCGTATAGTCATTTGCACATACACAAAACCAGCTGTTAATTTAAGAAAGTGATTTTTCTTCTCACAGAAATGTCTAATTAAAATTTTGATAATTCTCAAAATAAGGTTTTGGCTACCGGTTATGCTCAAACATGGCAAAGGTAGGACCCATAGGATCTTTGGTTGCGTTAATGTCAGGGTACCAAATAATAAGACTTGCAGGGGCACCTGAGAGCAAAGGTTCTTTATAAGCCATCTCAATCCTTATGTGTCATTGGTTTTGTACAACTGAAACATTTTTCCTCAGAGAATGTGCCTTCCATTGCAAAGTGGAGAAGCACTTTTGTCTTCTTCCACCTTGGAGGCTCATTTTTAAAACCAAACAAATCCAAACTGTACCTCTGCAAATTGCAATCCCCAAAAGAGCAAGAGTTCCCTTCACTGAACAGCATCTTAAGAATTTCAGTTTCAGCTTTGGCTGAAGCTGGGCTGTTACTCTGACATCCTTGCATTTTATGCTGACCTACAATAACCCCATCATTCCCATAAGCCCTTGAGCAAAAGTCAACATTTGTATCAAGCCCTGTTGTGGTATCTTGATTGCAAATACCCATCAGAAATTTAGCTGAAACACTCTTGGCTTGTGCATTACATAAAATTTCAATCTTGGAGCACAGTCTGACAAAATAAACTATAATCAACTGTGAATTATATGTGGGTGGTTTATCCAGTTGCTGATTAATCACTCCAATAATTGTTGCAAAGACAGTTAGCTAACTCAGTGCAGAGCCAATTTCTGTGAGCTGGGCTTTTAAACTCAAGTGCAGTGCCATATGAATATGGCTATATGTGTCCAGAAGTAGTCACCTTTGCACAGTTTGGATCTTGAGTCAGTAAATGTGCCATTCAGGAGCTCCTGAACTGCTGCATGCAAACCCAGCCCAGACCTCCCAACACTCATTCCCATTACTGGCAGCTCCGGGAAGAGTGACACAGAGCCACCAGCATGATGCTGGATAAAGCCAGTGCAGATCCAGCATGGCTGGGGCAGGGGGAGGGTGAATAAGGTCACAGGTATCTGAGGGAAATTCTGCAGAAACACTTTCCAGCAGTCTTGGTAAAAGGATTTTCCATTTCTGATGCAGAACGAGGTAAACGGATGGAGCCAACACAGATGCAGTGCTGTATCTGAACTAGTAAACCTGTGTGAACCAGAAGCCTGATGCAAGGAAGCCACTGTGAGAGTAATTTCAGGTCCAGCCAGTGATTCGGTGATTATTGCGAATTGAGTCTACACAGAGTTATTTGGAAGCCTCTGTATACAGTGTTGCCTAGCATCCTTGTGATCTGGAGTGGTTCACCAGCTTGCTTAGCCAAGTCCCAGTCCACTCCATTACCCTGGATGGAAGAGAGCTAGCGGTTCTCAGATGCATCATCTATTTGTCCAAATGCAATGTGAGTTTCACCTGCAGCATTACGATAACGAGTGTCCTAAAGAGCTGTGAAGACTGCAAACTGAAACTAGGAAAACTGATGCAAAAATATTACAAAATGTAAACAGTAAAGCTTATACTTCAGTTATACTCCAGTTTTTGAAGCTTTAGCATCAAGGTGGATGACTTTCTGAAAGATGTGTCTGGGTCCAGCTGAAGGTACAGGCCTGAAGGAAACAGTAGAAGCCTAAGGACAAGCTAGGTGATTATATTTGTTCTTTTCAGTTTAAAAAGTCAACATGGTAATGCCAGCAACAGACATAAAGCATGGGGTAGGTTCTGTGAGTCAGTTCTATTGATTTACAGGACTGATGAGTCTCAGGTTTCAGGTTTAAACTTCTGATTTTTGTGTCTAGCTTCCACACAGCTATTTATTAGGAAGAAATAATTGTAAGGAAGGTGAAAGGCTTTCCGAGCTCTCCCTTCCCAGCCACAGCACTCTGGTATGACAAAGGACAGGTAGGTGGCAGTAACAAGTGACTAATACCCTGCTGGATAATTACATCTGCCACAGGCTTATCTCATAGCATCAAATGCCTCCAAATTAAAAGCAGGGAGTATAGGGCAAATGCTGGAGATACTGAATTAAGCAGAAGGGAAAAAATAGCCTGTAGAGAGTCAAAGAAACTGAAGGAGTTCAGGTGGGTAATGAAGATTGTAACACTGGCAGAGACAGAAACTTCACCGTGGAAGCTGAGGGAGAATGTTCAAGACCAGAATCTGCAGACATATTTGGGGCTCTAAAACAGGTGTGCCAATGTACTGAAGGTAAGGCTCTTTGCCATAGCAAGCTAAGTCAAGATGAGGTGCCTAGGCTTTCAAAGCAGGGGGAGAAGTGCTTTCAGATGTCTCAGCAAGGCCCTTGTTATTCACTGTGTAAAGAGCCAAGGATTTCTGTAAAAGGGTTCAGTACTTCTTATACAAAACCCTACATCCCTGATTCAGAACTTCACAGTAGGTTTCCCCATTTCATAAAGCTGATCCTTTGTCTAAATGTAGAGAAAAGGGAGAGGAAATCTCCTTTGTGGCACAATTCTGTAGTTGCAGCGTGTGAATATGCAAGTGAGTAATTTGAGATACAGGCTCGCCATAGCTTGACACCTTTTGAAGTACCTACTCTCATTTTTTTAAAGTGTTTGAACCACAGGACTACGTGGTATTTCAGGAGGAAGATCACTGTACATGTCTCCTGTTGAAAGAAGATAATTTTGCTGTGCTGAATGCAAAATCTAGGGCCTCCTTTTGTAACCATGGCTATTCTCTCAAAATAGATACCCACTTTCAAAAGGGCATTCCCCCCAGTAGATATGAAGTGGGTGAAGATATAGCACTGTAGCCCAAGAAAAACATGCGGGGGGTGGGACTGATCTCCAAAAGTTTTAGCACATTTTTTGATCTTTAGTCCTATAACCATGAATAACAAATGCACCTTATAAGAAATGCAATAGCAGCTTCTCCTCATCTTGGGAAAAAAAAAAATGATGGAAGGGTACACCAAATTCCCCACCAAACTCCCAAATGCCCATTCTTATCAGTCCTTTGTACCTCAGAAGATACAGTTACTAAGTGCAAAGCACAGCCTGTCCTGGAGGTCACTGATTTAAACATGTTTCTAATTAAAAATATCCTGGAAAGTTCTAAAACTGAAGGAAAATAACTTGCTGAAGTCTGAATATTTTATTTTTTAAACAGAGGGCTCTAACTTACATGTCTCTGCTGACCACAGCCACAGTGATACGGTACATAGAAAAGCTTTGCCCTGGGACATGTACTCCCAATACAGTTATGTTTTACTAAATCAAACCTAAATCTTAAACCCTATTTGGGAAGTGATAAGCAACAAATCTTGTGGAATTGGTTTCACTTCCTCCCATGGGATTCAGTACTCAATATTCCACATCAGCATTAACAGGGCTGATTGAAGAAGGCAGCCTTCCATCTCAGCTGAACCTGTTTGGCATATTAAGAAGGCTTCCTTTGCTGGTGAGGATTTGAACCCATACAACTCGTAAGGACAAGCAGACATATCTGGGATTTCCAGACCACACCCACACCTTTGGATTTCCTGATAAAAAGTTTGTTTTCCATGTTAAGACCTGTCTTGCAAAAAAAAAACCCAACAAAACCCCAAACCAAAAACCAACAACAAACCAAAAACCCCACACTGCTGACTTCAGACATGTTAAGGTCGGCACTATTTGAACCATAATTAATTAGGACAAAGTGGCTGATGAACTGTGGCTAGATGCAACCTGGCACAGAGCACAGAACACACTTGAACTGTAGCAAGTAGCTTTACAGACAATGAGCCACAGAAATACCACAATTTAGGGAGGAATTTCAGCTATGGACTTGAATCGAGGAGCCTTTCAGAATCAGAAGCTGATGGAGAATGAGGACAAACTTGAGTGATGGCAATGGTGATAACAAAGGTGTATTGCAGGCTTCTCTCCTGTACCAGAGTGGCATACATACATGATGCCTGAGGAAATGGTGTTTTGTGCACGCTTACCTCCAAACCCTGTCCCAAACCTTTAAGATTCAGTACTGGAACAGTGTTGTCCATTCATGCCATTCACATACTGAAAAGAGCAATGATGCTGTTTATCTGCCTTTGAAAGGTTGTGGGCAGTTCACAAAAGTCGAAAGGCAAGACATGGAACTGAAAAGAATAATATAGAGAGTGACCACAGCTGTTGTAAAGAAAGCTGAATTTCTCTCAAAACTAAGGGGATGGAGAGTGGCCTTTGTTTTGGATAATCGTCTGTGTCAGTTGAGTGGATCAACTGCTTGTGTAAATCACCTTCCCTGAGTTAATCAAAAGGTGCGAATGCCTTCCTGAGCCAGCCAGACCAGCCCACTGCACTTCGATTCAAACACACAAGGAAATAGTGTAAAGAAACGTACTTTTCAGAAGGGTATTTTATTCATGCTTGCATTTAATACTTTTCTTTCAGGTTCTTATTGAAATTCTCAAAAGTTTTCATTTGTTGTTCAGCCGTCAGTCTAATTTTTTTCCTTCTCCCCAGCTTGCTACCTGTCCTGGTTAATCCCTGCCCCCCACTTCCCCGTTTCTGTACTGGATGGGACGTCACATGGTATGGAATACACCGTTGGCCAGTTTGGGTCAGGTGCCCTGGCTGTGTCCTGTGCCAACTTCTTGTGCCCCTCCAGCTTTCTCACTGGCTGGGCATGAGAAGCTGAAAAATCCTTGACATTAGTCTAAACACTACTGAGCAACAACTGAAAACGTCAGTGTTATCAACATTCTTCGCTCTGAACTCAAAACATAGCACTGTACCAGCTACTAGGAAGACAGTTAACTCTATCCCAGCTGAAACCAGGACACTACCGAAGTTTCTTGTATGTATACTATAGTGTGGGAGGTAGATTAGGCACTAATCATATCTAGTAAGGCTGTGTTCTTGCCAAGAAATAAACAAGGTATATTGATTACAATTTAACTGTGCATAGTTATATATATATTGAAATGTCTGCAGTTATTATTCTGTCAGCATTGTCCTACTGCAGTCAAAGAACTATCCATCACTTAAAATTCAACACAAGAAGTCAGTTTGAATCAGCCAATCTCTCAATCATTTCCAATCAAGTGAAGAATGTTCATAACATCATTTCAGAAATCTTGCTACCATTCCTGCCCTGGCAGAAATAATAATTCATCTTTCACCTTTGGGTACAATGACAATTGTGAAGAAGAATAGTTTATAGATTATCAAGGGTACTTGAAAGACTGGTCTGGTTATAAGCCTGTATGACAGTGAAGGAGGCTGAGCTGTTGTCCTTGTACTATGTCTTAATATTTATGTAAGATTAGTCAGTAGTATTCAAGGCAAGTAAAGATGTCAAATCTAGTTTAACTTGTACAGATATATGCTGTTTTACTAGCTTAGTTTCAGAGGTAGCTAACCAAGCATATTGGTTTAGCATCATGTAAAGGACTACCTTATCTTAGTGGGGATCTTATTTGCAAGAATAATAGTTAATAATTTCCAACAAATCTGAAGAATAGGAACCAGGAACACACACATTTTTTACAAGTTTCTGACCTTGTTTCCTTTCCTTTAAAGCAAAAGTTGTTCATCAGCTTAATATAATAAACTGCTTTCAAGATTAACATGCCCTTCAGGTGAACACTGAAGATAAAAGAAATGTCTCTTTCAGTTAAAACTGGACATGATATATATGACACAATTGCTTACACAGCCAGCTTTGTAATAGATAATAGTTTAGTATTAGTAATACCTGTATCTATGTAAATAGAAGTAAAAATAATAAGAACACTTGTTATTAAATCAAATCCACCTTTAGCCTAGGTTAGCATTATGTGAATATTAATCATCATTAGAATTTGCCCTAATTATGTGAAAAATTAATAAGCTGTATTAAAGCAAATAAACATATCCTTTAAAAATACAAAATTAGAAACTAGATTTAAAACTAGACAGATTCTTAATTTTGCAATATTATAACTTTTAAAATAATGATACATTTTTACCATGTACGTTCAGCCCTGTAAAATTCTTTTCCAGTCCTTTATTCCCTTATACCAGTGATTTTTAAACAGCCTCATAGAGAAATGTTTAGAGGTGTGAAATCTGCTACAGAGGAATAAATATAGCTTATATCTATTTTTTCCTTATAGGAGTGTGTATGTTCCTGTATTCTTTATACCGTAGCATGTTCAGTGCATGTTTCAAAGTGGTGTTCATAGATATAAGTAAACAACTGTTCCAGGACAAAGGTAATGAGAGAGAATTTCAAATATTCTAGAGGTGCTAATTGAGATTCAGTAATTTATAGCCCTGCTGCCCACAGTGAGAAGTGGACAAATTGTAACAGCTGGAGTCGGCCAGTTGAAGTTCTGCCACTTAAGAAAGTCAGTAGCCCTTGATTCTAAGGTCTCTTGTATTCTGAGTCTGGCAGAAACCTTCTTTTCCAGAGAGGGAAAGAAAGTGCCAATAAGATGACGGGTGGGACGTGTCTGATGCCTCTGAGCCTGCTTAGGCTCTAGTTTGAAAAAAGAAATGCAGGTGTTCACACAGCACACAGCAAGCTGCTAACCTCTGTGCTAGTCACTCGTGCTTTCCTCCTGCAAGTGCCCACAAAATTTCCTGATAGACTTGCTGTCCAGTAACCTCTTTAGCCACTTGGTTATATTTGTAAAGGTTTGACTATCCAGTGTGTGAACGAATGGGCAGAATGCGATGCTGGTCTTTCATGAAACTTCAAGTAAACAGACTTTGTGCTCTAATGTCCAGGCAGAAGAAGAGTTTGGTCTACAGTGGCCAAACCCAGCTGTAGTAGTCTCACAGCAGCTAGAAAGAGTTCACAAAAACCAGTATGTTGATAAAAATTGCCTAACAAATATGAAAAGCATGCACCTTTTCAAAAATTATGATTAACTGTAGGACACTTTTCAAACAAAATCCCTGCAATAATAAGAATAAAATTTTTTTTTTGGTTCTAAACAACAGTTGCAGTGATTCACTTGTTACTTTCTCTTTTCCCTTTCAATCCACCCTTAAAGCTAATTTCTATTATTTATTTTTTATGTTCTATCTTGAGAAGGTCTAATTTTTCTTTGTGCTTTTTTTTTTTTTGATGCTCTTTAGTTCTGTAGAAGATGATATTTCAGAAGGACACGAGCACTTTTTTGTTTATTCCATTAATTCAATGGAACTGACTGGAACCCAGCTTCATCTGCATTGGGTTATTCTAGCTGAAAGAAATATGAATGTCTTACACATGCTACATTTAATAGTTTTCTAATATGTTCATTTCTAGATGGTTTAATTAGTTTAGTGACTGTACATGCATGAGTTAACAAGTCTAAGTTTACACTGAACTACATTGTTTCTAAGATTTGAGAAGGTGGATTCACTTTCCTCTTCCTTTTGGATTCCAAAATGACCTTAATGCCCTCACAATATTTTTTCTCTCACATTCTTGTCTGCAGTTGCTGAGTTTTACTGTTGCAGGAGGGTAGCCAGGCACCTTTTTCCCTTTAGCCTTTTGCTTTAGTACAAAGGATGGCAGAAGGTGGGCTCTCCTCTCTAGACTGGAGTTCTCCAGAAAACATTTGAAATCCTACTGCTTATTCCCACTGTTTTCAACATCTGTGATGCTCTCTAGAGCTCTTACAGTTCCTTGGAGTTGTTCTGAAATATTACTGTTGAACAGATTCCTCCTTTGTTAGGAGTCCACTACCACGAACAAAAACCTTGGAAAGGAGGAGTGGAAGGGGAGACACCTCACCTCAGCAATACATTCTGAAGTGCCAACCTAGTCCCTTCATGTTTTAAAGTGAGATTTTTGAGTCCTTTTGTACTTCCTTCTGGCAGCCAAACAGCTGAATGCTAAGTAAGTTTTCAATACAACAGCAAAGATCAAGATAATAATCCTAAATTCTAAACAGTAATTAGAGGAAAATACATGTTTTTCACATTTGACTAGGAAATGCAGACAACAAATAACATTTGCCTAGATAGTTATGTTCTAATTTTCTAAAATATCATGACAGTGCACAAAGTTTATTGTGGCTGAAAGTTCTGGTGAACTGTAATTCACTTTCTGTATTGATTTTGGTCTGAAGAGCTCTGTTCAGGTGGTTCTTGTCAGAATTTTTTTTCAAAAGGGTTTTTATGTCAGAAAATCAGTATTCCTCAAAACCAAAACATGTTTTGCTGGAATGTTTTATTTTTCACAAGAAAAAATCAAATTCAGAGGCAGAAATGGAGCTACTAACCAGGAAGTTAACGATTTCATGGTCATGGAACACCTCTAAGGGTTGGATAAACAGTCCCAAGTCTCTGTTTTTTTCCAAACTATTGGGCCAATGGCTGTTTTGAGGTCAGAGTCACTTTTTTCTTGTCTCCTTTATACTGTAGGAACATCTTGAAATCTAAGATTTTTGTCATTGTAGAATGGGAAAGATTTTTTGAAAGATGTGTCAAAATATATCACAGGCTAGGAAAGCCATTTTCTGCTTTATTCTTTTCTCTGATGATTCAAACAGCAAGTAATTGGGATTCCCCTTGACATGCATGGCACTTTATGTGTAAGCCTGGGTTCTAGGACAAGTAACGCCGGTATAAATCAAAAATGTATTTGCTGACAAAGTACTGAAATTTATTGGCTTTTGAAGAAGTGCAATGGGGTCTGTGATGGTCCTTCTCTTGATCTTGATCTTTGGATCATGTCTCCATTCACACACACAGAGGAGGCTGCAGATTTGTTACTCAGCTTAGCTGTGTGACATATTGCCCAGAGATTTGGACTAGACACTTCTCGTAGAAGGGTTATAAAGTCATTAATTTTATTCTTGTAGGAAGTCAGTTCCTCACACTTGAGAAGAAGATGTTTTTGTTACAGAGGGCAGCATGAAAGGCAGCATTTTTGGTCACTTTTTGCTATATCAAATCCTATGAAGGGTTATAAGCAGAAAATTTATGTACATTAGTAGATACAGCTCTCGAAGGTGCCCTTCAACCTTCTGCCAGAAAGAGGAAATGAGTAGTTATTTACATGCCACTGTTTGGTAGAGGAACAAACTTTGATCGACAGGCAGAACATCTGAGGATCTGTGTTTGCAAGAGATTACTTAAGAGCCACACCAAATCAGTTCATTTCCCGTATGCCATATGCCCATATGCTTTCACAGTTTTTTCTGACAACTAGCACTCTCCTCTTCTGTGGAATGTACTTCAGGCCCTCTGGCAGAATGAAGGAAGCAATAACGGAGTGGCACAGTATGGATGCAGGTCTCTGCCTGACATTTGCTGGCATAATACAGCAGAGGAGTGGCCACAGGTGATACAGCCCCACACCAGCCTGGCAGCTCTGCTCAGGGGTAAAGGAGATGAACCTTTGTAAGGAGCATAACATACTGCTTTGCTTTTCTGTCAAGGTTTGATGTGAATGCATGCCACATATTGTCTTTCACCTATTATTTCTCTGAGGCTGAGTGCTACTGCTAACAATAAAATTTCACAGGCTTACTTTAGCAGAATATTAATGAAAATTTTCTAAATCTTTGCACATACACATGCAAGGCAGCAGCTGCTTTTGGTACTCTGAGAGAGATTTCAAACATTTACTTACTGTCGAGTTTTATGCATATACGTGCATATGAAAGGTCAGAGATGGTTGTTCTATCATTTGGGATGAACACAACTGAATTGAAATGTCACAGCAGTTGTACCTAGCAATTTAAAAGCTTTGGAGTGTTGCAGGCCTGTGGATTCTCCTGCCAAGCAAATAAAAATTGACTCTCTGACTGTACAAATTTACATGATTACAGATAATACATTTTACATCATGCTTGCGGAGTTCTGAGCACCAGTAGAGCACAGGCAGCTTTTGGAGTTGATTGGAGTTGAGAAGCTTGCTGTGCAGCCCCAGAGCAGGGAAGCAGGCTGTTCATAGCAGACCATGGAAGGCATCAGTCAACCTGATATGCGGCTGATAGAAGTTAGCCTTTTTAGACGTCTCAGACATTACAAAGGAACTCTGCAGAAGAAGTCAGGGGATGTCATGGTGTAATAAAAGAACAGGAAGAAAATTAATTTTAAATAATTAATTGAAGAAAAGACAGTTTCTCTGTAAGAAGGGCTATACTAAAAACAGGTCATAGTCCCTTTGTCAAATGTTTATATCTGGTATCAGCTCTTGCCTTGTTGAGAATGAGTGCTGTGTAAACAGAGTGCGGGAACTTGCTGACTCAGGGGAAGGGGGACTGCTGGAGCATTTATAGGTGCTCCTTCCCTCAGGAAGCAATTCCCTGAAGAATGCGGTGACTGGTTCAAATGGGGATGGGGAGGGTGGAGGTGGACAGCTTATCAATGGAAATGGGAAAGTGCCTGTTAAAAAAAAAAAATCCAAATGTATGAACACTCCACAAGACGAAGTGTTGTAATTTTGTGATTGTGTAAGGAAAATGAAATCAAAAGGGTAAGAACAAGCAACTTGGATTCCATCTTTTCATCTGAGATTCATCGTGAGAAGAAAAGAAATTGAGGTTTATTTAGCATATGGAGTGAGGACAAACCATAATGAAACTCATCTCCATGTGGAATTGCAAACTGTACTCCTGACTATTTGTATAGTCATTAGGCATTTTTCTCGAACAGTCCTCCAGAAGAGATGATAGCAATAAGGGTCTGTGCAAGTTCTGCAGGAATTGTTTTGAAACCTATGGAATTTAATAAAAAGTGGATAATGCCTATAAGATTTTAAATGAAGCTACATGTTTACAAGGCAGAAAAGCTTATCCATGTAATTTAATATAGTTAAAATAAGATATTTTATGATTGTCTAATTAAATTCTATAAATAATTTTTGAAAGTTTGTATGTTTTGCTTCTCTAGGGATGACAGATATTATTTGATTAGGGAAAAACAACTATTATTCAAAAATAGGCTGTTGTCCACCTGCCCACTCTTAGCATACATTCTGCTTAGCAAGTATAAAATTAGGTTGTATCTATCTTGTACATCATCCACTAAGTGGGTGCTTCATGGCATCAGTGAATCTCAACATATGTTGTTTAATGACCTGTAGCTGTCCTGATTTCCAGCGTAACTGTCTTTCTTTTATATTTATGTTTGAAAACAGTATCTAGTTGAGACCAAGCACAAAATATCCATAAAAAATCAAAAGAAGGGATGGTCAGAGTCTCACATATCTAATACCCCTTTCCTCAACCATTTCTCTGTCTTATTTGTTTGTGTAATTATTTAGGACAAGAACTAGTTCTTCTTCTTCCCTTGCACAGTCAAGCTCTGACTTTAGCCAAAGACATTGCAGTGATAATTTTGTTGTTTCTAGTAAATAAATAGCGCTTTTGGAAGAAGATACTTTTTATTCACCATGACTGCTTTCAGAGGCAGAGGACATAATCTCCCAGCACATAGACTGAAGGTCCTGCAAGGAGACAGACATCAAGCAATTCACCCACTCTGAGCAACCCTCTCAGGCAGAGAAAGGCCATTTCAGATCTCTCTGCCATTGCAAAAATCCCGGAAACCTGGCTGCTGCTTTTATTGTTAGCACTCATCAAAGCTTCAGAGGAGCTGGGAAGGATTTTGAAGTTGCTAATTTCATGAGGGAGTGAATAGAATAAACTTATAGATCATTTCAAAAGGCTGAATAAAGACAGCTGGCTGAGGAAAGTTGGGGATAAAAATGAGAAGAGTTTAATGTGGTGTTTGTCTTTTAATAATAGTCAGGAAATAACAGAAAAAAGCCTTGCTGGTAAGGTCCACTTAGAGACCAGAGGCACCCTGGGGGAAGGATTTGGAAAATCTAAGAAAAGCCCCTCTTGCCTGCAGAACTCTAGCTACAGCAGTCTCATTGCTGTGGCTGCGGATAACAGCAGATGGGGAAAAAGGAGAAGAAAAGCTTTTGCTGGGTAGCCCACTAAATGCAGTCTGGTTTACAGACAGGGACGGATGGGGTGTGATGTGGCCCATCTCTGCCAGCCAGTCTGCTCTTGGTGTACTTGATACTGCTGATGGCACAAGTACCCACTTTACAGCTAACGCCTGTTCAGAAGAGGGGATGGAGGTAAAGCAAAGCATATCAGTATTTAGCCCATTATTGTTATATATATATGCACTGCTTTCCCCTACCAAAAAAACCCCAGAAGACACCCCTCTTACCTGTCCCAGCAAACCCAAAATAAACATGGAGAGAGAAAACCACAAGCCACTTTTTTTGAGCACTTGTGGGTGGGAAAGGTAAATGATGATCTGGGGCGGGAGACCTCACTCTTACAGGGAAGTGAGAAGTTTAGATGCTCTCGGGTTGAAAAGGAGCCATGTATGTACAAACTGTAAGACAGATACATGTCTATGCTCAATTGTAAAGAAAGGAGGGATAAAGGAAGAATTACCCTCTAAATTTGGTAGGGAAAACTAGGAGGATTTTTGCTGCTCTGACTCCTCCTTTGGGAAGAGAGGATATAACCCTAGCTCTGGATGTAATTTTTACAAAGTCTGCTGTAGACCCCAGGATTAAACAGGACGACTGGTTGTCCTATTAATCTTCAGAAAGCAGGAAGACACAAGTTGCTGACGGGCAGTCAGGCACCTGCCTGGTAGTGTGGGGGAACTGAACCAGTGCATGCTTTCTTCTCTCCACTTTGAGTGTACTGTGACAGATGGCATTTAGAATTGATTGGCATATCTTATAGAGTCTGTGCCAATTTAAATTATCTTTCAGATTTATCGTATAAAACACTGAGGTGAACTGTGTGACTCGGTGAATCAACTCACTGAGAAAGAAAGAAAGAAGAAAACCCACTTTGAAAAAATCCCCCAATCTGACAGCACAGAGTCTAAATGAGGGGAAAGAAACCTCATCGTAACGCAAGTGCACTACAGCTTGTGGATGAGTTGCATAGCATTGTCAGTTTGGAGCCTTACAAGGTGACTGCATCAAAAGTCCTTCAGACTGCTATCAAAGACAAATGATCTATTTAAGCAGAGCTACTCTTACTCAGAAAGAACAGGGTAGTGTGCAGTATACCAAGCTGTTTCTTTGTGATCAAAATTTGTTGTATGCTTGAAATGAATTGGCTTAAATAAACCACTTATGAGGGAGAGGATTGGGTAGCATTCCCATCATCTGTTGTATTAAGTCTTAGTTTTCTGGGATGAGTATTTTGCATAACATTCTGCACTTCTATTTTACTGTAAGTCAGTTTTGTTCACGTTCAAACAGGCACCGTAGATTTGCTCTTGCTGCTGGCTTATTGGAAAGAATAGCCCACTCACCCAGGAGGCCATAACGCCATTTTAAAAGTCAGGGAGACGGAATCAGGGTGAAGACTTATTAGAGCTGGTAATTAGAAGCAGTGACAGCAGCACAAAGCTGCTCCACTCCGTCAGCTCCTAAACTCCATCAAGGACTACACTTGAGAGGATAAAACGTAAGTGCTTGTCAGGGATATCGGCGAAGTTGCCCCATTCCTGCAGAGGTCTCGCCATGCAGAGCCCAAGCTGTCCCAGCAAGGCTCCTGGCACCATCCCAGCCCTACCGCTGGCATCCCTCCCCTGCTGTCAGTGCTGCAAGGCAGGTCACCGCCTCCTCTCCTCCTGCTCTCCGCTGCCAGCAGCACAGGGACAATATTGCTCGGCCAGGCGCCAGTTGCCTGGTGTGACGGTGTTGGATCAGCTCCTCACCTGACATAAGCCAGGCAGAAGGAAAGTAGACAATGTTCTAAAAGGTGAGAAGAAGCAAGAAGAAGGTGACAGCAGCCTGGCGAAGTGTCCAGGAAGGGGGGGAGAGAAAGGGAGGTAAATCTAGGAGGGTCACCTTGAGGCAAAGCACCCACTTCTCACGGCACAGTGAGAGGTGGTTATTTGTCTTTTGCGAGGACTGTACTTGGCCCAGGGAAAGGAAGAGAGAGGTTGGTTTTTAAAATATGTAATTTTCTGGTGATTAAACATTGCATAAAGTGAATATTACCACTTCAAAGTAGATTCTGCTTTCACAGGAAAGCAAGGTATATGATTTTATCAGCACTCTGCTACAAGATCTACATTGCAAACGTATTCCTAAAGCCACAGAGATGATCCTGAACTGAACTTTCTACTCAACACTTTCATCTTTTAGGATCTTCTTGACAGACAGACTGCCAGTTGTCAGAGTGTCTGTCAACTGTGAAAGCTAGCAGCATATGCTGAGACAAGCTGGGAAGGGCAGGGTAAGAGAGACGACTTCTCTGTTTATATAACAGGAGCTCAGCAGAGTGACTACAGCAACCCTCAGGAGGAGCAGGCACATCTGAAGGTATGAAAACTAGGCAGTCTGAAGTACTGCAGGGAAATTCATTTAATGCACGAAGTGCATTGTCCTAATTCATCTCTAGAACTAAATAGTGCTCTGTTTTCTTTCTGCTGATTCACTGTTATTATGTACGTTATTGTTTACTGCTAGTGATTACTTAGCCTATCACTCTGTCAGGTCTCTACTGTGCAGGTCATATTATCAATGCTTAATGGGAGTTACTGCTCAGGAAGGGGATTTACCCTTTAAACATCTACAGCCTATGTTAGAAAGCAAGGTGAAGCTGCCTTGATGTTACCGAAGAGACCTGTACATCTAACAAGCCACCTAATATACTTTGGAACAGGAGATGTCAAGATTTGAAACGCTCTGTCTGAACCCTTGAAGTCTTTCTCTGTGGTCACTCCTGCACACCTTTCCTTAGCCCATTGAGCTCTTCAACAGATGCTTTATCAAAGTTGTCTTCTTAAAGTGGGGAAGATCGAAAGAATTAAGAATTAACGCCTGCTCTCACCATCAACCACCTTTGGCAAACAGGTTATCATCTGTGTCTTTTGCAATATTTCAATGCTACCTTGTGTTCCAGGATTAATTTAGGTGACATTGACTGACCCACCTTGTGCCATTCAGGACACAGGGTCCTGATACCTGCTCCTTGCAGTCACTCACCAGGTTTTTTTGCCTATGGACTGACAATATTCAGATCTGCTTCTGAAAAGTGGAAAAATGTAGGAGTGGCCCCAGCTGTGATATAAATGCAAAGGTCATGTGGAGCCAACCTGAGACAACATCTACACTCGATGTAGAGCATTGCTAGTTGCTGCTGCTAAGGTCATTAATATCTTGACCTAATGAATAAATGCGTGCCAGGTGTCTCTTTTGTTTGTGCATTCAGGTTAGAAGAATAAGCTTATCATGCAACATTTGAAATACAGTACCAAAGTGGTCTGTCAGGCAGTGTGTACATTTTGGTGGCCAAGTTATCACGGAGACTTTGCAACATTGATACGAAGCAATGCCTGCTCAGGGTAGCAAAATTCCCCCAAGACAAGAGAAATCCTGCCTTCCTTCCTCCCTTCCTGGTCTAGAAGTTCAGTAATCATTGTAACTCCTTATTACCTGACAGCATCTAACCAGGGAAGGGTTACAGATCTAATAACATCAAAAGACAGTTTACAACTATACACTTGAGAAGGCTTATCAAGGTATACTTAGCAGGAAATTTTCAAATCTACTGCATTTGGGAATTTATCATTAGACAGCAGCATCAAATTTTAATAAGTGAAATTAGTTAATACATGTACAGTGCTTTGAAGATATGAAATGCTTTTTAAATTATGGGAAGTCAAATTGAAGTAAGGAATACAGGCTGAGCAATGAAGAAAGAAACATTTTTATGTTATGATACAGCGGCTTCAGGTACAATGAAATACTATGCCCTCCTTCATCAGGGGAGAGTGCTCTATCACCTTTTGGGTGGGAATCTCATTTTGCTGTCGTTAACTTGGACTGAAACCCAAAGCACCAGCTTTTTTTCAGATTGCGTCATTTCTACTCCATCTTATCAAAAGAAAACCAGCTTCTCCTGCTTTCTCTTTTGTAACGCATATTTCATTAAGGGAACTTTGGCACAGTGATGTGGTATTATGAAAAAGTCAGCTAGGCTTTGGAGTGATTATTATCTCAGATATAACACTGACTTCTGCAGCTTTTTTTAATTAGTCAGTTTAGGGAAACACATATTTGGGGATTAAATGATACTTGGAATAAAACAGTGAATGTACCATTAAAGATGACTGACAAATCTTAAGAAGAAAGTGGATTTAAAAATAGGATTTTTTAAAAATAAAAAATCTGACAACTGTTTGTATTTTTGGCTGAATTTTAATTTTTTAAGAAGTTTCACAAAAAAAGCTGATGAAAAATCTGGAAAATGTCTTATTAAAATTTTTCAAAACATATTTGCACAAATGAATTAAGCAGTAATTTTATGCAATACATTTCCCTTTTATAAAAGCAAATGTATTTTACTGATATGAAACTGATTGATTCATAAAGCTTCTTTTCCTGTATTTATAATGGAAATTCTTAGTCATCACGGCTGACTTGGTGTAGTGCTCATGATAATCCTGCTTCAAATGGGAGACTGAACGACAGGACTTCCAGAGCTCCCTTACAGTCAATATTTCTATAATTTTAAGATACTCAGTCTTTGACTGAAAAATACAAATAAATACAAATCTATGCCAGATATCATGCAAGGCATCTGCACAGATACAGCCTAAGAATGCTCCTCAGTGCTACAGGTAAGGTTTTTTATCTATTGATCTTGCTAAAAGTAGCAATGCATTAATGCCCTCAAAAATAGTGGTAGGCTTGTGCTCTGCCTCATGGAAAAAACATATATGTATATTTTGGTGCGTGACTTGGCCTTTTTTATATATATATTTTTTTGAGCTCTCAAACACTTTCCTATAGAGAAAGACATAAGCTCCACTAAAGAACACAGAAGCCTTCTGACAATCACTTGCTTATTCTTCAGTTATCTTTCTTTCACTCTTTAGTATCTCTAGATTTTGAAGCCAAAGGAAATTATAGGTACTTAGGGCTGCTATTATTATCTAAGAGAAAGAGAGTGTAGTATCTCTAATGTACATTCACTGTAAGTCTGTAAATCTTTCAGCAACATGCTTGTATTGCATTAATGGAAATTTCTGTGTCTAAATTAAAGGTGAAAACATCCCCTTTATGTTGGGTTAGGTATGACTAGAACTAGAAGCAATTGTTGTCTTTATCAGTCCCAGCAACTGCTACTCTAAAAGAGGAAATAATGTAAACACAAGTTATGCAGGGGCTACAAGGGCCACAACTGTGCTGGAGGGGGTATTGAGACAGTAGAGAACACAACTCAAAAAGCTGTGCCCAAAGAGACGAGTAGGTGCTGCTATGCTGTGACTTCTTACGCTGTGTCATTAACAGAAGTTCAGATCCTGGAGGGTGACCTAGAGTCCTGCGCAGGGCACCTGCAGAGAACAAAGAGAGTTTGGCAGTGGGAAATGCTCATTTCTTGATGCCATCCAGAGCATTGATGCCTACTCAAGGTTGCAGGGAGATGACTCCTTTCTCTTTGGCTCCACCCTTTAAATCATATTCTGATAACAGAGCAGAAATCACCTCTTGCTTTTCAAGGTGTTAGTCCTGGAAAGCCTATGGTTGCCACTTTTTTATAGTAGCCTAACAGGTAAATCACTCATCCTGCAGGTTGCTCATTTGTTACCTTTGAAATCCTCTTTTCCTATAGCTTTACCACGCTCCCAGGCCAGAAGGGAAGAGACGGGGGGTACTTTCTACACATTTAGTTGAAGCTGTTCTACTCAACAGTAACCCTGGGCCACAGAAAAGCTGTCAGTATGAGCCTACGGACTAACAGCCAATGCAGCCACCTCCTGCCTGGAGGGAATGGAGAGAAGCTGTGGAAGCTCTTGTTGTCAAGACATACACTGTACTTTATATTGAAACACATATTAAATACAATGCATATAGAGTTCTTTACTCATGCTGAAGATGCTGGGGCCAGAATAGGGCTTGTTACATGATTTGAAAGATATTGGCAAAGTTGTCAAGGGAAACCAGTGTAATGCCTCTCTGCAGTACATCTGCTTCTGCTGTGCACAAAAGCCACAGCCATTACTTTTTTCTTACATGAGCACCATAACCATTCTTTTAAATATAGAGATATTGATCCTACCTCTGGGAGTGGCTGGGCAAGCACATTAAGGGAGCTGTATTGCTTGGAAAAACTGATAACTTGTCTCTTAGGGTCATGCTGCAAAATGAGGTGAAGTAAAGCCTACCGTAGGGTGATAGAGAGGAGCTTACCAGCAAAACTGTGACAGAAGCAGCAATATTTCCTGTCTGATTTTTCGTATTAAAAGGCAGAAAATCTGAAATGTAACAGAATGAGGCAGGTGTGAGTGTAGTGTACACTGACTGCAATATCTGAACAGCACTGAAACCCACTGAATACTAAAAAATGTCAAGCTGATCTTTTAGCAAGTGGCAATGCCTGATCCTTTCTAAACTGCTTCAGTTATTGCACGTATTGTCCACCCTGTGCATTGCACTGTATGTGGGTTTGGTGAAGGATGGAGAAGAAAACTAGTGTATCCCTAAATCTTCTGTCCAGCTCCTTTCTTACGTAGGTGATGTCAGGAAGCAGTTTTTATTATTGAATCAATTGCATGTTCCGGCTAAAAAAAAAAAATGGTGGCTAGGCATTCAGTTGGTAGATGCAAGGAAAATCCATTATTGCATGTATCATCCAGGTTAGCAAGGTGTGGCGCACAGCATCAGAACTAGAGTTCAGCTAAGAATTGTCTTCCAGTATGAGGATGGCTCTAGCAGTTGTGTGCTAGCAGCTCCACCACTGAAATGCAGAAGACCCAAATCTTCATGTGTGCTGACCTGAAGGAGTCCTTTTGGAAAGGAGGTGATGAGCAGGAAAGTTCTGAGTGAGATGGCAGGAGAAAAAGTTCATCATCACCCAGCACTACAAATAACCTGGCCCTCATGAAGCAAACCTGTTTAGCTGAGAACAAAAGTGGATGAGTAGGACATAAGTAGAAAGGCTCAAATTAATCAAGTTTGACTCTCGGTGAAATTACTTCTTAGAATTCTCTTCACAACTGGCTGTTCACTCAGCCCCTTCCCAATTAGAACATTAAGTATTATAAAATAAATGTGACAGCGAAGAAAAAAATGTGTGCATATAATATGCTAGAGCCTGTGAAGTCCCCAAAAACTGAGCGAGATGGAGATCTGCACACTGCTTTTGTAAGAAAGCACCAAAACTGGCTGCAAAACTTACAGAAAGAAAACAAACAGCCTCAGAGGTTGATCCATAATACAGGCATAGAAAGCTCTTTATTACACCAACAAAACCAGCTTGAAATGTGTTCAATCCAGAGTCTCTAGCTTTAATCCTGCATTTTATTAGCAGTGGTTCTGTCCACCCTCAAGGGCAGTTAGCGTGGGGACCCACTATCAATAGCTGCTGCATCAGGCTGGGTCATGCCAGGTGGTATTCTGTAAATTCAGTTTGGAGCCGCAGTTTATGGCAAAGATCTGGTTCAAATTTATTCTGACCCCCCAACTCTTCCCTGAATCAATCCATTATGCAGATCACATCTGAAAAATATACAAAATGAAATGGCTTTGAAATTCAGAGATCTTTTTAAAAACAGGTTTTATGTTAGTTAGTAATGCTGGTAAATTAAGTATCCCTGTTAAAGACTTGAATAAGTGATTCATGTAATTAACAGCATATTCAAATGCACATACTATCTTCTACAGAATGAAAGAAGAGAGGGAAAATGGGTATACACTGATATTAATTAATTAGCCAAGCAATGTTAATTAGGTGACTACATAATTAGATTTGGGACAATGAGGTTTCATTTGCTGTATTTGTTAATATTTGCTTCTTTCAGACCCAAGTCTGTCTTAAGTAGATGATCTCAGCTTACCTGCTGTATATTTCTCAGGGAACCTGATAAGAAATGTTGTTGGATTTCCCGGTGTAACAGAAAAGGATATTCTCTGAGATACTTACGTAAATACCATAATAAAATTTGCCTTGACCTATTGGCTTTTTCTAGAAATGTTTCCCTAGAGGACTGCAGGGTATCTGAAAGAACATAGGAGTGCCTGAATAATTAATTATATGTTTGCTATAAATGCATGAGGATGATTGCTTTCAATTTTGAATATATAGTAATGTAAGGTTTTGTCAATTATATTCTGTAACTAAAAAGACTTCCTAAAGTATGAACAGTAATAACCAAATGAAGTTGGTGATTACTCCTTAACTGTTATAATATCCCCCTGTTCACATGAACTAGTTTTATTAGATAACTGCATAAAGATGTTCAGAAATGTCAACACGCTAGTGATTCAGATTGTTGAAATCAGTTTGCATTATTAAGTTGATAAACTTTGTCTGTCTTGTTTTCATTCTCTCTTTATCTTTGTACTTCATCAGTTTTTTTTTCTCTAAATCTAACTAGAGAATAATAGGGGCTTACATCCAAAGCTAATAATAGTATTGCTGTAATGATTTAAAAGACCAAGGAAATACAGTAAGGAATGCAACAATTAGTCCACTTAGCTCCTCATGAGAACAGCATCTCTTTCCTGCTCTCATTTTGTCACCTCTTCATCTCTACCTATATTAAGCTCTTTTCATGCTGTTGTCATTTCCTGGACAGCTGGCAGCAACCATTTTCCTGGCATGCCTATTTTCTCAGTTGGGTTTTACTCCTAAATCGACACATTTCTACTCTTTGCAGAGCTTTACTTCCGTTGTATTTTCTTGCTCCTGTCTAGGAGCCAGGAAGCGTATTACTATTTCATGACTCAGGGAACAAATGACTCTATTTCAGCATTCTTCCTCAAAAGTAATTTTACTTTTCAAACTACCCCTTCCTTCTGGCACGTGGAAAAGTGAAAACTTCTCATTGTGTTCGATGAGCATTTAAGTGAAATCCTCTGAACCAGCCTGGGGTGCTTATTGTTGATGTAACAAGAGCATCCAGGAAGGAGAGCAGGGAGGAGTCACTTGCATTTGTCTATGGTGACTTCTTTCATGGGTACTCCCTACTTGAGCAAAGGATTGCTGGCAGAAAGAGAAAAGCTGAATGTATTGCCAGTATTTGGAGCCTATGCCCTGGAGGTTTGATGACCTGGTAGGGAGTGTCAAGGATTTTGGTCTTCTCCTACCATTCAGTGAAGTGTTTTAGCTAACTATACACGTGGGTCTTACTTGTCTTAGGTAATTTATAGTATATGGAAACCAATGCAGGCTGTTTCTTTGTTTGTTTTTTTTTTTTAATACAAACACAACAACATTTAAAAAAAGTAGAAATGTGAATTAATGATCAATAATATGAAAAGATCATCAAGTTTTGAAAAGAAGTGGTTTCTCAGTTTGTAATTTGGCTGATGACAAGCTGACTGATGAAAAGCAGGAGAGATTAACTCTTCAGAGTTATGAACCACACCAGTTAGCATCTGTTATCAGTGGGTGGCCCCTTCTGTCTCACTGGGACACCCTGGTTTGACCTTGTCTTCTGTCCACACTACATATATGCTAATTCTCACTTTAGCTCTATTATGAAGAAGGCCAACTTAAGAGCAGATAGGAGGTAGGGCAAACTCTTGCTCCCAGATCTAGTGTCTCCTGGTGGTAGCTACAGGGTAGCAGCAAACCACCTAGCGCTCTAGCTCTTGTCTTTCAGGGATATCCACAATACCTGCTTGCCTTACAGGTGGTCGCTATAAACAAACACCTCTGCTGAACTCCAAAGCAGCTGTCTCATTTTTATGTGTAATTGTACAAAATGACACATTTGCAGAGGGAAGCGACTTGTTTGTCCAGAAGAGAATGGGACCCTTGTCAATACATGCTGGGACCATTCTTTCAGAGACAGCTTTGCAGCTGGAGAATTTCCTGCCAGCAGTATGATGAAAACGACTGATGCTGGCTCAGTCAATTAAACCAGCAAACAGCACTTAATCTTAAACCAGCATGCATTTAAATAAGCTGAGCTTCTGCATGTAGCTCAGCATAGTTGACTTCTCTTTTGCAGAACTGCACAAGACTTTTGGGTAGCAGGCCGTCGGGGCCCTGAGGGCACTAACGGGCATTTCAGTCCCTGTCCAGTCTTCCCTGGGGCCTCCCCTCTCCTCCTGCTCTTGGAGTCCTGGTGCTTAATTCCTTTCCTGAGCTGTGTTGTAGGTGTTCCCGTCTCTGGTCCTACCTCCCAGATGGACCTCAGACCTATCCTGTAGAAAGCCTGCCTCCTGGATGGGATGGGCCCCTTGGTTCATATGGCTCTGTCTCCGTGACAGATTTTGGACTCACACTGCTGCCTTCTCTTGGGTCCTGTTGCTGGCCCGGGCTCCTTTTGCTCCTGATAGGACTGCCTGGATGGACCCTGGACCTGGTTCATTTCTTGTCATATCAGGGGCTGCCGATGCACCCTGTGACCAGAAGCCAGTCCTACCTTCAGAAAAAGAAAGACATGCTTTGGGACGTGCTTGGGGTTTTTTGCACAGAAGAGGCTCTGCCCCTCTGATCCAGGGTTTGAAGGAAAAAGTGATCTCTTTGATCAACCTCTTTAAAGCATCACTCAGTTGTCTGTCTGGCAGGTATGGATCCACTCCAGGTATGTGATGTTGGCAAACTCATAGAGCAGATTTGAACTTACTACTTACTGTCCAAGGTGGAGTTGATAATGCAACCCTATGTACTATGCTGATGATTTTTTAAAAAATCTACCCCTTTGTCAGCAGGTTGGCCATAGTAGACTGTTTTCTGGGTGGAGGTTAAAGGAAGCAAAAGAACAACCCCTCTTTGACTTCAAAATCTAGAGAGCTGAAATCTCAAGCTCAGTTTTTCTGAGTTTGGATCACCTTCCTAGTGTGTTAGTCCAAGGAGTCAAAGGATAGTCCACTCTTTATGGTTCAAGTGTTGGCAATCTCACTGGCAGCAACTACATAAAAAAAAAAAAAAAAAAAAAGAAAAGCAACATGGCTGTGCAGACAAAAAGAAATGGAAATTTTGGTGTCATATGCTGCAGTGCATGGGGAGGGTGATGAGTTGTGAGCAAGATATGTAGAGCTAGATCATGCTACTTTGTTGGTTACTGAGGGATTGCTGGCTAGTTCCTACCAAAGTACACTATGAATGTGACCTGTCTCTCACCGAAGGTCCTCATACTTCAACAGAACAGTCAAAAGCCTTTCTTCGGTATGTGACCCATAAGCTACAGGGAGCGACTACCGAGGAGAGCACTACTGCATGTGAAACTTTTCCTTCTCCTTAGTCAACTTGCTGCAGAAGTACTTACCTTGAAGTGTATGGATTTTTGTACAATTGTCAAAATTACGTATAGTCATTTGATAGAGAAAGGTTATTTTTGTTCAGTCACAGGTATATAAGGAAATGCTTGATTTTATATGCCTATATAAAAAAATGAAAATCTTAAGTTTCAGGCAGTTCAATGTTTGCAGGCATAGTAGTTAATTACCAAGTTACTCAGCTATAATTATACATGTAAGCTGAAAGGAAAATTACCCAAGCCTTTGACATTTCTGTGGCTTGATTTGTACTTTACATGTAAAGTAGACATATCCACCAAATTTAATATTGTAAAATATTTGTGTTACAAGGATGTATTTAATTTCTAATGAAGGATAAAAAAATTCCTGTGTTGAAATAATGCATGAATGTAACCGAAAGATTCATTCTACCCCTGGGAGATTTTAATCTCTAAATACTTGAATGTAGTATAATACATAATACGATATCATGAGTCTTAGGATAATTTCCTAATACATCTTTTCGATGTTCTGTTTAGTGGAATATACACTGTTTGGCTAATCAAAACGCATATGTTGGTGAGGCAGTCAACATGCATTCAGATTCAAACTGCCACATTCAGTGTCTCTCTTGCTCTGTGGGTGTTAGGGAGCTCTGCTTATCGTGGCAGGAAAGGCAGCAGGACGAAAGTCATAAATCAGTAGGAAATTGTCATTAGTGTGTGTAACAATTTGTTTATTAGCATTGGACAATATATTGAGAAAAAAGGAACTACCATATAAATTCTACAAACTGTGTTCCTTGTAATCTCTCTAGTTTGCTGTAACAAAGTCCTGGGAAGTTTTGGGCTTGCAATAAATGGAGACTGTGGCAGAACTTCAATGAATTTCACATTACCTATATAGCTCACATTTTTCTCACATAAAATTGCAAAACCTTCAAGGTAGATTTTGTACAGTTTAAACCCTGCCTGCCAAATCTTTGCTACTGTGCAACAGAGGGTAAAAGATGCTTGAAACCAGGGAGAACAAACAAGTGGGAGCATGACCTGCTTAAGAAACTAGAATATTTTGGGGAATCTAGCCTTTTAATTTTAACCACATTTTTCATATTTTTCTTCTCATATTCTAGGGAAATAAGTATACAAAACCTAAAAGGGGATATTTCTGCTTGCTAAGGAGAAAACTGGCTGGGGAACTCACCTTTCAAGAGATGAAAAAGATACTCAGAGTGATAATGAAAAAGGTCTAGGGCTTTATCATAAGAGTTATCACAAACAGTCCCACAAAATCATCTCAACACTTTGAGGTAAGATGAGATATTGTGACTAGATATTGTAACCTTGTTTTCTGTTTTTTTCTTTTTAATGGATTACCAAATTCAGATTAGAATGGACAGCAGAGGTGCACTAGGTAGCAGAAGCCATTTCTAACCATTAAAAAGCATTAGACTAGGACTGGTGATATTTAGCAGTAATTTTTTGTAGTGAACTTTGATTCAAACATCAAACAGACTCAGGTCTTCTGTAACTGATTTACATTAGGAATCAAGTTGGCTTCTAATATTTAAATTTCAAATTAAATAAACAGAAACTAGCGCTAAAAGTCATTAATCTTAATATTATCCCAAACAGACTGGCTTTAGTAGTGAAAAATTTCTTAGCTTCTGTAGCAATTAATAGGTTTGGTAACAATCACTTTGTAAGTGAAGTCATGCTACTAAAAGAAGACAAAAAATCCACACCACATATTTTTTGACATCCTTACAATAGTATTTACTAATGTTTTAATATCATACCAAAAAACAATATAGCACACTCAACAGAAGTCAGAAACATTTAAAAATATACATGATCTTTTAAATATATGGAGATCAGACTCTGATACCACTATTCAGTAGAACCTCATTCATATTTCATGGCAGCCTAAGATTTCAAAGCAGTTATTTTGAAAGGTGAAATATGCCAAATCTAAATCATTAAACAACCTTCAGGATGAATACTAAAGTAACATTTAGAACTATTTATCAATACTGTATACTGATCACAAATTTAAATAGATTGATATATACCTGATAATCAGCACAAATGTTGTAACTTACTGATGAGCAGTGTCATTGCGTGTCAATGTAATTACCATTTCCTTTTGAAATTAAGTTCTCATGCCTTTATCCGGTGACTGTTTACTGTAAAATACATGCTTACTCTCTGTCCAGAGAGCACTGAGTAAAACCACAAACTGAGGTGAGTACCTAACTGCTTTATTTAGCTCCTTCTTGTACCTACATTACATTTTTTCCTGTCTTATGAGATGCTTTCATTCACAGCAAACAAGTAGGTCTTTTACAAGGGGAAGTCAGGAGTATTTTTTCCCCATTCTGGATTTAAGCCTGAGGATTATGAGACTCTCCTGGAAGTTTAGAGATGTGGGGTTGGACCCTCCTCAGGTGAGGAAGAGTTTCAAAGTTGTGCTTCCCATTTTTTTTCTTGTCCCAGTGCTGTAAGTGTTAGGCTCCTAGGCAAAAGACAAACCACCATCTGTGGGGTTTTTTTGGAAAGATTACTACTGCTTTATTGGAACTGTCCTTAAGAGACCTCTCATCCTGGATCACAACGCAGCTATTGAACCTAAACTCTGGAAGGAAGAGATCCAAGTGAAATGTGTGGGGTTTTGGTGTTTCCTGTTGTGTCCTTACTCTAAATTTCAGTTAGTGGTCAGAGGTACCTTATTGTCTCTTTCAGCAGTAGAAATATCTAGCTCTGGTGCTTGGATTCATCGTGATGGAGTCAGATACATACATTTTAAGTGTTTGTCCCTCAAATTTGGGGACGTGTAGGTAAGAAAGTGGTCAATATACTGCAGTGCAGGATTGCTATTCAGAGAGATTTCAACAGGCTGGAGAAACGGGCTGACAGGACTCATGAGGTTCAGAAAAAGCAAATGCAAAGTCCTGCACCTGGGGAGGAATAAGCCCAAACACCAGGGCAGGCTGGGGGCTGACTGTCTGGAAAGCAGCTCAGCAGAAAAGGCCTTGGGTGTCCTGGTGGAAACCAAGATGAACATGAGCAGACAGTGTGCCCTTGCACCAAAGAAAACCGACTGCATACTGAGCTGTGGGAGCAGGAGTGTAGGTAGCGGGTTGGGGGAAGTCATTATTCCTTTCTATTCAGCTCTTGTCGGCTTCATCTGGAGTGCTGTGTCCAGTTTTGTCTTCCCCAGTGGAGGACCACCAAGATGATTAGGATGTTTGAAGGTATGTGACATACAAGGAGAGGCTGAGAGAGATGGATTTGTTCATTCTTAGAAAGAGAAGGCAAAGGGGAGATGTTGCTGCCTTCAGGTACTTAACAGGAGGGGCCGCTCAAGGACAAAAGTTACAACATGGGAAATTTTGAATAGATATTGGGGAAAAAAACTTCACAACAGGGTAGTGAAACACTGGAAGAGGTTGTCAAGAGAGGCTGTGGACTTTTCATCCTTGGGGATATTAAAAACTTGACAAGGCCCTGAGCAGCCTGATCTAAGCTGAACAGTGGGCTGGACCAGACAGATGATCTCCAGATGTCCCTTCCAACCTGAATTACTCTATGTCTCTATGACTCTGTAATCTCTCAGTTTGCAGATTTAGGTCTGAATAGTTCACATGCTAAAATATGCCTCATTTATATGACTCGTGATGTAAGAATTTAGATGCCTTGGCTCTTTTTTAAAATTCCTGTGACTATTTGCATGTTTAGGCTTCTAAGTAGCTTTAAGGCATATGTCCAACCCTTTTTACCATCAAAATAATGTGTCATATGGCTGTTATCCTTCCTTTCTTGAAACAGGTTCCAGTAGGAACCCTAATCCTCTCTGTGTACATGCAGAATAGCCAAAACTACGGGGGTCCTATCTGTGAGTGTTACAGGGGACAAACTGCTGGTTTTTCCACAGTTGAATACCCAGATGACAATTGGAAATTCATATCTGGATGTTTTTGGATATTCATCTTCAAGGGACTTATTAAATTCTTATACACAGAAAACCTAATATTTCTGATTTGACTGGGCAGGATCCAGTGTTACACGTGATCCAGAAAAAGAGAATGGATACTGAAAAGTTAATTGGCTGATGCTGTTGTGTTAATACATAAGTAAAGAAAAAAATAAAAGAATCATAGAATCATTTAGGTTGGAAAAGACCTTCAAGATCATCGAGTCCAACCATCAACCATGCCCACTAATCCATGTTCTGAAGTGCCTTATCTACACGCTTTTTGAATACCTCCAGGGATGGTGACTCAACCATTTCCCTGGGCAGCCTGTTCCAATACCTGACAACCCTTTCAGTAAAGAAATTTTTCCTAATATCCAACCTAAATCTCCCTTGCCGCAACTTGAGGCCATTTCCTCTCGTCCTATCTCCAGACACCTGACAGAAGAGACCAGCACCCACCTCACTACAACCCCCTTTCAGGCAGTTGTAGAGAGCGATAAGGTCTCCCCTCAGCCTCCTCTTCTCCAGACTAAACAGCCCCAGTTCCCTCAGCCGCTCCTCATCAGACTTGTGCTCCAGGCCCCTCACCAACTCGGTTGCCCTTCTCTGGACACGCTCCAGCACCTCAATGTCTGTCTTGTAGTGAGGGGCCCAAAACTGAACACAGGACTCGAGGTGCGGCCTCACCAGTGCCCAGTACAGGGGACAATCACCGCCCTGCTCCTGCTGGCTGCACCGTTTCTGATACAGGCCAGGATGCCGTTGGCCGCCTTGGCCACCTGGGCACACTGCTGGCTCATATTCAGCCGGCTGTCGACCAGCACCCCCAGGTCCTTTTCCACCAGGCAGCTTTCCAGCCACTCTTCCCCAAGCCTGTAGCGCTGCGTGGGGTTGTTGTGACCCAAGTGCAGGACCCGGCACTTGGCCGTGTTGAACCTCACACAACTGGCCTCGGCCCATCGATCCAGCCTGTCCAGATCCCTCTGTAGAGCCTTTCTAAGCTTAAGCAGATCAACACTCCCACCCAGCTTGGTGTCTTCTGCAAACTTGCTGATGGTCCACTCGATCCCCTCATCCAGATCATTGATAAAGATATTAAACAGAACAGGGCCCAACACCGAGCCCTGGGGAACACCACTCGTGACCCGCCGCCAACTGGATTTAACTCCATTCACCACAACATCCAGCCAGTTTTTCACCCAGTGAATAGTGCACTTATCCAGGCCACGAGACGCCAGCTTCTCAAGGAGTATGCCATGAGAGACAGTGTCAAAGGCCTTGCTGAAGTCCAGGTAGGTAACATCCACAGCCTTTCCCTCATCCACTAGGCGGGTCACCTGGTCATAGAAGGAGATCAGGTTGGTCAAGCAGGACCTGCCTTTCGTAAACCCACGCTGACTGGGCCTGATCCACTGTTTGTCCTGCACATGCCATGTGGGCACACTCAAGATGAACTGTTCCA
This sequence comes from Harpia harpyja, assembly GCF_026419915.1. Classification (NCBI taxonomy): domain Eukaryota; kingdom Metazoa; phylum Chordata; class Aves; order Accipitriformes; family Accipitridae; genus Harpia; species Harpia harpyja. Next base: position 320,283 of record NC_068943.1, read on the forward strand.
TAATCTTCCCCAGTACTGAGGTCAAGCTGACAGGCTTCCAACCCAGAAGAAGTGAACGATGATGCTTTTATACTACAGTAAAGGATCTCCAGTCTCAGTCCCTTGTCTTAAACATATGCCAGATTACTCGTTAGAATTGTAATACATTATAAAAAAAAAAAAGGGTGGGGGGATTCTTAATGTTAGTCCAGGTTGCTGGAGTTAACAATATTTTGTCCTATTTCTGGACATCATCATTTTTATTTGACCTCTAATAGAGTTATTGAGATGGTTAAGAAAGCATGGGATATCTAAATATTGAAAATCTAGCTCTCCCAAGAGGGTCTAGTCCACAGTTCCTAGACCAGCACTCTTGTTTGCTGTTCCAGCATATGGAGAATCCTGGCTGTGATATGGAGATTAAATTGCTGAAGTACGGTTTTAATTTTCATGGCATCTCCTCACAAGTCACTGCTCATAAAACCTGCTTGCTAAATGAAATTAAGCTCTGTAAAGCATGTTTTAAAGAAGGATTCAGAGGGTGTAAAAATGGTCCATCTTTCATAAGTAAATTTACTTGCTTTTCCTAGTTGTAGTGCAGGAGACCTAGAAGATAAGAATCTGATACCTCAACAAAATCTCAGCCTGGGGGTGTTTCAAAGAGATAGCTCTCTGAATCTAAAGGCTATGAATATGCAATAATTGTCATGTCCCTGGAATACTTCCAAGCCCCTTGATAGAGAAAAGATGTGCAATTTGTCTGACTAACTGTAACTGTATACAGTATAGATGTGTCTATCTTAGCTAGTTGCCCTTAGGTCCTCTTCATAATCAGTGCAGAGAAACAGGCACTTTTAGGTCACTGTTCTTCTTATCTTAGAGCCAGCATTTAAAATGGGAGAGATGCCTGTGTTGTAACCATCAAAAGTTAGGAGACACAAATAATACCAAAGATGACAACTCTTATTTTTAAAAATCTTGTTTAATCATATACCCCCAAAGCTACCCAGGAGTAGAGAAATGTAAGGGCTACCAATGAGTAAGCTTTCCTTTTGTACTCAGAATATGTTAATGGTAATAAAAGGCTTTCATGACATCTAATTTGCTCTGCAAAAGCTGCTTGTTTTAGAACATAGAAAAAGACAAAATGTTTTTGTCAAGTCATTCTGATCTGTTCCAAGTACATCCAACTGGTGCCACTGAGCAACATTTTTCTGTTCAACTTTATTGATATTTAATTTAGTTGACTAGAACAGAAGCTAGGTACTAGTTCAATGGCAAACGTACTTGGCTGTAATAGAGCATGTGGGCCACTTGATGGAGCCATTAGAAGTAAGGTAGCTAGCCTGTCTCTTGCTGTGTCTCTCCATTAAAATGTGAGCTTGTGTAGTAGCATCTAAAACATATGTATAAAATATAAAAATGCCCTTAAAGAGGGGAAACAAAGCTCCCATTGCCTCTTCTACAAATTCAGTTCCAGCCTCTACCAGCGCCAATGGACCTTGTCATAGTAAAGTGACTGGCCATGCCTAATTGTCAAGCACACAGAGATTTTCCAAACTTCCCCCCAAACCAAAAGCTACGCATGCAGGTGTTCACCAATGGTAAATAATAAGAATGGACATTGCTGGATGAAGCATCCTCTCGTAGTTTGCATGATTCTGCATATATATTGTTTCTAACAGGCATGACAAAATCTCAACAGCAATATGCAGCTGACTTACACAAAGGCATTTTTTAATTCAATGGAATGGATATGGAATGAACCAAAATGTATGGAATAAGAGATATATCTTATAAAAAGGAGGTATCTTAAATAATTGCAAAAGGTATTCAAAACATCTATTCACACAATATATTTTAAAACAAAACCACTTTCAGTAATATTTACTGCAATATTGTTCTGCTTTTGAAAATATTCAATTGGAGGCAGACCAGATATAATTTCTTTTTGATTTCCTGGTTTGGGTTTGGGGTTTAATTTGGATTTAAGTAGTCATATTACACTGAGACACAGTAGTGAATTACATGAACTGATGAACAGGCTGACCTCTGTGTTACCGAAGAATCTGACCAAATTAAAACTGCTGTTTCTCTATGAATACAATGGAATATTGTGAGGACCGTCATTTTTGCTTTAGAGTGCAGATGTTTATATTGAAAAACAAATGCTGATCCCTAGTGTTGGCTCATTCTGTAATAATTATCTGTTAGTGCTGAGCTGTATTTTATAAACATAAAATCTTTATAATCATCATCAACTCAACATATTAATACATACAATGTAATTGTTTCATAGTTTATATACTATCATTTGACAATTAGTGCTGAAAGCAAAGATACAGCTATTGAGGGAAAATAGGCAAAATGTAAGCAAAACCATGGACAAAATATTGCCTGAATTACAATATTCCATACTGAGAAAGTAAACCTCCTTTTTCTGAAAGGTTTTCTTATGCCACAGTCAAGAGAAACATAATGAAATCAAGTATACATATGTATAAAAGAATATATTAAGGGAATATATTTGTGTAAATGCAGAAATCTCAGTGAAATGAATTGAAAGGACCAGTGCCATTGTTGTCATGTTTTATCTTGTTTTCCAACCCTTCATCTGTTTTTTGTTTTGTTTTTTTCCTCACAATTCGTAATCCTTCCCACAAGCATAGCATTATTGGAGATTATTAGACAAATACACTGTCTATTGAGTTCTTTGCAAAACTTCTTGCCTTAACCTGATTTGTAAGTGCCTATTTGCTTGAGAGGCAGCTCTGTATTCTTAATAAGGAATATCCTGTGACATTCTATACATCCAAGATAGATGTTTACAGCTATGATTTATACTGTATTTAAAAAGCATGCAGACAAATCCCATAAAAAGTGTTTCATCACAATTTGGTTTCATAGCATTAGTGTTTCTAATTATTCCATGACTACAAAATCAAAATAATGCATGGTAATATTAAGCAGTTATAGCAATTAAGTAAAAGTGTGATAGAATTGCTTAGACTGGGGGATGAACTTTATTAAAATTTAACATCATAATGAGGTACCTCAATTTTTAACCTCACAAAAATTCTCAACCCTACACTTAAGTCAAGAACATACAAGAAGTAACACAGCAGCAGCCATGAAAGTTGTTTAAAAATATTCCATGCTGTCAATGTGGCATTAATTTCTGTGTTTCTGATGTTTTTAAAAAAGCCTGTTAGAATATTTTTCTTTTCATTCCCTGGTTTCAGGATCCTTTCTTGCCATTTCTTGAGAGTAAGAAAACATTTAGTTTACCCAGTTTCTTTTTCATTTGAAAAATACCTACTCTTTCCTTTACATTGATAGAATAAAAATTAGCAGAAAACTGTTTTAGCTTTGCTGTCTTTAAGTTCATTCCATGTGCAAAACAGTCATCCAAGGAATCCTGATGTGAGATCTGCTTTAATTCTGAAGAGAACTGTGCAGAAGGTACCTTCAATCCCATGTGCTATGAGCAAAGGACACTGATGGCACAAAAGATTTTCAGTATTCTGGGTACAGCAGCAATAAAGCCATTTGGGCTAAATAAACAGATGTAGAAAATTGTTTACATTACAATCAAAGTTTTATTTGTATCAGATGACTCACAAGATGTGGTGTGCTTGTTTGCATGTTAACAACCAGAATGAACTTCCAGCAGAAAGCTCTTCAAAGCTCTTTCACAGAAGTATTGGAATCTATCTGGAAGCTCATTAGAGCTACAGTAGTGTCCCTAAACTTGTGCAGTGAAGCCTGTTTTGGATTAAGAATAATAAATATTTTTACGAACAAAAGTTTACGCTCCTTATATGATTTCATAAAGATTTGTTCAATGCTTAGATAGCAGAGGGTATTGTTAAACTAAATGTATCTTCCCCCCCCCCCCCCCCCCATCACTCGTATGTTTTACAGGACACAAAAAATTTGCTTTCCACTGTTTTTGCTGACACTAGCTCAAGAAATTATCCCTCTCACAGATATGAGGAACAAGCATATTTTTCTGGGAACTTATGAACAATTTCAATATGAACATAATAGGAATGCTGGTCAGTTTTAAATTACCTGTTTTAAAAAGCCACTTTGTCCTTCAAAGAATTTAACTTTTCACCTCAGTATGTTAAAGCTGCTTTGCTGAGCATCCTCCTTTTTACTGAGACTACTCTCCATTGTCTTTCTTCACCATCCACCATCCTGCCAATGGCTCCCACTTTTACTGTTGCTTCTACCTACCCTGAAGCCTCCATTTTCCTGATCTTCAGACTACAACACACGTGATACAGTACACATTTGCTTTTCTCAGATGCAAAAATGCAAGAACTTTATATATTTATCCCAACAGTTCTATTCACTGCCTTTTCTCCCAAAGTTCAGTTCTGAATGTTGTTCCAGAATGGATCGGTGGTTCCAGTCTGCGTAGCTTATCCTCTCTTTGGTGCCTTGCTGTTCCCTAGACTGTGTGAAGCAACAATTTCTTTAACACAGTAATTGGTGCAAAACAAGATGTCTAATTTCTCTAACCCTTCAGTGTAATTTCTGGGTATGAGCATAGCAGCTATTTCCCTCTCCTGGCTTTACTACTTTTAAAATCAAATACCTGAAGAACACCAGAAAATTGTTTTCAAAGGTCATAGTGATTTTCCTTTAAGTAAAAATCCCGATTAAGGTTAGACTGCAGAAAACACATGCTTATTTGGAGACATAGCAAGGTAAGATAAATAGCCAATAAAAGATTCCTTCTTAAAACTGTGTATCTCTACTGATGGCAAATCCTAATGCATGTTTTGGTGGAATCCTGAATGACCTCTTATATGTGAAGTTGGAGAATAAAATGTACAATGTTTCAGTTTGCTTGACATATATTAGCTTTCCCCCTGACAAAACAACAGATTGGTGCAGCTTACTGCTTTATTCCCTATTCAAGGAATTTATTCAAGACATCAAATATTCAATAGTCAGTATTCGAGACAATGAATAGTTGTCTCTTTTCAGTCTGATATAGTTCATCACTGTTCAACAGGGCTACAGAGTAAATAAATGCCAACTCTTAATTCCTGGTGAGAATTTAGGGAACTTAAAAGGGAACTGGAAGCAGGGAGCTGGGAGGAGAGCTGGGTTTCAAACTAAACAAAAGTAGACCAGTGAGCAGCTCCAGGGAGAAAAAGTGTATTTGTTGCTTCTTATTAGATTGACTTCCACTAATGTATACAACTCTATCATGCCGTAATGTGATGGACATGTTAGCATTCTTCTCTGGTGCCTTTTTAAAAAGTAATGAGTTCTCAGTCTTTTTCAGTTTGTACTTTATACTGCACAAATAGAGGTTTGTGACAGCTTGGCAAACACATAAATGATCTGGTCATTTGCCTGGCCATATGGCACGATAGATTTAGGATGATGTCCCAGCTCAATGAGAGGTTGGGGCAAATAAACTTAAATTGTGCAATATTAATTGCAATTCTCGTTAGTGTTTTGCAACACTATATTTGAAATAAAAGCAAATACTTGGGAAATGTACAGAAAAGTCTATTTCTTTCTAGTTTCTTAGGATAGTTCCTCTTGCCTTGCCAGCTACACTCAACCTTCTAGCATGGTCTCCTAAAAATAGATGCTCAGAATTTGTATGTAATTACCCAGAACTATTGATCAGTGTTTTTATTTATTTCTCCTAAAGTAGCTTATGCCTAAAATGACAATTTAGTGATTCTTCTAAGCAAAGCAATCAAATGTTCTTTCTTTATTCCATCAAGTTCTTTCATTTTCCTTGCAGCAAAATTGGTATCATTATTTTATTAAAAAGCAAAAGGCAAAACTGGCATTGACTGTAATGAGACAATTTGACAGGAAACAATGGACTTAAGGGTAGTTTAAAATACATGCATATCATAAAACTGAGTATAAAGAACTAGAACTTTAATGAAAACTGATTTTAAAAAATGCATTACAAGAGTAAGTCTTAAGGAAGACATTAGTAAAAATAAGTACTGTGCTGTGAACGCGCCTTTCTCTTTAATATTCAGATGATCCTCTCAAAATATGATCTTTACTGTAATTAATTACATTTCCAGATAATTTTCTGTAAACTACTGACATGAGGCAAAGTATGTAGTATGCAATTGTTAATTTCTCTATGATTTTACAGAGACAATTTGTACAGCTAACTTTAACAATTCACGCTTGCTAATTTAATTTTTTATTAGAAGGGGACTGCTTAATTAGAGAACCAATACCTAACACTCTGATAGCAAGGAAATGAAATGCCATCCTTTGTACAACTAAGCTGAAGGTTTCAGAACACAGGACAAGTGATCCCTGAAACACAGTGTAATTGGATGCTGCTGCTTCTCTTGTTTCAAAATATTAACACATGCTTCAGGATATGAAGGACTTTCCTTCTATTAGTGTCTCTGTATGCAATAGTTTGGAAAGGAAATTAGTGTACACCCATGAGTTTTGAACTCTCCCCAGTTTTTTTGTTACTATCTGGGAAATCTCTCTGCTCAGCTTCTGGTCACTATTACAAAGCTGTAATAATGACAATTCTCAGATTACGGAATTCATGTTTAGAGAATCATGGTGGCTGAGCAGGACTGAACCAAGTATCTATCAGTCTAGAGTCAATAGTTAATAAAAGGATTCTACTGACTGTCTATTCACAAGGTAGAACTATGGATTAAAATGATAGAACAAGCATAAAACCTTATTTGAAGTTAGTAGGAAGACATGAAAAGAGTGGACACTTATTAGCAATGAAACAAAAAGGTGTGTGATAAATGAAGAACAAGGAAAGAACTAAAAAAGTAAGATATTTTAACATGAGAGGAAAAAGTAGTTTTTTTAACAGTTAAGATTAGAGATGTACCTTGAAGCCCAACCAAAAGAAAGATGAAGTCACTCCAAAGGAAAGGAAATCTCACCAGAAAGTTTATTTTAAACTCTTTTTCTTTCTTTGGAATTTTCTTTTATGCTCTGTGTAGAGCCTTTCTATCTCAGTATGCTTAGAATTGCTGAGAAGCACCTAGCCTTATGCCTTTGGCAAGATTTAGTGAAGCAATGCTTAAAAACTTGGTGGGTTTTGGGGGTGTGGTTGGTGGGGCATGGTATTCAGGCAAAGAGGTAGAAACTGAGGAGTTCAGATCGGGGACTGATAGCTGAAATAATGACTCCAGCTTTTAAGATAGGGCATATGAAGGAGAGGTTTCACATTTCAGATACATTTGCATACTCCAAAGCAAAGTCAAAATATGGATCTGGTCATTGAACACAAGCTTGAAACATTTTGGTAATTCAGCAGGTGCAGTTCCTTATAGCAATCTGTACAATGGCCATGAAGGAGCAAAGAACAAAACCCGTCACATGGGGAAAAAATTTCATGATGTAATGTAGGAGGAAGCCCAAGTGCTAAGCATATGCACTGAGAATATAGTAAAAGCAAGATACAATAACATATATTATGAAATCCAGAAAATTTGCAATTTGCAACACAAAACAATGCAGAAGTGCAAAAACTTAAATGCTGAAAGAGTTTGAAACAGTACAGAGCATCAAATTAGGGCAATTACAGACCTCAGATATATATGCAATCTTCTGAACAAGCATGAGCGAAAAACAGTGTCAAAATGGCAGGATAGCTTTAAAGCTTTTGACAGAATCCTGAGAGAAACAAAAATTAACAAGAGGGAAGTTGTGTTCTGAAGAAATAAGAATGCAGATTTTGAGGGGGTAGGGTTTTTTCTCTTTCAGATATTTCATATTAATATCTATAGGCATTGTAGGGAACCATGAAAAAGGGTGCTTCAGCTTGTGTTATAGGAAATGTAAAAGGCCAGCTTGGCTTGTGTCGCGTGCAGTGTTTACGTGCTTTGAATTATGATGGGCTGTTACCAGTGTTGAGGTGCTAGCCCCACATAATGAGCAATGACAGGCCGTTTAAAGAGTCTCTGGCTGTGTGGTAGCTTGGGCATTGCAATACGGTGTTTTCATTAATGTCGTATTCATGTCTATATACCACATGTTTATGTAGCTGCTTTGTAACAAAAAAACCCAACCCACAGAAACAGTTTCTGAAAAGAAAAACTTTTTTTTGAAGAAACTGATTTGCCTGTTTGCCACTGAAAATGATTATACACTTTAAGTAAAAAGAAGCAAACACAGATATTCAAGAGGATTAAGAAACAGAAGAAACCAAGAAAATAAGGGTCCCAAGACTGTAACTACTACAAGGCATTGCTGATAAATCTCTGAATATATCAGTTTGGCATTTTTGCTGACATTTTATATATGTCTCAAGAAAAAAATACCTCTAGTCATTGTTTAGAAACACTAAGGTAAAATTAACAAGGGGCTGTCAAAGACCTGAAGCTCTAAGTCTAACTAATTACACTAATTATATGCATCCATACACATTTTTAAAGACAATGGGCATCAGAGTTTTATTTTAAATATATTAAGGTGACATGTTATTTAATGAGTCCTATGAATATTGAGTATACACTTGTGTAAGGCTCCTGTAACAGCTGAAGAAAGCCAGTGCTGTGATAGCTGAAAGTCTGAACTTCATGTAGAGTGAACTGAGTGAAAATGTTTGCAGACTTATACTAGCAAGAATCACCTATATCTGGGAAGTCTTGTTTCTGACAGCAAAGTGGAGATAAAGGGGAAAACTCCCTTCCTCAAACTTCACATCAAATAAATAAATTTATTTCCCATTGTTCAAAGATATTTTGAGTGTAGCCAAATGGAGAAAGCATGTTAATATTTGACTACCTTAGTAAGAGTGTAATCAGTGGACAGAGGATAGTGGAGATGATCAAGAGAAAGAAGCAAAAAGAATGAAGAGATGATGAACTCCAGGACTGTCCCTGAAATTTTGGGAAACGTCTCCTACTGTGGTCTAACACTGCACTGATGGTTCATAACTTAGGAAGGATCACATATTTATATATGATCATCAACAAATTTCGGATGTAACAACCATCAAGTTTCCCTGAGTTCTGGAATGAAGAAAAGCTGTAAGAAAAAAGAAAAGAAAAGAAAAGAAAAGAAAAGAAAAGAAAAGAAAAGAAAAGAAAAGAAAAGAAAGGTGGTTCATGCAACAGTTATGCTTTTGCAAATTGGCTGCTACCTGTAAATAGAACATTAGCTGTGTAGTAATAAATTATCTTTGTTTTTTTTTCTCCTGGCTTTAAAAAAGAAGAAAATGAAAAGGCCAGAAAGGTCAATATAGAAAGAGCTACAATAAGTTCTCAATACAAGAGAGTAATTCAAAAGATCTAAACCAAAAACTATAAAGAACTGGAAATATTACAAAATGAAGTTAAGCCACTGTGAAATAAAAGACAGGGAAGCAAAGGCAGAGAATGACAGGAAGATTGCACCAGAGGTTCAGATAAATGATAAGAAATGTTTCAAGTAAATAGAGAACAAAAGGTCAGCAAAGGAGACGACAGGAACTCTAACAGATAAGGATAATTTATTGACATAAGGGTAGACAATACTGCGAAGAAATAGATGAATCCTCGTTGCAGTGTTCACTGAGAAGGCCAGGGAGCAGAAGCAGGCAGAGATAATAGACATGCTTCCACCTCTGTCCTGCTGGGAAAGAAGAAACGTGGACAGAAATCAGGATCCCTTCAGAATAGGTCACCAAATTACAGCTGCCACCTCCCTGGCCACTATCTCTCCAGCATTTGTGTAAGGGTCATCTTTGTATCTCCTGCCATGCAATAGACTCTCCCAATATTTTTCTTATGTCTCCGTTGGCACAAGTCAGCTCTGCCACACACCAAGAATTTGCCACAGAGGCTCAAATCCCTTTAATTTGTAGCTGCAGTTGCTTTCCCCATCTGCCTGCATCTTCGTTCTGTAGTACAGATAGCGACTACTTCCACAAATCACAATTTGTCTTTGTAGTAGCCATGCTCTACTTTGGATGAATTTGGCACGTTAAAAGACACTGAGGAAAGATGCCACACAGAAAAAAAATGTTAAAAACTGGCAAAGATTACAGACTAGATGAGGTCTATGATGTTACTTAGAGGGAAGACTGAAGAATAATCCCTGAAGCAAATGGTGATGATATAAAATATATTTCAATACACGTGTAAGGAGTTGTTTATGATGGATGTCAATTTAGAAAGATGTAAAGAAAATGTCTACATTTCTTTGTTTCTTCTAGTATCAGGAGAAGATCAGAATTTTGAATATTTGCAAAACTCTCACAGCAGCATTATTCAAGCCATAGAAATGCCACTGAAATAGGTGCGATATAATTGCTTTAAATGGTATCTCTATCTCACTAAGGATTCCTGGGCATATTGTACTCTATTGTCAAAAAAGATGATAAACTAATGGTTTACAACATCAGGCAAATTAATTACCAGGTCAATAAAACTCTGAGCAGAATCTCAACATTCTGATATAAATAAGCGTGGTAGGCCTATTTGAAGACTAAAAATCAAACAGAAAACAGATTATTTTAAATACAGTGTGTTCAGTATAACAAGAAGTCACTTGCAATTTTTTCTAGTAAACAGGAGATCACATTTTTCCCCTGTGTTTTTAATAAGGGAACTTTTACTATAATATTTGAGCTAAATTAAAAAAAAAAAAAGAAAACAGTGATCAGAATCAGTAACAGCATATATAATTTACATTTTAAAAAATATTTCATTTTTTCTTTTAGTTTACTGATCCTGATAAGTCAAATAATTCTCTAAACTGAAAAGCTGTAAATTTTTATACAAGTTAACATTAGGAATTTAGTTTTCAATAAATAATAAAAAATAGCTCTAGTGAAAAGAGTGGAGGATACATTAGTTACTCAACTATCTCAGAGCTATTGGCCTACTTAATTTTTCAGTGGATATGTACACATTTCGTTTCCTTTTTTTCCGTTCAGTTCTGACCTCACTTCTATCAGCTATCCTTCCTCTTCTTACTTATTTATTATGTCACCAATGTTTGGTATACCATCTAGGTTGCCTGTTAGATCTCAGAAGTATTTAATTTGACTTCTAGGTAAATTTTATCTTCACTGTGAAGTAACTCTCAGGCTTTGTGTTTTCTTCTGAACTTTTCTGTTGTCTATTGTACAGGATTACTGATTCTGTGTTATAATAACACAGAAACTGAAATGTAATACTGATACAACTGACAAAAGCCAAGGTATGCTAAAAACCCAATCTCTCTATAAAGTTTATTTTAAATTATAAAAACATTTTTAAAAAAGCAGATGCAGGCTGATCAACATAGCGCAGTATTTTTTGGTTATTTTCTTGATCCTATTTAGATACCTTCAGAAACAGTGAACCTTGCAGTTGTCTTCAGCGTAATTAAGAATTCTGGAAGTTCTGCCTATAGCTTGGCATTTGCATAGTGTCTTAGAAATGGAAAACAGTACATGTATAAGTATCAGTGATCATGGATTTAGCCTTCCAATGATAGTCCTTTGTGTCTTCAAATTGATTATGTTTCTAGATTTAGGACGCTCTGAAAAAATTTTGTTTACATGTTAACTTGAGCCAGTGCTCAGTGTTTTGGAGGGCAAAAAATCTCTTTCAAAAGTTAAAATAAAAAACTACAAAGAGATTCAGAAAAAAAAAATTCTGTGTAAATATTTTACAATTTATACTTAATACATTACTTGTGGGCATCACAGAAAAAGTGACTGCTGGATATGACTTCATACTAAAAGCCTGTCTTCCATAGGGTTGCTGGTTGTCTTCTGTGTCATGGTTAATCATGCTGCCCTTATGCTGTTGGGAGTGACAGAAGAGATTGCAGCCCAGCAGAAGGAGGGTTTTAGTGGGTCCCATACTGAATGTCAGTCAAAACCAGCCAAGCTCTTGCAAAAATGTGTATGTTAACCTGGGATGTACCACCATCTCTCATCACTTTAAGACACATGAAATTTTTTTTTTTCCTCTCCTGTATTGGATCTCACCTGAAGTGTCTGCTCTGGTTTTAGCTACCCCATTGCAGGAAAGCTGTGGACTAGTAAAAAAGCTCAGTAGAGACAAGCAGGATTAATGTGATTTTTAACACAATAGATAGATAGATAGATTTAATGGCTTATTTTGATTAGAGTAGGTATTCTATTGTATATACCCTGGGAAGTATTATATCGCTGCAAGGTAAGTGGGGAGAATTGATCCACCATTCTTTCAAAGTATTCTTCATTAAACATATCATTGTATGTTAAAGAAATGACAAGATTTTTATGAACTACTTAGACATATTTTTTGTGTTTTGGTTACTTTCATAGTGTTCAAATTTTTAAATTGTGATAGGTAGTGCCATATATAGCAAACCACCTATGGTAAGTATTTAAAAAAAACCCAACTTCATATTCATTCCAGCGGTAAACACCGTCAACTCTTGCTACTGAGTGGGAGCAGCGATGATGTAATATTAATCCATAATGCAACAATCATCCAGAAAAATACTGTCTGATTACTCATCCTACACATCTTAAAGCAGGGAATTTTTATATGTATGCTTACACAAGAATTATCACCCATATTTTCTACTAATGCTTTTATAATAGTGTACTTGCATGCACGCTTACCTTGTGAGCCAAATTGTAACATATTGTTTGCATGTGATTTCATAGCCCATCCTTTCATTAGCATGCTTAGTTTGAAAGCACAACCACCAGAGTACACAAATCAACTGTATGGTCAGATACAACATTATTGTTGCAGTTATTCATTAGGCATGCACAGTCCACGTACTTCTGATGCAAATTCAAGGTACTGCTGCACAAATTACACATCTGCTTCTGTTAATAGCCTACCCAATTTTTAACCACAGAAAATCCATATTTGTGTTTAACTAAAAGCGACAGAGAACTGGATGCTACAGAACTGTTTTGGCTAAACTAACTCTCAGAAGGAGATCAGAAGGCAGCTGTGGTTAAAAGATTTGCCGTTACCCAGTTTCTCCCATCCACTTACTGTGAGTGGGCACTCTGCCTCTGTCAGGATGTAGGTGATGACCTCAGTGCACTTGGGTGCCTGAATCTCCCTTCCAGCTGTACCTTTGCACATCAGGGAGCTGCCTGGCCCAAGTTCTGGGGTCATAATTTAGGCCTCTAAATTAAAAAAAAAAAAAAAAAGTACTACAAATAAAACAAGATGAGTCAGAAGTCTAAGAGATTACAAAAGCATAGGAGACAATATAGTAAATGAGGTTTCTGACTTGGACGTGGCAATTCAGGCACAAATTTTCTACCTAGTTGTAGACCGTTGAAGTATCAGGTTTCGCACATCAGTTAGTTAGCAGTTTTCCTGCTATTATGCAGTAATGATATTATAACTCTTACTCTGTTCTTTCCATCCAAAGAATACAAGTACTGCCCATATATGAGCAAACAAATGTTCAGCTGTGCTAGCATTTATGAAAACAATTATATTTATATTTCATAGATGGGTAAATGGGAAAAGTTAGACTACTTCTTAGGATTATCCACAAAGTTTGTGGCAGAATTGCAAAGGGAAGCTGATTTTTTCAGTCTTTAGCCTTACACAATATTTTCTGGTAAAAGTTTTGGCAAACTGGCTGAAAAATATTGTCATCATATGAATGGATAGAAATTTCCAAGGAACAGGTTGTTTATGTCACTATTACATAGGGGTAAATAATTACAGAAGATGCACAGCTTTACACAGTTACAGCCTCAACATTCTTGATTTTTTTTGCTTTACCCCATCATTTCTTCCCAAATGTGTTACTAGACCTAAAGGACCAATTCAAGTATACAGAGTAAAAAGGTGAATTTACATGATGAAAACTCTTATTTTGTGTGTTGCTGTGCTCTGACAGATATTTATCCTGAGGAGAAAAAAAATTAAAATGCAAACTAATAAAAAAGTCTTCCCAGTTTGAGTAAATCACGTACAGAGGAAATGCTGTTTCTTGGAGACATAATCTCAGATGCCAATATTCATAAATGGAGAAATCCCAGGGTAGAATTTTTACTCAACATTTCCAGGGGTGGAGGGCTTACTGCTTCTGCATATTCCTCTCCAGAAAATTAAAAGCTTCATCTATTAATGGGTTTTCTGCATTACCCAAGCAAACTCCATAGGTTTCCATAGGGATTTCACTGCTGCTGTCATCATGCTATAACACTGCAACTTTTGAAAGTGTCTGTCCAGAAGCTGAGGGAAAACTGAACTCATAGGATGATTCTGTGTGCATGGCAAGTGGGTTGTCCATTTCTTTACTGGAGAAAGCTCGATCCTACAGGCAAAGCTGTCTGTAGTTATTAATGTACTCATTTTCACTCCTATTTACTGTATGTACTTAGAAGGCATTAGCTATTGTAGTAGTTATTTCTGTATTACTGCCAACAATAACTTACTTAACTGGATATTTAACTTCCAGTATGCCAATAAACAGCAAGCATTGCAGGAGAAACAAAAAATTCTGGCTGAAATACAATTGCTCATACAGCCACCTTTTTTACTTGCGTGCAGTCTTTATGAAAGCTCTGCCCCCAAATTGTCAGTGTACTCATCCCACATAAATGTTAAAAGACAGCAAGTAAGTGGTGGTACATACATTGGCGGATGTGTCTGCAGCCTGCATTAGCAGTATGTGTATGGCACTATTTTAACATTAGCTGCACAAGAGACATAGTAGAGTTCCTACTCCACTATCAAAGTAAGCAGAAAGCAAACACCAATTTGATTTTTCAGAGGAGTAACATAGAATCTGCTTGATGGGAGACCTATTTGTGAAGTACAACCACTATGCTCAATTACATTTTTACTTTCAGAATTAATTTCAGATATGAAGTTTGCAGTATGAAGTGGAGTAGATCTTAAATTTTCAATGAGAAAACGTTGAAATTGGTGGATTTTCCACAGATTTCTGCCTCATGCTTTCTGACTTTGTATCATGTCATGTTCCTTTCATGAGACATTTATAAATCACATGTTGATGCCAGGTATGTAGTCATGCTTGAAGGGTCATGTTTTAGCCTTTCTTTTAGGAAAAGCATTAATAAACTTTTCTACCTTCTTCCCTGTTTCCTGAAACACATAGTGTCTTACCTTTGAGATCATTATTTTTGTATCAATTAGCATGGAAATCAGTCAACAGTCTCAAAAGTTACTGTGGAGAAGGAAGGGTTTGCAGATGGACATGCCTGCAAGCAGAATGACCACAAATACCTTATTTCCATAGCTAGTTGGTCTGAAAGTTGCTTAAATTTCAAAGACAAACTAGAATTAGCCTCCTCATATTTGTTGTAGAGACATATACTTGGGAGAAATGCTGATTTTTTTTCTTTACTACACACTCCTGCTAAGACATAACTACTATTGACAGCAATGTAGGAGATCTAAGGATACGCCAAATTAGATGTTATCTAATTAGATGTTATCAGTATTGGATGGAACAATGCAGAAGTTAGGAACTGGTATTTGCTGCAGCATAGAGCCTCAAAATTACATAGGGTTTTAAATCCCTATGAAATTGATGGGAATTTTTGATGACTGTACATACTGCTTGAATTAGGACCTGAATCCCTGTGGTTTTCTTCCAATTTACACATCTATCCAGTCATGCATTCACTATGCTAAATTCAGGACAGTTCACTAGCAGTAATCACACATTTGAGTCTGCATATATAGATCTTATTCTCAAATTATTTTTTGCTAAAGTTACAATCAATGCTTTCTTTTGTAATGACCTTTTGTCAGATCTCATGAGTCACCATCATTCAGACCTGTACCACAAAGTGATGGATGCAGCTGGTCGGTCTCCATTACCTGCAACCCATGGGCTGAATGTAATGAAAAAGGATAGCTTTCTCAAGCATTTCTGCAGGATTTGTGTCTCCTCTGTATCACACTTCCTGAAGCAGTTGATTTTTATTTTAAGATTGTTTACAGGCGAAGGGCACAGGAATAATCTACTTCTACAGCTGATCTCTTTGTGTTACATTGGTAAATAAATTGCTCAATATTTAAATTGCCAAACTGCACTTTTTTGTGGACATAGTTGATACGCCATTGCTATTTAGACAGAATAGGATTTACTTGGGTCTATATTATATCTGGCAACAGAGTCTATCTTTAGATGCATATACCTATCAGATGTACAATATGTGATAAAGTGAAAGGAGCCTCTAAATTAGACACCTTTGAGTATCACAAAGGAATCCAAAATCTAGGATTGGGTTCCTAAGCTCCTTCTGCAGTGCCCGAAGGGAGTTGCATGCCTGAGAAGACATTTAGGAGCCGCTGAGTGAGAACATTCTTAGAAACAAGGCAAAGGGGAAATGTTAAGCCTAGGGTATTTCCGAAATTCCATCTTCTCTGGAAATGAGGTAATGGAAGCAAGGCTGCAGATGGATTTCTCCCTTGCCTGGGGCTTGAAACCTGAAGGTACATAGCTAGAGCTATTCATTTAGAGAACGAACTGGAGTTGCTTCTTTCTTTTAAAATGCAGTTATTGATGTTTACAGCTTTTAAACAGCAAATGGGAGACCTAGATTTAATACATCCTCAGACCTAGATTTAATATATCCTCAGCCTTTTAAGTATTCCAAGTTGTATCTTCTGGCACTAAATGCTCTGTAAGGCTTGGGCTGTTGCCAGTATTCCTAATAAAGTATTTTAACCAGGCAGTGCAGAGTAAGAAGTTTAGTAGGCTAAGAAAGAAGACTAGAAGAGGAAAAGTGAAGGGAACCTAAATATCAAGCTCTGCAATGAGTGATCTTGCCTATGTGCCAGCGGAATAGGGAGTCCTGGGGATCAGAGCCCAGGATTCCCCAGATCCAGGTCAGGATTAGAGGGGCATCAGCTTCACCTGACAGCGTGGAAAGTGCCACTCCACTTAGCTCAACAACTAAGGAGCTCTCCTGTGAGTAGAAGTTTTGATTTGTTAAAAGAGAATATTGTGGCAAATGTAGCCATATAGAGAGGCAGATGCTTAAAGAAAATCATAGGTGATACCTATTAATTTAGATAACTCTTGAATCTTAGACTTCTGTGCTTGTTCTCTTCTGGTTGTCTTGGTGCGTTTTTTGTATCATCTGGCCTTCATTCTGTTCAAGTATCTGGTTGTCAGGTATTTTAAAGTAGGGGCAAAATATAACTTTATTTTGGGATCCAGCTATTTGTCCTAATTTTCAACATTAAAAACTAGTATTGGCTAAAATTGTTGGATCCTTGAGCGAAACTTAAAACAGATGTGATTGATTTCTGCTCTGTATTTCACATCCTTTTTCTTAGCCATACCTACATGTAGGTGTTTTCACTTATGAACCAATTCAAAGAACGTATCACTGTGCTACAATTGCTCCACGGTGCTAGGAGATAGCTTAACTGTTCAGTTGATGTTTATACCATTCTTTTTGGTATTCTGAAGTTGCATTTTCTTCAGCATAGAACAACTAAACACCACATTGAAACCCTCCGATTAGTTTGACAATTACTCTGTTCGATTTTTCTCTTTATCTCTATTATTTTCAGTACATATCCAGTAAATTTATACAATGGATTTGGGGAATTTGCATTTTCTTAACTGCTCATGCTTTTAAGGAATGATTTGGTAAGTGAACTACTTAAATGACCTCTGTATGCTCTCTTTTGAAAAGCGGGGGAAAATCCTGAAATAGCTTGGGCTCATATTAATTAGAGCAGGAAGAATTTGAAACTTAGAAGACTTATTTTCAAATTTGCTTAGGTATCAAGAGATGTAGAGGGGCACCATATTGGCAACTAAGATCTCAATGTGACTTAGACAATTAAGTTGGTGAGATGATTATTGTATACTTCTTTTTATTCACAGGTGCATTATCAGCCTGCAGCTTTTCCCATTACATGGACATGTAAAGAGGTTACTGTGAAGAAAGTCTGGGTATGGGTAGCATCATCTGTTGCACAGGTCCTGTCTGCATGTGTGTATTTTTACCCTGTGACAT